>NW_020664563.1:4510199-4538423 GCF_002925995.2 Terrapene triunguis | reverse complement strand
GGGGGGGCAGTCAGGGGACAGGCAGCAGTTGGATAGGCATGGGAGTCCCAGGGGTTTGTCAGGGGACAGGTAGGGGGTGGGATCCTAGGGGGGAAGTTGGGGGGGTTCTCAGGAGGGGGCAGTTGGGGACAAGGAGAAGGGAGGCTTAGATAGGGGGTGGGGTCCCGGGAGGGGGCAATCGGGGGACGAGGACCAGTGGGGCTTAGATAGGGGGTGGGGTCCTGGGGGGCAGTTGGGGCAGGAGTCCCGGGAGGGGGTGATCAGGGGACAG
Source organism: Terrapene triunguis (assembly GCF_002925995.2). Lineage (NCBI taxonomy): Eukaryota > Metazoa > Chordata > Testudines > Emydidae > Terrapene > Terrapene triunguis. The sequence continues at coordinate 4,538,152 of NW_020664563.1, read as the reverse complement.
GGAGCAGGGGGGTTGGATGGGTTGGGGTTTCTGTGGGGGGCAGTCGGAGGGAGTGGATGGGGGCAGGGTGGGGCTACCCTGCACCCCCCCCCCATGGAGTGTCCTATTTTTGATTGTTAAAATATGGTATCCCTACCCTTCCCAATGCAGCTCTCCATTCAAAGCAGGCTGCAGCATGAGGTCTCAGCTTCCTCACTCACTCCCCCTCTTTCCTGTTGGTAGTGGCCAAGGGAATGCTGGGAAATGTAGTTCTTTCCCTGCTCCAGGTCTGGCTCTATGGGCAGGGAGCTAACCAAGGAACTACATCTCCCAGGGCCCCCTGTTGGTTCTCAGCTCCCATGCTGGATCCCTGCCACCCCTGCAAATGGGCTGCCCCAAGCTCGTGCTTGCTTTGCTGGTGCCTAGAGCTGCCCCTGTTTTCCCCCCCCCCCCTCCCCCGCTCCAGCTGGGGACCAATCCTCCCCCCCCCCCCACCATGCCCATCTGTCAGGGTGCATAAAAATCAATGACTTTAAAAAATATATATAAGATTTTTTTAAATTTAAATAGTTTTTTCCCCTCAAAAATCCAATCTAAATATAGTTTTAATTAAGATACATTATATCATGGAATAGGGATTATAAATTCTGATTCTATAGTATGAGACAATATATTCATGTAATGTTTAAGAAAAGTTTTGTAAATGAGTTCTAATAGTTCATGGCTTGTTATGCAGACAAAACTACACAGGATCATTTCAGGGGGCAAGGCAAAGATGCCACATTTATTATGATAACAATTTGATCTATAACCACTAGCTAATACCTTAATACATATACACACACACACACACACACACACACACACCAGATGTTCTGCAGCTGCTGTATAGTTACCAGTCCTGAACATAGCTTGAGTCTGTGGCTTGATTTCGCAGTTTGGGTTCGTAGCTCATGGCGGCTAACTGGCCAGGAAAGCCGGGCACAAGGAAGGGCTGGGTCTCTGTTGGGCATGCACCGATGCCCTCCCATGTAAGCAGCAGAACGTTAATCTTCCAAGTCTTCCATCTCACCCATCCTTTTTGTAGGCTTTAGTTTGAATCCAGAGTCTATAGGTCTTGCTGTGTCACGCTGCCTCTGGGTTTGGTGTGATTGATCACCCATCAATTGCAGACATGACTTTCAGCCTCGGACCTGGCTTTGATCTTCCTTCTATTGTACCTTTGTTCTTTTCTTTTTAGGCTGGACTCTTCTTACTTTGTTAGGGCTGTTGTCTGCATCTTCAGCCGTTGATGTTTGAACTCTGTTTCATCAGGACAGGCTGGCGCTGGAGGTTGATATCATCATCCATACATACCTCATTCACACATCTGAACTAAACTAATAAGATTACAGCAGGGTTTTGCAAAAATGAAGGTTGTAGCAAGCTTTTACAAAATGGAGTAAGCATTGTAAAATGGAGTTTGAATTACAATATGGCAAACAATGAACAGAAGTAGACAAGTGTAGTGAATGGCAAACAGTGAACAGAAGTTACAATGTAGGCAAGTGTAATGAATGGCAAACAATGAACAGAAGTTACAATACTGAAACAGTGCAAGTCTCAGTGATTTAAGCAGGAATTGGATTGACAAGCATCTTAATTGTCAATTAGCCAGTTATTGGGGTAACCGGTTTTATGAATGAATGTTGTTTCATTCATAAAACTTTACTTACAAAGTTACATTAATAAAGTGAACAATTAAAAACAATTTCATTCATCAGTTCTACAGGCTTAGGGACACAATATTATGGGATTCCACAGACTTCTGTATAGATTATTTAGGTTAATTTTTCTATCTACCAAATGGGACTCAGTGCTCATTCTAGAGGATACCATCAGAGATGCTTAGTTTTGCAGTTCTCAAACTGTGTATTTGTGTCATAAATATCTGCTTCAATTATCTTTGGTAAATGAAATAACCAAACAATCATCCATTTTCTGATCTACCTGTAAAACTCATCTGAAAAGTTTTCAAAATAAATCATGGTTTAAAAATGTATAGTGTGTACCTTCTAAAAATGAAACCTACATCTATCTGTGAGTTGTGAAGAATATGTTTTAAGGTTATAACAGCCAACAAGAATGGACTTTTATGTAGAAACCCATGATTAATTCAAGTCTTCCTAACTAGTGATTTAAGTCATGATTTAAATCAAATCCACCCTGCCTGCTGTGCTCTTGCCCCCAGCCTCTTCATTCCCCAGGGAGGCCCACAAATATGTTTGGCGCCAGGCCAACAAAAAGTTAATCCAGCCCTGTCTGAGAGTTGGTGTCTTGAGGTTCCACCCAGCTCTCAGTGGGGGAACCTCACTGCTAGTACAGGCTGGGCGGGGTCTTCCACAGAAACTCTGTCTTGCAGCAGATCTAAGCACTTAGACCTGATTATCAGTGATTTCAGCTCTAGCAATTACTTAACAAAGCAAAATAAACCTCTCAGGGGAGCCTAATCAGCTCTTTAAACAGGGGAGGGGGGCAGGTCAAATAGCACCTGGGACTCATAGGCAGAGCCCACACCACCAAGCAAAAACACCTGTCCCCACCCTCTATCTCTGTCTCTCTACTGGGATCTGCCATCCAAACCCCTTGCTTAGCGAGTGCAGTTCAGCTGAGGGTGACCAGTGCTTAATTTGTAATGAAAGAAGTGCCAGGGCTGAAGCAGGTTTTTTACTTTCGTAACTGATGTGACAAGCCCAGAGGTCCCGGGGCTATGAATTGCCAAGCCCAGAGGTGCCGGGGCTCAGACTTGGCAAAAATTAAGCACTGAGGGTGACCCCCTCAATCAGGACAGGCTAAGCACAGTTCTGCTGCCCTTTACTCATACAATGAGGATAACACCATTTCATTATCCCTGCATTCAAGTGATTTGTAACCCAACACCAGCCAAAATTGATCTCTTGGGCAACACAGCTCTGTCTGCTGGATACCTAGGCACAGGGCTGGCTCCAGCACCACCCCAGCAAGCAGGTGCTTGGGGCAGCCAAGGGGAAGGGGCAGCACGTCGGGCTGTTCGGTGACAATTCGGCGGGGGGTCCCTCTTGGGGGGAAGCACCTGCTGCTGAATTCCCGCCGAAGAAGAAAGCGGCGCGGTGGCGCTGCCGCTGGAGTGCCGCCGATCGCAATTGCGATCACAGCTTTTTTTTTTTTTTTCCCCGCTGCTTGGGGCGGCAAAAACCCTGGAGCCAGTCCTGCCTGGGCAGAATAGGTGTGTTCACGTAAATATAGTCTGGTCCTGAAGCCTTTCCCTGCAGCCCCCCAGCTCATCATTAGCTGGCAGGGGAGAGCTCATTCAGACCTTGTTTACAAATCATAATTTGAAATTATTAGGTTGGCCAACATCGCCAAAATGAATGGACTTACATTGTCAGAAAATACAACAGCTGTGTGAGGAAGCTAGTCTTTGTTCATACTTTTCAAACCTATTATGCTTTTTCAGGTACACATATTTTATCATATACTATATATGCTTTTGAAGTGTGTATTAATGTTTCGATTTCAATTCAAATTTCCAACCAGTGACTACACTGGCAACACTGCATGTAACTAGTTGACCACTGTGGGGGTGTTGGGGAAATTCAGGGGAGGTGTAGATGTAGGGAAATCCCTGGAATACGCCCCCAGTGACCCAGCAGCAGGAACCTCACAGGACACCGCTCTGTGCTTGTGTGAGTAGAAGCACAGACATAAGGAGGGGACCATTTTCACTCCACTCCTTTCAGCAGCCCCTGATGAACTGCAGCAGACTGAATAGTCTGACTGTCTGGATGTAGGCAAGCTTTACACTAGCACATTCAGGGTCAGGTTCTCGACCAGTGTAAACGGACCTGTGCTGATTTGCGCTGGCTGAGGCTCTGGCTCCTCACACAGAGAGAGGGAAACACCTTGCTAATACTGCCTTGGTCATGGTGTCAAATGAGTTAGCAGAAATACTGTTCAAACCTTCTTTCAAAGGTAAAGCAAACTCATCCCTCTGCACTGCCAGTAAAGCAGCAGGCATGTTGCTTATTTAAAGCCAATAATGTGAGTGATTGCTAAGAACACACAAGAAACCAGTTCCACCCTTGCTGGTTTTCCATTTGCTCCAAGACTTGACATGGATGAAAAACTCACTGAAACAGGATGGTGATATAAAATTCCCCGAAGCCGGGGCATGTCCACTCTGAGAGCTAGCTGGAGGTTTTGCTATTGGTGGAGAGGGATGCCCAGCATGAGCTTGTCTGCCATTTGCAGCCGCTGAGCCTTCCCGTAGGGGAGGGAATCTTCCAGGTTGTGCATCAGGGCCAATGCCTTGAGAGAGCCAAGCAGTGCCGTTATGTGCAATGCAATGCTGTGGCTGCATTAGAGGAGGAGGGAGGGTGGAAGAGGAAGGAGCAGATACAGGAAATGAACGGGCTCCACGCCATGCCCGGGGGAGCTCTGCTGAATCCCTAGCCCACAGATTGTGTCCGCTGGTAAGTCCCTACAGGGGAAGCAGCAAACCCCACCCTGTGTACCCAGCTGCAGTGGCTCGCTGGTGCGTAAGAGGACCGGGCTATGGCCCCATCTCCTCACCATCCTCTGTGGGTGTCTTGTTCCCTAGGGGACACTAGGAGGATGTGCAGCAGCTGCAGTTGTATTGAGCCGCATTGCAAGGGCACAATGTATCTTGCTTAGGTACTTGAATGGCCTCCATTCCCATAGTATGTGAGCACCTCCCACTCTGTGATGTATTTACAGCACCCCTGGGAGGCAGGGCAGGGCTAGCATCCTCCTTTGACAAAGGGGTAACTGAGGCACAGAGAAGCTTGTCCAGGGTCATACAGGGAATCTGTGTCATAACAGGGAGCTGAGCCCATGCCAGGTCCCAGGCTAAAGCGTCAGCCAGTGGACCCTCCTTCCTCTCAGTGCAAGAGCAGTAAAGTTTTCTGGCATCTTGCCCAAAGTTTGTGCCCCTCCCCCCGCCCTGAGCAGCCAGGCTCAATGCAGTGATTAGCTGAACAGAGCCCTAGTGTTGCTGTGACTCATCTAAGATTCCTCCCAGTGGTGGTTGCTGAATTTGACCGTAGAGCGCACGGCTCATTGCTAGTATGTTTCGGAGGGCTGCATGGCCTCCCAGGGGAGGGGAGGTCGCACGGCTTGGACGTATAAAGAGCACTTCATTTTTACTTGCATAGAGATAAACCTTTTCAAAACTCTCCTAGATTATCCAGGAGCTTCAGAAAGAAATCAAGCCAATTTAGCACAAAAATTATTGAAATGGAGCTAATTGTGCTTTACAACCTGCTACAGCTTAGTGGGAATCTTGGAACCAGAAGGAGTAAAGGCTCACACCACTAAGGACAAAGTGATTACAGTATTTACATGTGTATGCAATATGAACCTGCTTCAAAAGCCATAGAAGTCAATGGGAGTCTTTCAATGGTCCAGCCCTGTATCTATTCATGATTTCTGCAGAGCCACTACTGGGATCTGTATCCCTATTGAGCACGATTCTCTTGACTCAGAGGCTAGGTTGAAGATTCACTTGAGGAGAGAAGTCCTTAGACCTTCAAATGATGTAGTTCAGCTTTCCTCTGGGGACTGTCCCTGCTAGTTCGTCGCCATCCAGTGGGGATCTGCAGAAGGATGTCGGTGAAGGACAAGGCAAGGTTGCTTACTAAGTCATGGGATTTACTGGAATATATTCGTTGAAATTTTCAAAGCCATCTAGGGGATGTAGGTGTCTCCCATGTCATGTCGCCCATTCATTTCAATGTAGTGTTAACTTGAATAGAAGGTTTGTGTCTATATGCCCTGGATGGCTTTGAAAATCTCAGCCATAGTCCCTGCAGATGCACTCCAATCTCTCCCCGCCTTTTTTTTTTTTTTTTTTTTTTGGAACTCGTTAATAGTCATTTCCATGCGGGTGGAGAGGAGCTGAGTGATGGTAGTGGTGGGCTGAGCCTTTTATGCCCTTGGTTCCTAGAATACTTGTGGGTGGGTGACTTCTGCACACCACTAGGACTTTTTCACTCCTAGGAAAGAACCTCTGGCCCTGAGCCAAAGGCCTGGTGCAGCTCTGTACAGTATGGGTCTCCAGAGGCAAAATTAATGAGCCACAGTTACTTGGGGCCAGATTCGGACACGCTTACTCCCGTGCGGCAGCATTATAGGAAGGAGATCTATACTAAATGTGCTGAGAGGCCACTGTTACATCTGTGGATCTGCTGCTTAGTGGGAGCAGCCTAGATCAGGCTTGCTTGCCTCAGCCCGGGTGTCACACCAAACTAGGACCCATCTGACCCTCTCTCTCCAGTTCCACTCATCACACTACATCTCTCCCATTTTATAAACAAATTAATAACAAATAATGAACTAACTCCGAATGCCACAAAGCACCCACATGCCAGAGGCTACTAGAGTGGCGGATTAGCCATTGGGCCAACAGTGCCAGTGCTCAGGGGCTCCAGCCAATTGGTGGCCCTGGAAACATGGGCACCCCCCATACCCTGACCTCGCTCCGTAGCAGGTGTGCCAGGTGGGCGGAGCTGAATAGGGAGGAGCCCCCGCACCCAAACCCCACTCCCCAGCAGGAGCACCAGGCAGGTGGAGCCCCGGCCACCCCCTAGAGCTGGGGCCGGGAGCAGGGCCATGGCTCTGGGAGGGGGGGAAGTGGACAAGAGTAAGGGGGCTGAGGCTGGGCATGAGGCCACAGCTGGGGGCAAGCGTGGAGTACTGGGTGTGGGGTCAGCAGCCGGGACCCTGGATATGGGGCCAGGAGCAAAGCCCAATGTAAAACCTGGGGGTGCTGCAGCACCTCTGCACCCCTAGTTCCTGCACCTATGCAGAGCCGCTGTGTGTGTGTGTGGTGTAATGGGGCAGACTGTGGGTGGAAAGGGGTGGGGCCGTGGGGAGAAGGGGCGAAACGGGGGCGGGACTGCAGACGGAAGGGGTAGGGAGAGGCTCCCCACTTGCTCTTGCCCAGGCCCCACAAAGCCTCTGGTTACTCAGCCTGGTCAGAGCTACAGCTCTATCATGAACTCAAGTAAACCCGTCATTGCAGAGATAATGTGGTTTCTTCATCAGGTAACTGGACATGGATCTCACTACTATGTCTCTACCATCCATTTCTTCCTCTGGCAACCTGCAGCCCTGCAGGGTTGGTCTCAGGATTAGTCTTTGTCTCCACACCCTCTGGCACTCGTGGCACCTCAGCAGACTCACACTGGGTTGCTTCCTGTTTTCCCCACTGCGTCTGTTGGCTCACAGATGTCTGCAGTTTAGCATAGCACTTTTCCCTCCTGAGTGGTGACCTCATACGAGCTGGGAGCCATTGCATTATTTGTGATTCATTGAGTCTACCCAGCCCATAGACTCCGAGACTGTAAGGTCAGAAGGGACCATTGTGATCATCTAGTCTAACCTCCTGCACATGGCAGGCCACCCACTCTTGTAATAGACCCCTGACCTCTGGCTGAGTTACTGAAGTCCTCAAATCATGATTTAAAGCCTTCAATTTACAGAGAATTCACAATTTACTCTAGTTCAAACCAGCAAGTGACCTGTGCCCCATGCTGCAGAGGAAGGTGAAAACCCCCCGTAGTCTCTGCCAATCTGACCTGGGAAAATTCCTTCCGAACTCCAAATATGGTGATCATTTAGACCCTGAGCATGTGGGCAAAACCCACCAACCAGACACCTGGGAAAGAATTCTCTGTAGTAACTCAGAGTCCTCCCCATCTAGTGTCCCATCTCCGGCTGTTGGTGATACTTGCTAATAGCAGATATGGATGGGCCATATGCCAGTGTAGGCCCTCCATAAACTTATCCAGTCTGATCTTGAAACAAGTTCAATTTTTTGCCCCCACTAACCTCTAGGGAGGCTGTTCCAGAACATCACTCCTGTCATGGTTAGAACCCTTTGTCGAATTTCAAGTCTAAACTTATTGATGGCCAGTTTATAGCCATATGTTCTTGTGCCAAACTGGCCCTTAACTTTCCTGTGTCTTTCCAATGGTTAGAATTCACTCACATCTCTTGCAGGATAGCCACTGCTCCAGTGACTTCGGTGGGATTACGCCTAGTGTTAAGTACTATGATTTGTGAATAAGGGCATCAGCCTTACTTACTCACTTCTTAGCACTGCTTGTGAATAGGTCTGAACGTACCGCAGGCTGGAACTGAACATCGCTTACTCCCACTAATGTCAATAGTGTTACTCATGTGAGTAAATGCTCACTCTTTATTTTCCCCCTTCTGAGGTTCTTCTTTGGTGAAGAGAGATGCCTGATCATCCTTGCAAGAATTCTTTCATGCTAGAATTCACAGATTGGTCCTTGCTATGTTATTGCTAAACTCCTCTATTCTGCATCCCAAGGTTTAACTGAACAGCACTCAATGTTAATCTAGCTACCATCAGGGATATTTACTTTTAAATCATGGAATCCATAACTCCCACGACAGATTAAAAGCAAGCACCTTCCAGGCCCACTCCTGCTGCCATTGGAATCAATTATCGCAAATATAATTTGTATTATTTGGAGAAAGCTGGTGACTCAAAGAATTGCCATGCTGGCCTGGATATTGTGGGTGGTTCATTTCAGAACCGTGGAAGTCAGAGTTGGAAAAGGTGTAATGAATTGTTTCATCCATCCACCCCAACCCAGCCACCGCAGGGTTATGTCCTTTTACACCACATTAAACAATTCTTCTCCCTTCAGATGCCTGAACATGGTTAGTAGGGATAGTCTTTAGTTGCCATTTGACTGTGTTATCTTGATTGGCTTCTGTTTACACTGGCTGGATTGATTACACTTTACTAAATAGTCTTCAGCTCTCTCTCTTTTGCTAAGGGCTGCCCAAGGGCTATGACTCATGACCACTGATGAAATACAAGTGGCCCTTGAAAACCACAAACACATCCACTGTGATTGGTAACAGTTTCTAGTAGAAAAGGAAATGACTTTTTAAAGGGCAAAGGCCATCTAAAGGGAAGATTAGAAATGGCTGGCTAATCAACCCCTACACAAAGCAAAAGCCCTATTCTATTCTATTCTATTCTATTCTATTCTATTCTATATAGGTTCTTATACTGTGCACATCACTGTAGTATTTGGGCATCTCCAGTGGTACATTAAGTAATGTGACTAACATCTCCTCTGTTAGGAGCTCTGTGCCCTGGCAATGTCGCTTGGAATGACTGACAGTACAATAGCAGATTAATTCAGAAGCTAATTTCAGGAACAATGGGAACAGATCAGGCTGCCATCAGTTTGCTCCTCTCAGACCCTGTACTGTAGTCACTTTGGGGGAGGGGGTAGAGGGTACAACCTCTGATTATTAGTATTACTTATTATTATTTGTATTACCATAGTGCCTTGGAGGCCCTCCCAACTGAGATTGTGCTAGGTGCTGTACAAACACAGAGTGAGAGATAGATCCTGCCCTGCAACGCTTAAAGTTGAAACAGACAAAGAAGATAAAGAGAGCGCTGTCCAAAGTCACCAAGGAGTCCATGGTAGAGCCAGCAATAAACCCAGATTTCCTCCATCCGAACCCAATGCCTTAATCACAACCCCATCTTTCATCTCTCAGTTGTAACTGCCACCCAACTACAGGGCTTGTGCCAGACCCTAAGACAGCTGAGCTATACAGCTGGGGTAGATCTGTAAACCAGGGTCATTGTGGGAACTGTGATGGAAGAAGCTGATGCTGCTTGACTATAGCAGCCCAGTCAACAGTTATTACTTGGTTGACTGTATCCTGGAAAGCAGTGGCTCAGGAAAGGACTTGGGGTAACAGTAGATAACCAGCTGACCATACACTACTAGTGCATTGCTATGGCTAAGAGGTCTATGGCTACTGATGGATGCATAAGCAAGAGACTATTAAGTAGGAGTTGGGAGGTGATACTACCTCTATATACAGGTGTCAAGGCTGTATCCCCACTTTGAACTTTAGGGTACAAATGTAGGGGCCTGCATGAAAACTTCTAAGCTTAACTACCAGCTTAGCTCTGGTCCCGCTGCCACCATTCCCACTGGATTCCCTCCCTGGGAAGCCTTGAGAAACCTCTCACCAATTCCCTGGTGAATACAGATCCAAACTCCTTGGATCTTAAACAAGGAGAAATCGACCCTTCCCCCCTCCTTCCTTTCACCAACTCCTGGTGAATATAGATCCAAACCCCCTTGGATCTTAAAACAAGGAGAAATCAATCTGGTTCTTAAAAAGAAGGCTTTTAATTAAAGAAAAAGGTAAAAATCATCTCTGTAAAATCAGTATGGAAAATAACTTTACAGGGTAATCAACTAAAAGAGCTCAGAGGACCCCCCTCTGTCTTAGGTTCAAAGTACAGCAAACAAAGATAAACACTCTAGTAAAAGGTACATTTACAAGTTGAGAAAACAAAGTAAATCTAAGACGCCTTGCCTGGCTTTTTACTTACAAGTTTGAAATAGGAGAGACTTGTTTAGAAAGATGGGGAGAACCTGAATTGATGTCTGGTCCCTCTCAGTCCCAAGAGCGAACAACCCCTTAAACAGAGGGCACAAAACAAAAGCCTTTCCCCCCCCAAGATTTGAAAGTATCTTGTCCCCTTATTGGTCCTTTGGGTCAGGTGTCAGCCAGGTTACCCGAGCTTCTTAACCCTTTACAGGTAAAAGGATTTGGAGTCTCTGTACACAGGAGAGCTGTTACCCTTCCCTTTATAGTTATGACAACAGGGCTGGCGAGATTGTTACTGGAATAGTGTGTCCTGTTCTGGTGTCTGCACTTCAGAAAGGATGTTGGCAAATCAGAAGAGGTTCAGAAACAATCTACAAGAGTGATGCGAGGTCTGGAAGTCTGCTGTACCCTGAGGGACACAAGAGGCACAAGCTATTTATGTTTCCAAAGAAATGGTTAAGAGGTCACTTGATCATGGTCTGGAAGTACCTGCATCGGGAGATGATTTCTAATCGTACAGGACTCTTTAATTTTGCAAAGGCCTAACAAGAGCCAGTGGTTGGAATCTGGAGGTAGCTATATTACAGCTAGAAATAGGGTGCATGTTTTTAATAGTGAGGGGAATTAGCCCACTGAATAGTTTAGCAAGGGACGTGATGGATCATGAAATCTTTAACTCAAGATTGGATGTCTCTTTCTACAAAATATACTCTAGCTCAACCGCAAGAATGGGGCTTAGTGCTGGAATTACTGAGTGACATTCTCTGGCCTGTGCAATGCGGGAGGTTAGATTAGATGACCCTTTGGGCCTTAAAGTTTATGAAGCTATGAATTATTTGGGTGCAAATTCACATACAGGCCTGTGCACGTTTGTTGATGCCTAGTTCACACAAATCCGCCCGTGTGTGCAGGCTGCAGCTGTGCCCACACGTATTGGTAGGAAACTCTGGTTTGCACACACTTGGGGAGCCAGGTTGGTGAAAAAGCATGTGTGGACCAAGGTGTGACCCTGTGTGAAAACATACAGCAGAATGTATATTCTCCCCAGCATTGCTCCACCCAGGACCATTCACCTCTAATCCCCCCTTCCCCCCAACAAAGGGAAATGCAAGCCAACAGGTGACAGAGGAATGTTTTATTATTTGTCAGTAATGGAAACACATCCTCACTTGGCCCAATTTCTGAGGAAGGAGACAAGATGAGATAAGATGGTCAGGTGGCTATTGGGCTGGCAGCCGACTCCAGGCACAGTGCAACTGGTACAGTATCTGTGAGGTGAAAGAACGAGGAAAGCCACGATACCCCTCTGCCCTGACCCTCAGCAGCCTCTGCTATAAATCCTGAGAGATGAGGAGTGCAGCAGCCTCCCTGGGGGTTCCACTGGGGTGCTTGTCTGGACAGCAGGAGGGCTGAAGGGGGTTCTGAGAGTAGGAGACTCCTCACAGCTCAACAGGGGCATGAAGGTCTCCCCGCTCAGGTAACAAATGAAAAGTCTCCCTGGGGACTGAATGACTGTCTAGCTAGCCGGCTGGCAGAGGTTAGCACAGCTGAACCTGCCCGAGAGCTGCGCAGGAGAAAGGTCATTCTGCTTTGCTAGTGTATGTACTGGCCTAGTGCTTACTAGCCAGTGTCACCTGTAGGACAAAGGTGGTGAGAACTGCATTGTAAACCCAAGCTGAAAAAACTGACTCTTCTACACAGGAACCTGCCCTGAGGATTTGGATTTGGTTGGCACCCTGTAGTGGCTGGGAGCTTTAGCAGTTCATAGAGCCATATGGCCTTTCATGATGGGAAGAGGGACAGAAAGCCTCACCGGGGGAGGTTTGCAGGAGTTGGGTCAGTGGAGGAGAGGATTGACTGAGGCTGGGTCAGTTCTACATTCACTGCAGTGCCTGTGTGCAGCATATACAGCACATCCCATACAAAAGCAATGGTAGGCAAATGTTATGGTTGCATAGCTAAGCACTCCAGTCAGTTGTACATGAAATCATAACTCTACCCCCTAACCCAACTGTATTATAATGCCTCCTCTAATTAAAAGATCACATACTATTTCTCAGATGATGCAATATATCCTGTTTTTTCTACAAACTTAGATACGTTACCTACTCATAATATTCGCATCATTCTTTTTATATTTACACTACTCATTTGTCATTCCAGTCCCCTAAAATGTAGCAAAGCTTTTGAATGCCATTTAATGATTTGGAGGCCCTGTTCCCAGGACACTTATTGGGAAATCTGGTCCAGCTCCCATTAGGCAGTTTTGAAAACCCAGCCTGTATCTTTATTGATGTAGGGGTTTTACAAGGTGCAGTCCTTTCTTCCTACAGAATGTATTTTAGTAGTTTTGTCAGCATCTATATACTATCTTTTCAACCAGCAACCCAAACTTCCATTCAAGGGATGAAATTAACTTAGCTGTGAATTTAATTAGCATATATTTACACATACCCTAGTTCATTTTCACTTTTGCTCCATATTGCTATACTTACATTGGGTAAGTCCCATCTAGTATATACTTTTCATGCAAATGAATTACATGAACTCTGTTGTCTGGCGTACACAAAGCACTAGAAGATGTTACAAATGTGTATTTAAAGTTGTAGAAAAAGTGTATGATATGCAGTATTATTTGAGAAATAGTATGAGATCAGATGTTTAAAGACTTTATTGTTATAGGTATACATGCAAGAGAGCTGGGTTCAGGTTGTGCATGTAACATTAACTGTGGCATTCCCTGATACTGTATATCAGTGATTAGCCATACAGTCTTAACATTCTCTTAACAGTTCTTGCTTAAATGGAATTTCCTAGGGTTTGTTTGTTTGTTTTTTAATTACGATGAAAGGTGGGGGAGAAGGCGCTCCACTTGCCAGGACTTCAAAGTTCTCCTGGCTTGCAACTAAGGCAACAGTATGTGTTCATTCCATAGCTGGAAATATTTGGCTAGACACCATGAGAATGCCCTGCCCTGCTCGACACCTTAGGAAATCTGCAGGAGGGAAACCTCTTCTTGCACACGGGACGTGTGAGCAAAGAATGCTAGGATTTGCACAGTCACCAAGGTGCATCCCAGGAGGGCTTCCTCATGCACACCTACCAGGTTTGCAGCAGCCATTCCTAACCTCTGGGCACACAGGAGCAAGAGCTTGTACAAACCCTGACAAGCAAAGCACTCATGCACATGCCTAACCTCAAACATGAGTATCCCATTGATGTCAACTGGACCACTCGCATGCCTAATGCCGAGCACATGCAGAGATTGCTGGGCTGGAACCATAATGCAGAAAGCTCAGTTTCATACCTCGGGTATAAACACACAGGCTCTTTAAACTTACACTTTAAACTTACACTTTCAAAGGCACAAATGGCAGCTACTGGAAGCCAGTAGGCACCTAACTTCCACTTGCACCTCTGAAAGTCTATCCCACTCCATGTCTAAAATAATACTGTGCTCACTGAATAGATCTAAAACTACTGTGCTCTACCCCTCTGGCACAGCAGTCCCTGGGAGGTACGGATTACCTCTTCCCCTTCCCACTGCATGTGAATCAAGCCTGGAATATGTATTTTTTTTCACACTTTTGTGTCAGTTGCTCTGCAGACAAATTGTTACTTCAAACCCACCATAAAGGAATTGTTTTATATTTCTGTGCCAGGTTTCTGTATGTGTCCAATTGACATACTACACTTAGCCCCTGGAAAGATTGTCCTTGTCTTCCAAATTCACTACCTCTAAAGAGATTAGGGACCGTGGGCCTATTAAAGTCAACAGCAGTCTGCTTCTTGCCTTCAGTGGGTATGGGATCAGGCTCTGCATGAGTGTCTGAATAAATGACGGAGTCACTGAGGGTATATATCCAAATCTTTGTGTGTATTTGTGAGTAAATGTGCGTATTAGAGATGGGCTCACCTGACCCAAGAGCTTCAGGGGTGTGTATGTGTGTGTGTGTACGCGCACGTACGCACGCGTGCATATGACATATGGTGCCACTGAGTTTACAGATTATTAGACACTGCCAGCATTTTAATTTGTATCTTTCTTTTTTAAAAGCCATTCCTAACAGTCTCTCACTGGTCCATTCCAGCCTTCTTCTCTCACTTCCAAACACTTTTATTTTTTCATTTCCTGAGTCTTTCAGAGCACATTTATCTGGATCACCGCAGGGGACACCTTGCCTGCCATCTCTTCATCTTTTCCTTCACAACGAGGCAAAGGTTGTGTGGTGGGTCCCTGGAGTCTCCAACTTGCCCAGGTGGCTTCAAGACAAACCAGGTCCCTTCTTGATTGAAGTGACTGTTTTCAGCAAATGTACACAGCATTTCAATTATATACAAATATTATCAAATAAATAGAGAATCCAGGATTCCGCTGACTCTGAGGCAAGCATTGGTAATTTTCAGTGGCGTCCTCTTCATTCTTCTTGAGGGCACTGTACATTTCTCCCATTTCAGCTAACAAAATAACTGTGGTAAGCCCCAAAGAGAGGAACAGGACATGTGCTGTATAAAGACCATTTGCACATTGGCTTGTTTGCACTAGCCATGAGAACTATCTCACTCAGACATACCACAAGCCCCTGAGAGGCCAGGCCAGGGTAGGTTTTTTGAACATGTACAGCCTATTGGACATAACCCTCCCATGAGTTTAGGTGCTGGGTTCCAATTCCCAGTTTTATTTGATCGCAGGAGCATTACTTTACATTTTATATGCGTCTGGTAAGCAGTGTGAGCGAGGAGTCAGTAAGAAGAGGCCCAGTGTCAAATCTTTGTAGTTGGCATCTCTGTTGGCCTCCAAGTAGACTTCATCCTTAAACCGCATCTCGGACACTGTCACCGAATCTACTACCTCCTCTGTGACCTTCACACACAAGATGGACGCATCGGACCGCTTGTACACCTTAAGGCTCAGTGAGGCATTTCTCTGGGGCATTGCCCTGATAGTTCCCTTCAGGGAGACCAGGTAGAAGCCATCACAGTAGATCGGGATGGAGAGGTTTCTGACGTTCATGGTGCCCCGATTCCAAGAGATATTGATGCGTTTCTCCTTGGGGACGAAATCTGGAGTGGAAGAAGCAAACAGAAACCCATGGAGATGTGAGTCCCTCAAACCCTCTTGGAAGAGGATGATTTTATGTGGCTTGGGCATAGGAAGAAACAAAGAGAGTAGAGAAATCTCAAAGGAAATAGGGAGAACTAGAAATGGGATGGAATGGAGAGGGAGGAAGGTCTAGGGCAAAGGCTCCGCAGCTTTGCTCTGTGGCACACAGACAGCTGGCTTGGCACTGGTTCTTCTTGTTTCCACGTTAGAGGAACAGATCTGATGAAGGGGAGAGATGAAATGAAGCGCCTTAAAATGGGAGGGAAGTGATGGGAGAGGATCACAAGATGCTCTGGGTTTGATTCTCAGTAACATGATGGCCCTTTTCTTGCTCTGGCAGTGTAAAGGAGCCTTCCAGAGGGGTGTAAAATGGCCTCAGTGTGAATGAGAATCTTAGCCCCTCTCTGTGAAGGTGGGGTTCACACTGTGAAAATGTAGTAGCAGCAGTGAATATGGATATTACAGTAACATCCAGAGGGCCATGTCGGGATTGGGGCCCCAATGTGTAGAGCCCTGTACAAGACTTGTCCTGATGTTCAATTTGAACATCCCTGGTCTAGAGAGAGCAAAAGCGACAGGGAGAGCTAGAGAGAGCAGAAGAGCGAGGGGGAGAGCTGGAAAGGGTGGGGATGGATGCAACATATTTGAAGGACCAGGGAATGTAAAACAGAGGAGTGCAAATCCCACATCCAAGAAAACTACTTCATTTGCATATTCATTTGCATAAATATTTAAAAGGATAATAAAAGCACACAGCTTTATTGTCTCCTGTTTCTCTCTTCCGTGACCAAGGATTGGCACTGCTGGCTTTTGGGATTCTAGTCCTGGAGTTCACCATTAAAGACCTGCCCCTGGACCATCATTCCACCACAGTCAATGGAAAGATTCCCATTGACATCAGTGGGCTTTAGATCAGGCCCTGCACTGCCCTGGAGAGGAAAACCCAGGACAGCAGTTCAGGACACTTACATGCTGCACTCAGCATTGAGCATCCTACCATCTAAAGCTGTGTCTTACCTGAGCCAGATGGGTGACAGGAAGCAAGGAGACTGAGTCTCTGGGCACTTACCACTTATGTGGTAACATGAGGCAGAGCCAGCGAAAAATATCATTTATTTCCCACACACATTTTCTTCAATTTATTTTTGATGAAATTTCCCACCATTTTATTTCTTTCCAGGGGGAGGGATGTTTCAATGAAAAAATGAAATAGAAACTTGAAAAAAAATCAGTTATAATGAACAAATACACACCTGTGGCTGCAACTTCGATCCACTGGGATTTTGGAGTCTAAAAAGCAACAAAACAAAAAACCAGATTAATAATCTCTACAAATTCAGGGAGAACTTTCCAGCTCTCCTTGCAGATGTGTGGTGAGGGGAGAAAGAGCTTTTCACAGTGTTGTTTATGGCAAGTCTCAAGATATTTGGTGTTTCTCTTAAACCCCAGCTCCTGGAATCCTGTGATTACATGAGAACCTTAGCTTTTGTGGTTTTTTATAAAAAAGATTAAGTTTCTAGCTCTCCAGGATGCAGGGGACATTCCCACCAGCAATCAAGGAAGCCTGACCAGTCAGGCTGGGAGGACCCCAGCCCAGCCCAGCCCCCCTTGATGCTCCTGCTATCAGGCAATGGGAAGGAGTGCATGCTGACCCTTTCTGCAGCAGATTTAAGCAGCTCTGGGCATTACAGTCCCAGGCATTGTGCCTCTCCTTGGCTTCTGGCTCATAGCTGGATCTGCTGGGGAGTTTTCTGGATAGAACCAGATTCAATTATGCTAATAATGCCGACCCTCATTGACCACTGCTTCATCAGTGGATTTTAAAATGCTTTGCAAAGTAGGTCAGCATCATTATCCCAATTTTACAGATGGGGAAACCGAGGCACAGAGCAGGGAAGTGACTTGGGCCAAGGTCACCCAGCAAGCCAGTGGCAGAGCCAGAAATAGAACCCAGGCCAGTGCTCTGTCCACTAGGCCACACTGCTCCCTACCCTGGGAGTATTTGCAAAAAAGTTAGCACACTCTCTCCTTCCCCAGGCCCCAGCATTTCCACCCACAGCCCCACCGGAGACAGAGGCTGGGGTACTGGGGAAACAACAAGCTCTTCCTGCCAAGAGCACCTGGGTTTGGTGCAGTGCCTGAAAACTTTGTTCATTCAGCTCCCCTTCCACACACACAAACCTCAGCACAGCAGGAGGCGAGCAGGCCTCACAGCTCAGCCGGGACTAAACAGGCCATTTCACCCCAGTGGAGTTCAGCTGGGGAGGGGGCCAGCCAGGAGCTGTGTTTGAAAACCACTGGCAGTGCCAGGTCTTGTTTCTGGTGTAGCCGGGGCCCGCAGGCCCTTGTCTCCAGCTGTGGAGGGAGCAGCTCCATTCTTGCTAACAGGCCTGATTATCCCTTGGGTAGCTCCATTTCCCCATTGTTGCTAGGGTGACCAGACAGCAAGTGTGAAAAATCAGGACGGGAGTGAGGGGGTAATAGGAGCCTATATAAGAAAAAGACCCAAAAATCGGGACTGTCCCTATAAAATCAGGACATCTGGTCACCCTAATTGTGGCCCAGGCTCCAGCGCTATCCTGTAATCAAGGCCAGCGTGGGGGAGCCTTGTTTTCCTGCTGCTCTGGTGATGCTGCACCCACCAGAGTCTGCAGCTGCGATCTAGAAAGCAGCAGAGCCCTGACACATGCAAATACAACTGGTGCTTGCTGGTTTCATCATCCGGAGCAGTGGGTGTGAGTGTCTTTCACTTTCATTTTCATTTCCTGGTCCTTCGCTCCCTGTGCCTCTCTCCTCCCAGCCACCGCCTCCTCGCTCTTTCCCGTTGTGGGACAGCCCTTGCCTGAACAGCTGTAACCCAGGGCATGGTGGGCTGCCTGCAGAGAGCTGGAGTACCGGACTCTGCTGTGTGTGAGGGCAGGGAACACACAGATTTGATGTCAGCTCTTAGGAGCTTTTGCTTTTAAAATGTGGCCCCCATTCCTCTAGCTATCACTCATGCAAATCTCTTCAGTGCCGGAGTAAAGACTGCAGGATCTCCTCCTTGAATTGTAATTTTTAAGACTACACACTTTATTCTGATCCAAACCTCACTGAAGACAATGAGCCATGGTTTGGGACCTTTCAACTATTGTAATTTAAAAAGTATTTAGTTAATCTTTTAAAAGGACACTGTGGGTTAAAAATAATAATGTAAAAAAAAAATTCTGTCCTTGTAATACTACTGCAGCTATGGATTACTACAGTGGAAAACATGTTAAAAGGTTGAATTTATTGTTAGCCATATGTGCTATTTGTTTGCTTTTGATAAGTCTTTCAGTCAAGACAGTTTCATGTTGATTCCTAGTCAATTTCACTTTCAGCTCTGATGGGCGGGTTCTATAGACTGTAATTTAAAATGATAACCTTGTGATAGGAGTTTTTTTAAGTAGCCTATAGAATAGTGAATTATTATTCCTGGTATGACATTCCATAAGATGGTTAAAAAAGAAGCAGCATGCCAACCGCAACATCCAAAAATCATGAGATTGGCTGAAAATTATTAGATTTTTAAAAAGAATTAATTTTTATTTTCCTTCTGTTTTTCAGCTTTTAGGGTTCATATTTTTAAGCTTTTCTCCACAATCCTGAGAGCTAGAAATTTATTTAAAAAAAAGAAAGAAAGCTGAACTACTCACATGATCACCTGACTCCAGCAGCTAGGGCTTTAAGAAAATTACCAAGTATCATGGAACTCATGCTAAAATCATGAGTTGGCAACTATCAGATAGTTTCTATTAAATTATATGGGCCAGATCCCCAGCTAGTGTAAATTGGTGTAGCTCCATTATCTTCAATGGCACTACATCACTTTACACTCACTGAGGTTTTTAGAGCTCTTTCTATAGATGTCAGTTCCATTCCTATCTATCCCCATTGCTTTCATCCTTATTAAATTCTGTAGGATATTTCAGTTGGGGAGGTTTTCCACACACTGATGAAATGTTGCAAATTTCAGACATTGTAGGTGACTGTTTAAATCCAAATAAATCCAAACAAAAAGCTGTTTTCATCAGAATTTTAAATAATAATTTTTTAAATCCTTTGAAACATTCCTCGTTATTGGAGCTGGTCAGACTATGCATTGTAAAGAAATTATGTGATGAATTTAGCCCTTTCTCCTATTCACTCAGTAGATGTATTTGTGACCCTGCATTTGCCAAATGGCTTGGCCTAACAACTTTTAATCTCTGAGGGGCTTGCAAACTATTACTCATTTGCTATTTGTTATTTGTGGCATGCGAGTCATCACCTCAGTCACACGGTGGTTCTGCTCCCTACCTGGATCACTGAAACTTTTGTAGAAGTGAGCATAACAAATACAGGTGGTGAATAGTAAATAACAAATCATAAGCAGCAAAGAGCTTTATTGCCATGAGTATATTCGTATGAGGGGGAATTCACTCCATGCTCAGGGCAGAACAAGGCTCCTGCACCATCTCACTACATTGTTGCCATCCTCTCTTGTGTTTTATCACCAGGAGGAGCCACTTTACACTGCAACTGGTAGGGTGACCAGACGTCCCGATTTTATCGGGACTGTCCCGATATTTCCTTGTTTGTCCCGCGTCCTGACCAATGTTAGGTCGGGACACTGGACAAACAAGCAAATACTCCGGAGCCCGGAAGTGCTCGCGCCCCCCCCCCCGACTCTGCCCCCTCCTTCCCCCATTGGCTCCCTCCCCGAATCCCCGCCTCTTCCCCGGGCTCGCCATTCCTCCTCCCTCCAGCGCTTGTGGAGGAAGGCCCGGGAGACGTGGGGAAGCGCGGGGCCAGGGTGAGTGAGAGTCCGGCCTGGCCCCAAGCGCAGGCAGGACTCAGTCGGGCGGTAGGGAGAGTAGGGGGGCGGCCCGCGGGGCCAGGCGGCGGCTGTTCTCCCCCCCTGGGCAGCGGGACTTGGGAGCAGCCGCTGCTGCAGCTCCCACTACTGCGGGGGGAGGAAGCAGCCGATGGCCAAGCTCGGCGGCTGCAGCTCTGGCGCCCCCGAACTCCCCGAGCCTGGGCCTGTTGCGGGGACCGAGCAGCGCACACGCTGCGCCCAGCCCCTGGCCAGTCGCGTCTGGGCTGCTGCCCAGCTGGTGCAATCCCGCGGCGGCCCCGGGGCGGAGGCATCACGGCAGCCCAGCCCAGCCCAGCCCAGCCACGTTCATTCCCCCCCCAGTCTCCTCACAGCTACAAGTCCTGGGAGTTTTGCCTGGTTAAAAAATGCAGGCTCAGGGTTGTATTTTTTTTTTCCACTATACCCTTTCCTTGGGTTTTCTATGACAGGAATGGGCTGACCAGACGGAGGATGCACTGTGAGAACTCATTGATTTGTATGCATCTGATTGATTCATTCTGATTTGTTATAGGAACAAATCATTCTGCTCACTCCAGGCACTTGGACAGTTGTCCAAAGAATTTAATACACAAGAAAATACACAACTAAAATTTCAATTTGAACTCCATGCCTGTGACAAAACCAAAGGGATCAACGCGTGGGAGAGATTGCTTCCTATAGCTGTGTGTACAGTCAGCTTGTATGCTGCAGCACAACTCTTGGAGATATGAAGACGTCTGTTGATCCAACCTTGGGAGTTCAGGTGCGACACTGGCACCCTCTAGTGTTACTTAATACCAGTCTCTCATTGTTTCAAATCTAAGGGCCCGATCCCACAAACACTTAAATACATGCATAGTTTTACTTGCATGAGTCACCTTATTGACTTCAATGGGACTACTCATATGAGCAGTTACACACTTAAGGATTGGGCCCCAAACATATTATTTTAAAGGGTTTCACTCAGTTGCTGATGTAGACTGAAATATGATGGGATGCTTTCAGCTCGGGCGCTATATTATTTTAATTCTACCTTATTTTATGTTTTACAAACTATGTGTGACATTAATATTTCACACCTGCATAGCCACATTCATCTCAGGCTCTCAAAGCACATTACAAACATTAATTACCCAACATTAAATTCTGAGAGGTTGGGGAGTGGGGATCCATGAGCCCATTTATAGAATCTGTAGGGATGCAATAAATAAATAAGCAGAAGCTAGCAATTCCTGACCCATTCTTTTTCTGTTTTGCCCATATGACTGTGTACAGAAAAGGATTTAAGGAGGCAGCACTCCATAACTATTGGCACCCAGTAGGGTCACTGAAGGAACCTTGAGAAGTTGCTGTGTTACCAATGCACCTCAGTTAAAGAATTCCATGCAGTATTCACACAATAATTTAAGCCTGTTTAGAGTCCCCTAAATATCTCTTTCTATGAGACGCTATGTAAGCAGATTCCCATGGACCTTTTATTGTTGTCATGTTTGTATTGTTTATTGTATTCATGGAGTAGCACTGCATGGCAGGTGTCCCCCTAGGAATGGTGTGTGTATCATACAAGGCAATCCCAGTGAGCAAAATCATAAACACATTGATTTTAAAGTAAGCAGGAACCATTATGATAATCTAATCCGCCATCCTACATAAAACAAGCCATAGAACCATCCGTCCCCCCACTGATTCCTGCACCCAGCCCGATAACGTAGTTGAGCTAGAGTGAGAGCTAATTAGAACTGGATCACATCATTTCATCACAGAATCATGGCTATTCTGTAACTTTGTCCTGTTCCTGGCTATGCTGAGCCCATAGGTAATGCCTCTACTTACGGTACTTACACCTCCCTCAGTATTGATATACATTAGCACAAGAGTGCTGCAACAAACCTTCATGAGCAGGTTTTTAATGTGCAACACCGTGAAGGCTATTTGTCTGCCCAAATCAACCACCCTGGGAGCATCACAAGCATTGGCTGGATGCATGGATCACAATGCCTGTGATCAGGTCTTTGGATTAGGTCTAGCCAAACTGGTGCCGTCTCCAGGGGCTAACCCCAGCGAGGATGGGAAGTCACAAGTATTGCAGGTGCAGAGATTCGGCCTGACTGCAGCATGCTTATCATTTGGAAATTACCCCCAAAGCTTGTGCTTCAAGCACCAGAGCAGTGCACTATGAGGTAGGTGCTTTGGGCATTCCCGTCTGCACTGGTACAACTGCAGCTGAAAGGGGGACCGTGTGAATGGGTCTGCACTAAACTACTGCAAGGATAATCCGGACAACCAATATTTCATCCTTCTGTAGGGCTTGATCTATTGTCAATGGGAACACTCCCTTTGATTTCAACAGGTGTTGGATCAGACCCATAATATAGATGTATTCTTGGGTTATGGAACATCCTTAGTAGCAAACCATCCTATAGGTCATGGATCATTTTGCTGGGGTGGAGGGAGAGGGTGTGCGTATTTCCTTTAAACAAAGCAGTATGCTCTTACAAGCAAGCCGTCTAGAGCTTTTGGTGAACACAGTCTAAATGTTTGTGTGGATGATGTAATATATTCCATGACTGTGTCACATTAATCCATGTAAGGTTATTCTGCAGTTGTTTGGACATTGGATACAACAGGTTCATCTCATATAAGGGTATGTGATTGTACAATAACTATAAAATAGCAATCAAAACTATGGTTATCGGAAACACATGATCTCTTTCCTGCAATTAGGTTACATCTGGGCTCTCTGCACTGGCAAACATTATGCATTCTTCCTGAGAAAAGGCCCAGCTTCCTGGCTAGGCTCCAGCACAGTTCTTAGTGCACCTACCAGGCTGAGAATCTATTATAATCTTCTTCCTAATTTTCCCCAGCAGATTAAATCAATGCAGCTCTGTTGGCTCTTGTCCTAGACATCTGTGTTGTGTTTCTGGGTGTTCTTAACTAGCTGTTGCCTTCCAGCTCAGTGCAGTGACCCCTGTACAGAATTCAAAAGCCCTGCTGGGTTCCTGGGTAATGCATGGTGCTGTCTATACAGGAGACCATGATTATCTATTTAAAATAATGGGACGTGTTTTTTTTTTAATTGTGCTTAGCAAGTGTGCGTTTAAAACTCAAAGGGTCGTCCAGCAACTTTGCCAAGGAACTGCCTCCTTAACAACCCATTCAAGTCTAGGTTCTGGTGAGGAATGGCAAGTCCAGGCATGCACTATGTCTCCTGCACATTCACTGCTCTCTTGTTTTCATAAAGCTCACATGTGCTACCAGCACCAACTTTCTCAGTGCGAAGAGGCTTTGAATTAAAATATTACAGAACTAAGTGGCACTAAGAGGCAATGCCAGAATGACGTGTATTGTAATGTATAATGTGATGCTGTTTCATTAGCTGAACAAAATAAATTGCCTTTCCCAATTGCCCAAAAGTGGGAAGACTCTCTTCAAGAGAGAGGGAGAGAATGGAGAAGAGAGGAGAGAGAAATCAAAGATTCAGTTCACACATAGCATCTGCTGTGTGCAAAGGATGAAATGGGCTGGGAGAGATTTTTGACAGTCTCTGGTCTCTGTTACATGACTCATAAATTCAGTGGAACTGTTTTTGACATGCACCTGGCATAGAAAAGATGGATTTCACTTCAGCAGCAAGAGATATCGAGCATTAAAGCCATTTTAACCAGAGTGTGGTTTATAGCTCTGGTTCATTTTACCTACAAAGTTAAGTGGGAGGAAAGAATGAACACTGTAAGGTGAAGCATAACATAGTGAACACAAGCACCTGGGGAATGTGTGGGAGGAGAAGCAGCTACTGCATGATCTGCACTGAAATAACAACAAAAGAGTGCTGAGGACCCAGAGACTGTTAGCAATGAGAAACAAAGAAAATATTTGGTACAACTCTCCCAAAAGCAGTCCCAGCAGCAGGCTAGTTCTTATTGTTTTGAGTTTGGAGTTTAGTTCAAAATAAATGAAACTCTCTAAACACACATTTTCATTTATATCTATAATTACATCCAAGGCTTAACATAAAGAACTAGCTAGATGACTCCTGGGAACACAGAATTGTGTTCTACAGCTTTTGCAAAATTTGCAACAAATATTCTCTCTTTCTTATATAGCTATATAGAGTAGATTAAAGCAGTACATGAGACGTTTACAAATAATACAGAACCTGATTATCCCACTGCTACACCCGTTAAGCAGCAGTTACTCACCCAAGTAGTACAATGGAGTCGACTGTAACTAGTCCCATGTGTACTTACTCAACATGAGTACAGCACAATTGGGCCCATAACAATCAGCGAGGTAGTAATTCAATATTTTTTTTTCATATGACCAAAATTCACCTGGGGAACCAAGTCGTTCGGTCCTTACTCAGGCAGAACTCCCACTGAGGCCAGTTTATTGACTCTGTCACTGGGCCAGCAATTTTGCATGCGCAGTTCCACTGCCTGATAACACAGCACCAACCCGGCAGTCTGTAAGAACATACTTTGCGGTGGGTGGCACAGAAAAAAGGGCTCATCAGTAGGAAAGGGTTAAGAATTGGGTTTTCTGCTTGCCACTATGCAAGGTGATGGCCCTAAATGCTTTCTTTATACACAGAGCTTTACAGTGCGGAAGAAGGCAATGAGGTTTATCATATGGTCTTACCGTAGGGGGATGCAGGAAACCAAGACCAAAGTAGACCAAGCAGGAAAGCAATACTATCCACTGGGCCACTGCAGACACCAGCTGCAACCTGTTCCTTCTGACCTGTCTCCTCTCCAGCTCCAGCTGCTCTTCCAGCCTTTGGGCCTCCATCTCCAGCATCCCTTCCATCCCAGCCTCCCTGCCACCAACCTGCCAGCAGAACTGGATGAAAGAAAAAGCCCTCCCCTGCTTCTGCACAAAGGGCAAATCTCTTGAAGGGAATGAAGCAGAAGCAGTAGGTGTGTTGTCCCAAAAGGAAATGAACAAAGTGGCTTCAGGAGTGGCTCAGGGTTTTATACACACACAGCAGCAGCAGCAGGCGGGGAACTTCTTTGTGACTAATCTGAATTTCCCCTTTTCTTTCTTTCTTTTCTTTCTTTTTTTTTTTTTTTTTGGGTGAATGTGGGGGCTGATTTTGTGGCATCCCAGTTCAGTTTTGAGTAAGGACCTGTGAAAACGCATGTGTTTATGTCCTTAATCACTACATCTACAAGGTCTTTTGCTAGGTGATGATTCAAATGATCATCAACCTTCAGCTAGCCCCTGCAGCCTTCTTCAGATAAAACTCCCGTTCGGGCCAATGGTAGTTTTGCAGGATTTGCATCCCTGTTGCTTAGCAATACATATAACATTGGTGTAGCCCATCTGCTGCAGAGAGGAGAGGAATAAAAGGGGACATGAGACAGGTCAAAGCAAATATTTTCTGTACACACGCTGCACAATTAGCCTGTGGAACTCACTGCCACAAGATACCACAGAGCCCAGGAGCTTAGTGGGATTATAAATGGATGTTATGGATAATATGAACATCCAGAGTTAGAGTAGGTAACAAAAACAACCAAGAGTTTTGGGAGCAGCATAGATGCCTCCTGCTTCAGGCCTAAGCCACCCACTATGGGCTGCTCTACACTGAAAACTTACACCAGCATAGCTACGCTGTGTCGACCTAACCCCCAGTGTAGCCATTCTTCTGTTGCCCAAGCTACCGCCTCTCGGGGAGGTGGATTAACTACAGCGCTAGAAAAATCCCTCCCATCGCTGAACCACTACAGCAGCACAGCTGTAAGTATTTTAAGTGTAGCCATATCCTAACTAATGCGAGTTGTGAAGACGTTTCCTTTGGGTGCAGGCAATCCCATAACTGCCTACTGCAAGGTTCTCACCCCTCCTCTGCAGCAGCTGGAGCTGGCCACACCTGGAGCCAGGGTGCTGCATTAGCTGGACCACGTCTGATGCAGTTCCTATGTATCCGTGCCCAAATGAGTGTGTTTAATCTCCCCTCTTCCAGTTTAGATCGCCAAGTTTCTGAGGCAGGGACAGTCTCTTTTGCTTATTTTAGCACCTTTTGGGGGATCCTCCAAAAGAACTCATCAATATTCGTTTTCATTTGAGGCACTGCATTTTCAGGCAGGTTCTCAGCCATCAAATCAGTGTAACTCCACTGGAACCCATGGCTATTTGCAACAACCCAGGATTCAGACCTAACACGATTGTATGAGCCTGTTTCAGGGATGAGCAGCCAAGGGGCTCCCCCCAGAATGGCCTCTGTTCACCTTTGTCTAACCCCATGTGCCCAGGAGCACGTGTGCTGCAAAAAAGGCGGAGAAAGAGGCGTCAGGCAGCTGTTCATGTGTTTTCCCAGTTCGCCAAAGACACTTCCTCGTAAGCATAACCACAGGTGGGAGGCGACTTGACCACCAGTCAAGCAAACTCACATGGAGATCCTTTTCCTGGAAGTGGTTAGACTTTGTTCCTGCAAAATAGTCCACAACAAAACAGCTGTTTTTCAGAAACAAAAAAAAAAATGATATGAACCCATGTCACTAGTGTGGAACATTTTCGGTTTTCAGCAGTTAGTTCTTTTCGCTTGCTGCATTCTGTGAAGCTTCATTCTCTCATGTTTTGCTTTATTCTGTGACGCTTCCCCTGGGCATGCTGGTGCCCAAGCAAACGGTTGGCAGTGTCTTTCGTTCAGAGTCCAGGTGACAAGCCCAGGAAGCAAACAAAAACAGTCTCCTGGCTATGAAGGTATTTTGGGTAAATGGTGGGACAGTTTGGGGATGATCTCTGTGTCCATTTATAAATTCCGTTTTGTTTTGTGCATAGAAGTTATGATTGTAACCCTCAGCGTGGATTAGAGCATCTGTTGTGTACCAAGAACGGGCCCCTGAGTAGGCAGGCTATGTCTGCGATGCTGAAGAAAAATTAGTGGGTGCTAAGCTGTTCTGTGGCATGCAGGAAGCACTGAGGAGAAAGGGGGAGGAGTGAAGATGGGGCGGGAAGCGGTGGGGTGGGGCCTTGGGCGAAGTGGTGGAGTGGGGGCGGGGCCTGGGGCTGAGCAGGGGTTGAGCACCCCTGGTCAAAGGAAGAAGCTGGCGCCTGTGACCAGAGCCTCCAGAGCAAGGTGGAACTTTGGAGAACGTGCATGTGTGACTGGGGAAATATAGGAGGTTTCAGCTTCAGGGGCCAGGGCAGCTAGACTGCAGAGTCCCTCATCCCAGGAAGGGCACCAGACAAGAGCGCTGACCTGGGTGAGTGCCGTAGTGCTGTCGTGCTAGAAGCCATGACTGAACTCAGTCCAGACCCAGCTGGGTTGGAAGCACATGGGGTCTAAGAGTTGGGCCCAATTACAGCAATCTGGTGACTGTCCACCAGGGGGACTCAGCCAGGTCTGTGACACAGGCAGGGTGCCCACAGTGCCTCTACTGCATGATAAGGGAGAAGCTGTGGATAAGGGAGAAGCTGTGGATGTGGTATACCTAGACTTTAGTTAGGCATTTGATACGGTCTCGCATGATATTCTTATCGATAAACTAGGCAAATAAAATTTAGATGGGGCTATTATAAGGTGGGTGCATAACTGGCTGGATAACCATACTCAGAGAGTTG
>NW_020664563.1:4496209-4500199 GCF_002925995.2 Terrapene triunguis | reverse complement strand
CAGGTAGGGGGTAGGGTCCTAGGGGGGCAGTCAGGGGACAAGGAGCAGGGACGCTTAGATAGGGGGAGGGGTTCTGGGGGGCAGTTGGGGCAGGGGTCCCAGGAGGGGGTAGTCAGGGGACAAGGAGCAGGGAGGGTTGGGGGTTCTGAGGGGGGCAGTCAGGGGGCGGGAAGTAGGAGGGAGTGGATGGGGGTGGGGCTAGGGCAGGGTGGGGCTCCCTGGGTGCATACCCTAATGAAATGGGCTGCGCACGCCTATGTTTATTTCCTATTTACACAGACCTCCTTTCTATATGACAACCATGAACAGTGAGTCTAAACATTCACAACTAACCTTTCTGAAAAGGGAAGGGTGAGAACACATTCTGCATGAACAACATGTAACAGGAATGAAATAGGAACACAAAACAAGAAGAAACAGCCCTATGAAGGATGGGGTAAACGGCCCAAACCTTCAATTCTGCCCTTTAAAGCCATTTGGCCACTAGGCCTTTGACTTCCTTGAATTCTCAAAATCTTATGTAATCCTCCAGGAATGCAGGAGGCCGTCTGTCTGCGTCAATATCTGCTCTCAGGGAGAGGCTGTGGAGGATGTGCTGGTAATTCCCCATGGATGGGGGGTGAGGGGGTAGGGTGTTGTTCACTGGTTCAGTCTTGAAGTAGCAATCTAAGTGTATTGGCAGTCCACCTGGTGACGCAACAAGATGAAACCAGTTTCAATGGATGATTCCAACTGACACACCACTACACTGCTCCTTTTTCTTGAGAATCTTTCACCCAAATGTGATTCAGAAATCTAAAGTATTCAACACTTTGGTCCCTATCAGAGTCCCTCTTCTGAGGGGTTTTATATTGATGTTCCTTCTTCTGTAGTCTAGCCAACAAGGGTATAGTGGGAAGAAGGGACAGTTGGGATAGTGGACCTCAACTTTCTTCCCATCAGAAATTCCAGAGGCCGGAAGTCACGTGCTAGAGGTGTTGATTGTTATGCCCAACAGGGCGAGATGAGGAGCTCAGGATTTAGAAAGAAGATGTTTTATTGTCTTTACAGCATGTTTGGTTTCCCCATTATGCTGCAAGAACACTGGGTTGGATGTGTCGGAGTGTGGAGCCAAAGCAGTCTTTCGTAGACTCAGTCTCCTGGTTTCAATGAATGGTAGGGCTGCTAGGGTCTTTGGGTAGCACTTCTTTTACCTGTGAAAAAAGAAACCTAACACATTTCATTAATGCCTGGCAGTGTTTTGCAGATCTCATAGTTGCTTGGGCACATTCAGGCCCCCCTTTTCTTGGCTGTCAGCCAAGTCTTAGCTGTGGGCAGTGTCCTTGGATGGGGTCAGCATCTTATCTTTGGACTGAGCTTGCTAGCTATATTTTTCCAGTTAACTCGTTCTGTTCTTTTTCCTTCTCCTTCTTTTTGGCTTCTTTTAACCTACAAAGGAAACTTCCACTCTTCACTCATACACCTTTTCCCAACAATGAACACATACACATTGCCATTATACAGTACATTCGTCTTATTATTCAATGTATGCCATGTACACCCTTCCAGTAAAATAACTTTATTATAGAGCTTTGGAGCAACAAACCAGGACAAGCACACCCACTTTTGAGGAGTCCACTCGGTACAACCTCTGGTGTCCAATAGCTTTCCTCCCTCCCCAGCCCTCTGGCTAGAAATCTGAGATAGCCAGAAGGATCCCATGGGCAATATGGGGAGTGGGTTAACCTTCCATATCCTTGCTTCCAAAGACTGTTGGTATGTAAATTTTAACAACAATTTTTCAATTAAAAAATCTGGCCAATGAAGTTTATTTTTCTTACTTAAGCAAATGTATTAGACTTTAGTATATCACACTTTCCTGATTTATCCAAACACTTTGTATTCCAAGTTGAATAAAACAAGTATCTGCTTTTTGATTTAACCATTCTATTTAATTTTGAACTAGACTGTCTTATAAAAATACTAAACACAACAATTCTGGCCACAACACAAACACCACAAGACAGGACATAGAACACAAAAATAATTCCTATTGTACCAGTAAATGCATGGTACGTTGAATGCTGTTCAGCTGGCATCCGTTTTCTCTGATGATCTGAAAGACAAAAGAACAGAGGTCTGCCCCTTCTGGGCAGTCAGTCATTGCTTAAAATATTTCCTTTATATACAAATACTCTTGTTGATTTCAGGCAAAACAGAGGAATTACCCCATATTTCCTTGTATTTGTTTCATAGGCAGCCCAGGTTTCAGTAGCTTCTACCTTATCAGTTAGATAATTTGCATTAGTACAGATGCTTTCTGGCTTGCTTCTGGATCCAAAGCTATCCACAGCTTAAAGGGTCTTACTTAAAAAGGACACAATTAACTTTTAACTCCTGTTTTCAAACACACAGTGATCTGAAAAAGACAACACAACCTATTTTGGTAGGTTTGCATTTCTTTTACCTCTACTACAATATACACTGCATATGTTCTGGGGAAAATGCACATCCTTTCCACAATTCAATTTCCACAACACTAGCCACATCAATTTTTACACAAGGTGTAACTATTTCTTTTTTGAACACCGGGTAAAGGCCATTTACTTAACATATAATCCAAAGGACTATCCTTAGAGGGTTTTACCAGAGACCCACCCATCTGCCTGCTGACACTCTAACAGAGAATTACACAGAGAACAGAGGGAATTATGGCCTAATCGGATCCTATTACAGGAATTTCTACTAATACTGACCGCTACAGGGCACGGGACAGAAGGATCCCAGTTTGACCTCAGAGCTTCATCGCACGCGATGGCTTCCACTCTGAGGAATTACGAATGAGAGGCTCAGTTCCATACACACACCTAACGCCCAAATGTATAAGACAGAAATTCATTAACCGGTTAACCAGACCAGAACCAGATAGTGTCTCCTTATCCTATTAGGACTCACCTTATCGGAACATGAACCCCAGGGGCTGCGGTGAAGCAGAGAAAAGGGGCGAAACACCCCGTTGGCGCCGTTCCCAGTTCACCGCAGCCGTCCAGAGTCCAATGTCCGAGCTAGGAGAATCCCGGCGGAGTCGCCAGTAACTGTCACCGAAATATCGGGTCCACCTAGCTGAGAGCCAATAACAGCCTGACAGGGATAAGGAAGAGTTGCTTTATTCTGCAGAAGAAAGGAGAGCTTTGCACCTTGGTACAAAAACTCTGTCTTACACACATTTTACCATTCCAATTATTATCCTGGGGATTTGAAATCCCCATGCTTATGTGACGTTATTGATATAATCTGGGACCATATAGATCATTGTTGCAACCAAGGTCCTGTAGTGGCACCAAAATCTTGTATAAAGGGGGTCAAATGGGGTGTCTTAGACAAGGTTATGGTTTACTGGTTATGATTATGCTGTCTATATGTGTGTATCAATTTTGTAGTTGAAGTTATGAATATTGGCTCTATACTGTCTGTATTTCAAACTTATGCTATGCTGCTGGGTGACATCCCAGACAAGCTGGGATTAGCTCTGCCTAGCCTGCTTGATGGCCCATTAAGGACCATCAGCTATACAATGGACCCATTGAGAGAAGGCAAATATGCCTTGAGACTCAGCAAAGTATGCAGGGACTGGCCCATGTGACTCCAGGCTCCATTTTGCTGTAATTTTCCACAGTAAGAACAAAGAGGTGTTCTTACACCTGGAAAAGACTATATAAGGCTGATGCCTCATCTCCATCTGGTCTTCAATCCTGCTTCATACCTCTGGAGGAACTTTGCTACAAGCTGAAGCTTTGAACAAAGGACTGAGGACCCATCCCAGCGGGGGATGTATTCCAGAGACTTGATTTGAACCTGCAGTTTATCCTATCACTACTGCAAGCCTGAACCAAGAACTTTGCCATTACTGTATGTAATTGATTCTATTTAACCAATTCTAACTCTCATCTCTATCTTTTTCCTTTTATGAATAAACCTTTAGATTTTAGATTCTAAAGGATTGGCAACAGC
>NW_020664563.1:4474168-4496199 GCF_002925995.2 Terrapene triunguis | reverse complement strand
TGAGTTGGCACTCTCAGTTGGGTTCCGCCAGAACCGCATCGTCACAGCTTATAATTACTTACTCTTTTCCTTCCACTATGCCCTCAAAGTTTCCAACCTGTTTTCCAATCTCTCTATCTGTTGCCTGCCCGCTTGGGCCCGATCCTGCTTTTCTTGCTGAACTGTCCCTTCCATGGGCAGCGGCTTGTTCCACTACCAATTTAGCTAGGAGGGTGGGCTTCTCAACTAGCCCCCACCCTTCCTGGTCTCTTCCCTTAAACATTCTTACTCACAAGGCTACCCAAGTCCTCCTTCGTGAGGCTTGCCACCTGGGCAAAACACATGGCCCATTGGCATTTAACTATTCAATTTTCTCTTGTGGCAAACACACTGCTCTTACAGCATATACTGAGCACAAATAATTAAATTTTGACAAGTCCCTGAAGGATCGGTACTTGCTTAGCCAGTGCTTCCTTTTCTGCCTGGAAGTCCTGTCTCAAGGCTTGCAACTTGCCCGGGGTGTAGGTTTGAGTTGCTGCCTGGTTCATGATCTATGCTCTTAATTGCTCAATTCTAGTTATCAAGTACACAACTCTTCCCTTTTCTCCAACTTCTCTATTGCTCAGTCTTGCTACGACTGGGGTAGATCCACCTGACACCCTTCCCGGTCAACCGGGGTGGAGAGAGGAATGCTAAACCCCTCTCCGGTTCTCAGACTTACTGCGGCTGAGAGTAGGCACACTTTCATACTCAGACACGTACGTCCAGACTGGCCACGTCTGTGTATAATGTTCAGAGAAGGCACTGTGCAATCTCCAACTTGCTTCCTCTCTTGGGAGGGCAGTTCTTTTGCTCCCTGGGGTCTCCTGGGGCGTCTTTTCAGAGATTCCAGTCCAGGCCGGCTGCCTGTGGCTTCTTCAGTGTCCCCAAACCACGCCGGCTCCAGGGTCGCAAAGGGAGACTGTTGGATCTCCCTGGACAGTTAAGCTTTGCAAATGTAATCTCAGCACTGTAACTTGTATTGCCTTTGGTTTGACTATGTCTATATTTTTTCACAGCCAGCTGGGGCCGAAAGCAGTTTTTCTTTGTACTTAGCCTGGTCTGCATTGATTCTTGACCTTGAACGCAGATTCAATTTCTCTTTATCTCTGGACCAAGCTGAATTTCAAATTAACCCGTTCCTTTCCTCAATAGACAAATTGCTCCCATTGTGTGCCAGAGGCTTTTTGGTGATTAAAAGCTCCTCTGAGATGTATGATCTTATCTAGATTGAAGGTACCTTCTAGTGGGCATTGTTTAGCTGGATTTGCACGCGTGTAATGATTCCAATTCTCTAAATACCTGCAGGTTTTAGGACCATAATGTACGTACATGAAATAAGATGGGGTACCCTTAGGGGGTGAGAGGGAATGCTTAGACTGTCCCCCACCCATTTTCCAATCACACACACAGGGAGGATGCCCTGTCCGCGCTAGCGGCGCATAAACTAAGGATCTCTCCCTACAGGATACTCACACAGGAGAGACTAACGAGGATGGCCACGACCCTCCTACACCTCCCTTCAACAAAGAGCGCTGGCTAGTCTCAGAGAGACGGCGCCGCTTACTCTCGTTGCATCCAGTGAGATGATCAGACTGTCAGTGGCTCACACAGAGAGGAACAGGGGGAGGGAAGATGGGTTCACACACTCCTAGACCCAGGTAGCTTCCTCGCCGGACGATGCCAGGCCGAGTTAGCCCATCGTGGGTCGGATCTCCTAAAAGATCCTCTAGTTACCGGGCTTGCGTTACAGTAGTTCTGGTCACGAGCCAAAAGACTTCGCAGAGTACTCTGGGCGTCTTCCGGTAACTCTCAATTCATACTGGTGTACACACACACACACACACACACCAAGGCCTCTATCTCCAAATACCACGATGCATCTGTACCTTATGTCCGGACTCAATACACTATGAGGCGGTAACAACCCCTCAGCACCAGTGCATACCTAATGCATCTCTCTTATGCATATGGGGATGGCCAAACTAACAGTTCCCCAGAACCGCATACAACTACCTTATTGGGGGCGGCAAAACAATTCCCCAGAACCGCTCCGCATCTGATCTTGCTGCACAGTCAATAAGTTCAGATGGCGTGAGCCCAACAGGGACAGACGGCCCCACAGACAGTCCTCCTCCGACACCCCAATAGAGATTTCAAAAGGTCTCCTATCTCTATTGTGGCGCCATGGGGTTCGAAGGGGAACGATCCGTAGCAGCTGCCGATGCTTCTGCGGGCGTTGCCATCCCGGATGAGCCCCCAAATTGTCGGAGAATAACAGAGTTCTCACTTTTTGTTTGGGTACAGCAAGTCAGATACTTTATTTTCTCTCTATCAATTGCATAGAGGGAGAGAGCTAAACAGGTCTCTCAACAGGTAAACAATTACAGCAAGCATTTATACCTTTTATTACAGACAATAATGAGCAACAGCTGCATTTTGTTTATACATAGGTCATTCTGATATCTTGTTTTGCTCACTAATGTAGACTCCTAGTCTACATTCCATATTATCTACACAAGGTCGCAACAACTTCTCACACAGTTCTTTCCCACTCGCCTCACACATTCCTCACTTCTACAAATCTCGCGTTATTAGGGTTACAGTTAGCCTGACTCTTGCTAACAAACTGTCATGCATTGCAATCCCCTTTCTGTCAGTTCTTTCTCTGCTTCCACAGATGTGACACGAGTGGAGCCACAGGGCTCTGCAAACCTCTTAGGGTTTGTCTACACTGCAATAAAAGACTCAGGGCAGTGAGGCTCAGAGCCTGAATCAATGACTTGGGCTTGCAGGGCTCACAACTGCGGGGCTAAAAATAGAGGTTCAGGCAGGAGCCTGGGATCTGAAACCCAGAAAGGGGAAGAGTGTCAGAGCCCAGGCTCCAGCCTGCTATTTTTAGCCCTGTAGCTGCCACGGGTTTTTTATTGCAGTGCAGATGTATCTTTAAAGGTCTCAGAGGAGAGTTGAGGCCCATTGTCAGAGATGACTTGCTCTGGAATCCCGAAATGGGCAAAGCTGGGTTTTATCCTTTCCACCACTGCTCTTGGTGTGGTGTTGTGCAAACTGTCAACTTCAGTGAACCTTAAGAAATAATCCGTCGTCAGAAGACAGGTTGTATTATCCAGCTAGAAAAGATCAGGCCTGACTGCTGCCCTGTCTGGTAGAGCAGATGATAGGAATGGTTCTCATGTGAGCATGAGTGGCACATTTCCCAACTCTTGGCTATGCCCAGGCCACCTAACAGGCAGTTTAGCTATCTCCCTGCATTTTGTAATGGCCTTGGGTCTCTCAGGCAGTCTGCCAGGGATGTTCTGTTGCACTTCTTCTGTAGTCTATAGAGATAACGAGATAACGAGGCTTGACCCCTTCAACAACCAACCTTGCTTTATGATAACAGTCCCCAGAAACTGCCCAGCATAGTTTAATAGAGGTTTCTGACTTTTCCTGCTTTCTCCAGCTCTCTTTACAGTGAGTCATGACTCAGCTCAGTAATTCATCAGCCCCGTTTCTTTCTCAGTTCTCTCAGGCATTTTTCTGTGATTGGTAAAGCAGTAAGTACTGCATCTATTAAACCTGCCTCCAGCCGCTCCCCATTTGTTCTCTTGCTGAGGTCTGGGATCAGGTTCTTCCCATAAGCAATCAAGAACTCAAACCTCATTCAAAAACATTGCATCATAGATGGTAACTGGCTTTTTTTAACCTAGACAAGCAACTAGCAGTTTGTGGTCAGTTTCCATGTGAAATTTTATGCCCACTAGAAAGTCTCTGAAACATTCCCACGCCCATGTAGTGGCTAGGGCTCCTTCTCTGTGTGCACAGTGCTGCTCTGTATCCATGAGTGCTCGAGAGGCATATACTACCGGGCGCCACCATGAAGGTGATTGATCCCGATTGAGCCCATCAGATGAGGCATCAGCTGAAAGTGGTGGTTTTATTTGACTTACATAGGGCCAAAACTGGCGGAGTACTCAGTTCTTGCTTTGTTTCTCTGGATACCCGGCTCTGTTTAGTTCCTCAATACCAGAAATTTTGTGGACTCATAAGATATCACAATGGCTTTGACTTCTCTACTAGATGAGGTAGGAATTTTCCCACATGTGTCATCATGCCTATAATGTACTTCACTGTCACTCTGATACTTCGTTGTCACTTTCACTTTCTCTGGATCTGGTCTTACCCCTACTCCATCAATGAGCTAACCTATAAACTTGATTCTGTCTTTTGAGAATTCACACTTGTCATTAAGTGTTAGGTCTGCTTTCTCCAGTCTTTCCAGGACTGGAAAGAGACATTGGTCATGTTGGGTTTGAGTTGATCCATAGATAAGGATATCATCTATTTGGCAGAGAGCCCCTTCCAAGTCCTCCAGGAATTGAGACATTTTTCTTTGGAAGTGTTCCGAAAGAGATGATGTCATAGAATCATAGAATATCAGGGTTGGAAGGGACCTCAGGGGGTCATCTAGTCCAATCCCCTGCTCAAAGCAGGACAAATCCCCAACTAAATCATCCCAGCCAGGGCTTTGTCAAGCCTGACCTTAAAAACCTCCAAGGAAGGAGATTCCATCACCTCCCTAGGTAACCCATTCCAGTGCTTCACCACCCTCCTAGTGAAAAAGTTTTTCCTAATATCCAACCTAAACCTCCCCCACTGCAATTTGAGACTATTACTCCTTGTTCTGTCATCTGCTACCACTGAGAACAGCCGAGCTCCATCCTCTTTGGAACCCCCTTTCTGGTAGTTGAAAGCAGCTATCAAGTCCCCCCTCATTCTTCTCTTCTGCAGACTAAATAATCCCAGTTCCCTCAGCCTCTCCTCATAAGTCATGTGCTCCAGCCCCCTAATCATTTTTGTTGCCCTTCGCTGGACTCTTTCCAATTTTTCCACATCCTTCTTGTAGTGTAGGGTGACCAGACATCCCGATAAAATCGGGACTGTCCTGATAGTTAGTTGTTTATCCCACGTCCCGACCAATGTACGGTCGGGATGCCATTTGTCCCGATATTTTGGCTCTGGGCTGGAGGAGTACACTGGTGAGCACTCAGCTGGGGTCCCAACAGTGCTTATTTGGGGTGGCTCCCAGGAAACGGCAGGATGCAGGACCCTGTGGCCCCTAGGCATGGGACGGCCAGGGGGGTCTCTGCGTGCTGCACCTACCACAAGCGCTGGCTCCATTGTGGCCAATGGGAGCTGCAGGCGGGGACAGGGTGCAGACCCCCCCGGCTGCCCCTGACCCAGGGGCACTGCATGCTACTCATGCCCCCAAGTAAGTCCTGTCCCCACAGCTTCCAGCCAATGGCAGCTGGAGCCAGTGCTTGTGGCAGGCGCAGCACATGGAGTGGAGACCCCGCTGGCCGCCGCTGACCTTAGGAGCCAGAGGAACCTGCAAGGTGCTTCCCAGTGGGTGGGAACCATCCCCCAGGTAAGCGGCGGGGCTGTGGCTGCGGCTGGGGCCCTGTGCCCACAGCTGGGTTGCAGGTGGGAACCGGGGCTGTGTGCTTGTGGCAGGGGACAGGACCATGCACCCCAACCCGCGGCTTGCAGCAGGGCTGGAGCGAGGGCCGTGAGCTGCCGACCTGCAGCGGGGATGAAGCCAGAGCCAGGGCCTTGCACCCCTGACCCGCAGCAGGGCTGTGCCCGGAGCCAGGGCCCTGCGCCCCCGACCTGTGGTGGGGCTGCGCCCGGAGCCAGGGCCCTGCGCCCCCAACAGGGCTGCGCCTGGACCCAGGGCCGTGCACCCCCAACCCGCGGCTTCCTCAGGCTTTGTATCTCCTTCCCCCATGGCTCCAATGAGGTGTGTGGGGGGGGTGAGCCTGTGGCTGCCCCCCCCATGTGTCCTGATATTTTGTTCTTGTCATCTGGTCACCTTATTGTAGTGTGGGGCCCAAAACTGGACACAGTACTCCAGATGAGGCCTCACCAATGCCGAATAGAGGGGAATGATCATGTCCCTTGATCTGCTGGCAAAGCTCCTACTTATACACCCCCAAAATGCTGTTAGCCTTCTTGGCAACAAGGGCACACTGTTGACTCATATCCAGCTTCTCGTCCACTGTAACCCCTAGGTCCTTTTCTGCAGAACTGCTGCCTAGCCATTCGGTCCCTAGTCTGTAGCAGTGCAGGGGATTCTTCCGTCCTAAGTGCAGGACTCTGCACTTATCCTTGTTGAACCTCATCAGATTTCTTTTGGCCCAATCCTCTAATTTGTCTAGGTCCCTCTGTATCCTATCCCTACCCTCCAGCGTATCTACCACTCCTCCCAGTTTAGTGTCATCTGCAAACTTGCTGAGGGTGCAGTCCACGCCATCCTGCAGATCATTAATGAAGATACTGAAGAAAACCGGCCCCAGGACCGACCCTTGGGGCACTCCGCTTGATACCGGCTGCCAACTAGACATGGAGCCATTGATCACTACTCGTTGAGCCCGATGATCTAGCCAGCTTTCTATCCACCTTATAGTCCATTCATCCAGCCCATGCTTCTTTAACTTGCTGGCAAGAATACTATGGGAGACTGTATCAAAAGCTTTGCTAAAATCAAGGAATAACACGTCCACTGCTTTCCCCTCATCCACAGAGCCAGTTATCTCATCATAGAAGGCAATTAGGTTAGTCAGGCATGACTTGCCCTTGGTGAATCCATGCTGACTGTTCCTGATCACTTTCCTCTCCTTGAAGTGCTTCAAAATTGATTCCTTGAGGTCCTGCTCCATGATTTTTCCAGGGACTGAGGTGAGGCTGACTGGTCTGTAGTTCCCCGGATCCTCCTTCTTCCCCTTTTTAAAGATGGGCACTACATTAGCCTTTTTCCACTCATCCAGGAGCTCCCCTGATTGCCATGAGTTTCCTTTAGCACCCTCGGATGCAGCGCATCCGGCCCCATGGACTTGTGCTCATCCAGCTTTTCTAAATAGTCCTGAACCACGTCTTTCTCCACAGAGGGTTGGTCATCTCCTCCTCATACTGTGCTGCCCAGTGCCGTAGTCTGGGAGCTGACCTTGTTCGTGAAGACAGAGGCAAAAAAAGCATTGAGTACATTAGCTTTTTCCACATCCTCTGTCACTAGGTTGCCTCCCCCATTCAGTAAGGGGCCCACACTTTCCCTGACCACCTTCTTGTTGCTAACATACCTGTAGAAACCCTTCTTGTTACTCTTAACATCCCTTGCTAGCTGCAACTCCAATTGTGATTTGGCCTTCCTGATTTCACTCCTGCATGCCTGAGCTATATTTTTATACTCCTCCCTGGTCATTTGTCCAAGCTTCCACTTCTTGTAAGCTTCTTTTTTGTGTTTAAGGTCAGCAAGGATTTCACTGTTAAGCCAACCTGTTCGACAGCCATATTTACTATTCTTTCTACACATCGTGATGGTTTGCTCCTGCAATCTCAATAAGGATTCTTTAAAATACAGCCAGATCTCCTGGACTCCTTTCCCCCCCCATGTTATTCTCCCAGGAGATCCTGCCCATTAGTTCCCTGAGGGAGTCAGTCTGCTTTTCTGAAGTACACGGTATGTATTCTGCTGCTCTCCTTTCTTCCTTTTGTCAGGATCCTGAACTCAACCATCTCATGGTCTCTGCCTCCCAGGTTCCCATCCACTTTTGCTTCCCCCCTACTAATTCTGGTAGTTGATTGAATCAAAACCTTCCGAAGGATGTGCTGAAGTTTGTTTGTAGTGGAGATTCTGTAGCAAGTGCGAGAACCCAGATGGGACATCCAATTTTAAGACTTTTACTTCAACACATGGGAGTACTTGTCACTCTCTACAGATATCCTCATTGAGCTTGGTAAGGTCTACACAGATCCAAACCGTGTTGTTTGGTTTTGGGACCACTACCAAGCCTGCACACCATTCAGCTAGGGTATCTCTTCTGGAAATGACACCATCTTCTCCATGCAGCTGAGCTCTGTTTGCACCCTGGGCAGTGAAGGGATGGAGACTCTCCTAGATATCGACAGAGCAAACAGCTTTGCATTTGGTATGAGTTTAATGTGGTATTTCACCTCTAGTTTCTCCTGACTTTGAATAATTTGGCAAACCTCTTCCTGATCTTGGGTTCTAAGTCTATGGTGACTGGTTCCATCCTTATAACCAGGCCTAGGGCTGTGATTGCTAGGTGGCCAGGTAGAGCAGTACATAGGCCATCTACAAAATAGAACTCTTGGGATGTAATCTAGTCTACTATTTTTAGAGTGGCTTCAAATTTTCCTTTCATGTTTAAGGGGACTACCCTGGGCCTTTCAATATCCTTTTTGGCTCTTGATGTGTTCGTGCTTTCATCCTTCTATAAAGTAATTCTGGAATCACTATTACATCAGCATGTTTTGAAGTCTATTTTATATTTTCCCAAGATGATCATGGAGATCTATGGTAGTTCTTTTTGATCCTCTAATATGGCTGTAAGTTGTGCGATCCCAGTATTTTTAGGTCTTCCTTAAAGACAGATCTACTATGCATATAGGTCAACATGCTGTCGCATAATATCCTCTTTTTAGATGTTTCCTGCATGTGGTGTCCCTTCTGGACAAAGCAGCTTGCTGTGAAGTTTGTCGCACTGTGGAATTCTTTCATGCTCTTGTATTCCTCTTCTTTACTCTATGTTAGCATAGCCCTCTCTGGGTCCCCTTTGTGCTCGTTCTGACCTGGGTAGGAAATGTTTCTTGGCATCCAGAGATATTTTCCTCTCCTTGTCCATGGCTTCTACAGTGGGCTCCTCCTCAAAGTTATTCCCAAGAAGAGTCTATTGCTTCTTTATGCACTAACTTTGGAGGACTATATTCTTGGCTTTCTCTCGTGTGAGGTTAGGATCATTTTGGAGTCTTTATGATGGTTAGCTGTTCCTCAGCTCTACAGTGAGCCTGTCTCTGAGGAGTTCTTCACTCATCTCCCCACAGCCGCAGGGTTGGATTAGGTTATACAGGGCCGTTATGAAATCATTCACTGACACCCCTTTCTCACGCTGGCAAAATGAAATCATGCGTGCTAAACCACATTGTGGCCTGGCATTAAAAACTCATCCAGTTCTACTTTAGCTGTATTGCACTGTTTCATCTGCGCAGCTGTGAGGCTTCTGGAAAGGATAATGTCCTCCACTACAGGTCCAATTGTATAAAGCAGGGTATTCACTTGTTTCACCTCTGATTGCTGATCTGAACCAGCTAGATGCCTGGCAGATCCTCTGGAAGCTGCTTACTGAGAGTGACTGTCCCTCAGGGGGCCAGAAATCAAATTCTGCTGGGGATGGTATTTGGAGAAAGGCTAGGTCAGATGTAGCTATGTCCACTGTTTTACCAGACTAGAAGACTGCCGCCCCATCCCCTTTTTCCTTTGTGTGGAGTGAGGTGGTGTGATTCTTTCAGGAAGCAACCTGGTGTTGCTGTGTGCCTCACCTGAGCTGCAGTGTCCTTACTTTCCTATCCTCATCCCCTGTTGTAGCCTAGATTCCCCATAGCAGTTCTCTCTGGATTTGCGGCTAGTTCTGCGGCTAGCTCTGTGCAGATGTGTGGCTGCTCTGGCTGGGCTGACAGGCTGTCTTGTCTGTTGTCCTTTCCCCATTTCCCCTTTTGCAGGAGTGTGCTCTGACCTGTGGGATCTATTCAGTCCCACTCTGACTCCATATAAAAACATCAGAGGCCCAGGACACCATGGCTGGGGTGAATGCAATACAAGACTGTTTCTACTGCCTGTTTACACAGACCTTCCCTCCTTGCTTTGTGCCCCCTACTGGTCACCCTGAATAGTGGCCCTAAATGTTCACAACTAACGCCACCAATAATTCAGGCACAAAAGATTCCAAAGCTAGACACAGTTATGGCAAACAAGCCACTCACCCCAGGAGAGCTGTCAAGCAGCAAGTGTGTGTGAGGGTAAGTTTTTTTTTAAAAATCCCATTAAATCTGCATTTGTGGCTAATGGCTCATGAAAAATCTTAACCATATTATTTATTATTATTATTTGTAATGTGGTAGTACCTACATGCCTTCGTCAGGGATCATGGCCCCCATTACGCTAGGTGCTGTACATACATATAATGCAAAGATGGCTCCTGTTCCAAAGGGTATACAAGCATCTAAGCTACATGGTGAGAGCCAACAGGAGCCAATAAACAGAGGGAGTACAAAGTAGATGATTATGATCAGTGTAATAAGCAGCAGTTACCTCGCTTTTGTCTTGGAGGTGAAGCCTTTGCTTTAGACTATATATTCATTTGTATCATTTGTAATGTGCTTTGGAATGGATGCAAATCACAATAGAAATAGATCATCACATATGCTGCCAATAAAAATAAGAAGGAACTGGTCACTGATCTAAGCTGAAATCTCACCAGGAATGTCAGCAATGATGTAGGAAAATAAATATTTCTTGCCTAGACAGGCAGATAAGGAAGTCAAAACACAACTGGCTGATGCCATTGTGTGCTTGTCTTACAGTTATTTAATCACTAATCTTCAACAGGCCTGAAGGGATTTCCTTGTGTTCTGCCGTTATTATAACAGCTCATTCTTTCCAGGGTGGCTGACTTGGTTCATCCAAACCATTAAGTCTGGAGTATGCACTGATGTGGCAGATTGCCATTTCCGTCACATTAATCTTGCCATAATAATTCTAATTCTGTCTTCTTCCATATATCCATTATACAACAGGCTTTCATACCAAGATCATACAACTCTAGAGTGGCACATACACTGTGTATGTATGATGTGGTGGTAATGAAACTGCACGTTTTTCTGTATGGGTTCTATTGAAACACACTGTATAGAGCTGGCTACAAATTTTTCATTGAAAATTTTTTGTGGGGGACATTGATTCCTTTTTGATTAAATGGATATTTTTGTCTAAAGATTTTCACTTTTATTCTAATTTTTTTTGCCGGGAGGGTGTTGTGATAAAAAAGTTTTTGATTGTCAGCAGTTGAAAATCAAAGATTTGAAATTGGAGGGGGGAGGGTTAATCAGAAAATCAAAACTTGGTATTTTTCTATTGCCAAATTTTCAGGTTTCATTTTTTTGATGAAACCCCTCCCCAAAATCCCAAGAAGATTGGTGACAAAAACAAAATATTTTCATTAACATTTTTCAAGGGGAGAAAAAATCATTTCCCAATCAGCAAGAATTCTGTACATTTGAACCAAAAAGTAATGTGGGCCCAATTCTTGGGTGTGTTAAATTTGCCTTGTGCTGGCTTCTCCTGGCCAGCAGTGTTGAAGATGTGCCCAGGAGAAAGAAGGTGTGGATGGGATGCAGCTGTGTCCCTCGCTACAGGAATGGTCACTCGAGGACTAGGGGTAGCTGGGATACAGTAGAGCAGTCTGTGACATTGCACTCCACATGTTTTATGGTGTCGTGGAAAGAATCACCCACGCAGTGATTTTAGTTCACAGACTCAGAGCCTGAGGCCAGTTTATTGACATACAAACCAGTGCGCACTGGGGTGCAGCTCGAAAGCTGGCACACCGAGCCCTACACGCACGGGCTTTTTATTTCATTAAACCACAAGCAAGGTACAAACAATATGTCATGAGTTAAGAAATTAGGGACCAATCATAAGCAGGGCATGGGGTGAACACGAGCTCGGAAACAAATTACAAGCTGGGGTTGGGGCGATCACGAGCTGATCACGAGCTAGGGTGTTGGGGTTGGGGTCAGTCCTCCCTTCTCCCCTCGCCAACTTTCTCAACTTCCGAGAGGTGGGTGTAGAGGGGCGCTCGGTGGTTTCCGCAGAGGTGGTGCTCGGCCCTAGCTTGGGTCAATAGCAGCAGCTAGGGTGATTAACTTTCTGCAAACAATTTCTTAATATTGAGCAACTTACATTATATTTCTAAAGCCTTGCGGTTATTATATTTCTAAAGCAGTTTCTTTGGCCTCCAACATACTTTGTAATTTTCTTCCCTCCTCTGTCACTACTTCTAACTGGGATTTGGCCAAGAATTGATTTGAGCAGTATTGTTCAGGCTTTTAGGCC
Source organism: Terrapene triunguis (assembly GCF_002925995.2). Taxonomy (NCBI): domain Eukaryota; kingdom Metazoa; phylum Chordata; order Testudines; family Emydidae; genus Terrapene; species Terrapene triunguis. The sequence continues at coordinate 4,484,216 of NW_020664563.1, read as the reverse complement.
TTCTCTACTCTGCACAAAGGTCACCATTATGACAGCCTTCTGTTGGAGGTGTTTTGGGGCCTGTAGGCCCAGAACTTTGGCTATCGGAAAGGAGGCCCCCCTGTTCTGTTCCTCCACAATGGAAATATGCTAATGAGTGTGAATATAATGTAACTGGAATATGCTTTTTGTAAGGTATCATTACAAAGCTTATAATCTACTGAGTGTGTTCATCCTATTTGTATGAATGTATCATTCTTGTATCTAAAACTAGAAATATGAAGTATTACTCTGAGGTCCTATTGTAATTATGCAAAGTGTGGGCCATTAATGGTGGCTTAGGATCTTGATAGCTCCCATTGACTAGGACAATTGGTTGTGAATGGGTTTATTTACATGTAAGCCTTCCTGTGTACCTGACATGGGTAATGAAGAATGAGGTCTTACAGTGACATGTGACCATGTCACATGATACTGGAATCCATCTTAAACCTGGTGTTTTTCCATTTAGAAGGTGGGGTGGGGACCCAGAGAGACAAAAGATTCCCGCCTTGTGCCAAAGCTATAAAAGGGGGTGGAGCAGGACAAAGGAGGCTGCCAGTCATGAGAAATCCCCTAGTTACCACCTGAGCTGGAACTAACAAGGATTGTACCGGGGAAAGGATTGGGCCCAGACTAAGAAGGAGTCTAGTCTGTGAAAGAAGCTTATTTGAACATCTCCAAGGGTGAGATTTACCTGTATTCAGTTTCTTACATGTATTAGGCTTAGACTTGCGTATTTTGTTTTATTTTGCTTGGTAACTTACTTTGTTCTGTCTGTTATTACTTGAAACCACTTAAATCCTACTTTTTATACTTAATAAAATCACTTTTGTTTATTAATTAACCCAGAGTAAGTGATTAATACCTGGGGGAGCAAACAGCTGTGCATATCTCTCTATCAATGTTATAGAGGGCAGACAATTTATGAGTTTACCTGTATAAGCTTTATACAGAGTAAAACAGATTTATTTGGGGTTTGGATACCATTGGGAACTGGGTGTCTGGGTGCTGGAGACAGGAGTACTTGCTGAGCTGTTTTCAGTTAGTCTGCAGCTTTGGGGGTGTGGTTCAGACCCTGGGTCTGTGTTGCAGCAGGCTAGCATGTCTGGCTCAACAAGACAGGGTTCTGGAGTCCCAAGCTGACAGGGAAAACGGGCTTAGAGGTAGTTTCAGCATATCAGGTGACAGTCCCAAGGGGGTCTCTGTGACCGAACCCGTCACACAGTCTGAATGCTATAGCCTGCTTTCACTGTATGTTGGGGGACAGGTCAGCACCCAGTGGCCCTGGCATCAGGGGAAGGTAGACATGGCTGTATGCTACTTTTGAAACCTCCCTCTGGTCTTGTGCCAAGCACAGCTTAGTTGACCACAGAATCTGCCCCATGTGTTTAAACTGGTGACGGGACCAGGTTTAAACCCTGCCCCTTACCTTGGGGAAAGCCATCCAGATCATAACTCTGCAGTTCAGGCCCCTGTGTAAATTACATTGCACCCTCTCCTATATAAGTCAAAGCACATCCTTGTATAGGGTAGCGTTTCGTGTTATACTGCTATGCAGTCCCATAATGGAAAGAATTTCCTGCTGTGCACAAATGGGAGTTAGTGGCAGGATATTAACAGAGTAATTTTGCAGATGGAGGGATGGGGTGGAGATGGAATGGTCATTAAGGAATCAGGGCGGGGGTAGGGAATAGTTGCTCTGGGAGTTTATTATTGGAAAAATACCTGCCAGTTAATATGATCTGATGCTCTCCAGAGAGAATGGAGATGAGGTCCAGCTGACACTGTACATTTTCATCCCCCTCTCCCACCTGTTAGTCACCCTGAGGGAGAGTTTAACCTGCTTTGGAAACCTCATCTTGTGTGATTAAAACCCCACCCTTAACATGGCACTATCAGGATTCTGCTCTGTGTCTGACAGGGCCTGCTGAGCAAGGAAGCTTTCGCAAGCTGGCTAAGTGTTTTTCTTTTCAACCCCTCTGCAGCAGGCTCTGGAACGTCTCAGTCTAAACAAATACTTATGCTCCTGGTCATGAATCAGATGATTTATAAAACTAACAGTAACCACGGGTCATGCTTATCCTTGGTCATAAAAACGAAACTGGGCTCTCCGGAAGTGAACACAATTAATTGTAGGGCCATTTTGGAGATCCAGATTCTTCCCCAGTTCCTGGCAGGGTTGCTACTGCACAATGGGTCACCGGAGGGCAAAAAACAACTTTTGGCTATCTTATCTAGTTAGATTGTAAGGTCTTTGGGGCATCCTTGATCTCGGGTAGGGCCTTTTGGCATAACTGTAAGACAAATAATAATACAGTCTGGAATTGTATGGCAAGTTTCCAGCAGGTTTGACATCTAGTTTACCAGGCTGAGCCCAGCTCCAGGCTGTAGTCACCAATATCGCCCATGTGCCAGCCATTGGCTGGCTGTGTAACATGCAGGGATGGTCTCAGTGGACAGGTCTTAGCAGACGGGTGTTCACATCACATAAGCTACCATCACAGCAGCCTCAGCAGAGACTAAGGGATGGCTGGATAATGGAGCTCACGCCTTCAACCGTCCTTCACAGTCTAAATTCTAATCATTATAAAAGACACCCCAGGCACCCCTCTGTCTGCTCCAGCTCATCCCAGGTGGGGCTGAAGGAGCAGAAGAAGTGAGTGGGAAATGTGAATTGGAAATGGCACTGTCACCTGGTGATCTCAGGCATGATAACAAGGCGTTTACTGAACGAAAAATAAAATTTGCGTCGGTTTCATATGCTGCTGTGGATGAGTACACTGATTGATGTTGCATTTGAGAAAGGTCACGGAAGTGGAATGATATTTTAAGTGTACCCACTGCATATAAGATAAGATTACAGAGCCTCTGTATATCCTTGAGATATGATCACTAACTCCCCGCCTGGAGAAATGGCCCTGGTGATTTTTTTCTAACTCAGCAATATTTTGTATCTGTATGTATTGAAAGATAGCAATATAGTTTGTTGAAAGCTCTGTGGCTTTACAATTTACTTTCACTGAATAACTGGGCTCATTCAGTTAAGTTCAGTTAAGATATAAGGTCAGTTATCACTGATCTTGCCCTTCCTGAGCAAAGCATTTCAAAAGTACATGGGACTGAATTGGAGTGTCTAAGGAAACAAGGGGTCTGCTTTCATTTTAGGTTTTGGATTAAATACAGCATGATGCCAAAGCTAGGTGTTCACCTAGTATTATTTGTACTACAGGAATTCCTAGAGGCTCCAACTAGGACCAGGGACCCATTGTGCCAGGTGCCCTGTGAGACAGAGACAGCCCCTACCCCAAAGAGCTTACAAGCGAAACAGACGAGGTGAGGGAAAGACAAGAGTCTTATCCCCACTTTACAAATAGGAAACAAAGATGCAGAAAGGCAAAATCACTCCTCCAAGTTTATGGTCCAGGTCAGTGACAGAGCGCTCCTGGGCCCTAGTCCAGTGCCTTAATCAAAGACTGGCTTCCCTCTACAGTCCATTGGGGGGTTCCAGTGTTGTTCCATGTGCAGCAATTAAGGATGCTGATCAGTAGGAAAGAGAGCTAGAGTCATAGAGTTAAAAGCCAGAAGGGACCACCAGATCATCTAGGTTGACCGCCTGTACAGCACAGGCCACCAACATCGCCCAGTCCAGTCCCCGCACACACAGACAACAACCAAAACGAGACCAAAATATTATAGCCCACAGGAGACTGGACTATTATGTATCCGAACCCCCTGCAATGGCAGGAAATGAGGAAGTGAGATATAATCAGCTAATTCTGGCAAGTGAACCACACCCACACGATGCCAAGATAGGCAGGGGTGAAAGTAATATTACATTCTTACCGGTATTGGGGCCAGGCTACAGGGCCCCAGAAAAGGCAGGGCCTCGGGCAGAAGGGGCGGGGCTGGGGGGGTCAGCCTCCCCCAGCCTGCCCAGCCACACTGTCTGGACTGCACCGCCCGGGGCTCCTGTGGCGATTTAAAAGTGCCTGGGGCTGGCAGCCGGGAGCCCTGGGCCCTTTTAAATCACTGGCCCCGGGGCAGCGATGTTAAAGCGCTGCCGTGGCAGCGCTTTAAGAAGGGTCCTTTGCCGCGGCAGCACTTTAACGTCAGCTGGGTATGGGCTGGTACTGGCTTCTTACTGGTATGCCGTACTGGCCTGTAGCGACCCACTTTCACCCCTGAAGATAGGTGAAAAAAACCCTGAAAACACTGCCAATCTGACCTGGAGGAAATTCCTTCCCGATCCCACCTGTGACGATCAGTGAGACCCTGAGCATGTGAGCAAGAACCAGCCAGCCAAGCACCTGAAAAAGAGAATGCCCAGTGCCACCTCAGAGCCTTGGCCCTCCCTGCCCAGTATCCCATCTCCAGCTCTGGCAGTCCCTGATGCTTCAGAGGAAGGCGATTAAAAAAAAAAACAGAATACACGGGGAGCAGAGGAAGGGGGTGGAATCTCATTGTTACAGGCTAATAATGTAATTTAAAGTTGGCCATTGCTAAGCCACCTCTTCTTCAGGGTTGCACAAAGTGGGCCTACATAGGTTTGGGCATTTTTTTCTGTCATATAAATGTGTAGGTTGTTTGGTTTAGTGAGCTCTGAGAATTTTCAAAGGGAGCATTGTGGTTATATGACGAAAGCACAATAAAGTCATCTGACTCCAGCTAATTAGTCAACCATTTTATAAAGATTTGATTCGTATGCACTAATCAGTGTTATTGGCCTGTGATTTGCAGAGGAGAAAGATCTGTAATTGTTAGAGCGTCACATGATCAGAACATTAAATAGGCAGAAAACAGTTACTTTTAACTGCATCATTAAAAACTCCTCCCAGTGATGGAGTTGTAGAGAGCCTCATTCTCCATTACCTTTCTCTATATGCCGGGCAACATGACCAAATCAGAAGCCTTCACTCACTGGTGGCAGCATCTTACACTCGCTTCCATAAATGACTTCACGTTGTGTGCGACTGTAGGCAGTCAAGCCCATAATCTGTAGTGGTTTATAGCATTCTGCAGGTAAAATGTCCAGTCCCCATAGAGTCACAGCATTTAAGGTCAGAAGGAGCTGCCAGATCCTCTGGCATATCACAGGCCACCAGCCCCACCCAGAACCTAAACAGAAACTAAACCCAACAACCAAAATGAGGCCAAAGTATTACAGCCCACAGAAGACTAGACTATTACATGCCACAGGCAGAGAGTAGGAAGGACCAAGGTGCACCAAGTTCCCGTGGCCCCCACAATGGCAGAGAAAGGATTAAGTGAAATATACTCAGATAATGCTGGCAAGCAACCAGTGCTCACACTGCCGAGAAAGGCAAAAAACAAACACTCAGTTTGCTAATCTGACCTGGGGGGAAATTCCTTCCTGACCCCACATATGGCGATCAGTCCTGTCACTTTCCCATTATTTAATTGACTAATAACCTAATTTCTTATGTGGCCTTGGCTATCTCCATTTAATATTTCCTTCCACTCTAGGAATCAGTGGAACCAATTGACTGATTTGAGGGGCTCTCTAGTTGAGTCACTTTTGTCTGGTGTCTCTGTCTCTTGAAGATTTTAACAACTATTCATCATCTGGTTTAATTGCAATATGGGCCTGTTTTGTGTGTGTGGGGGGGGTGTTTGCTCATAACCATTAAGCCAGTTCATCGCCTGGTATAAATCAGCATAGCTCCATTGATTCTGGGGATTTCTATCAGCTGAGGATCTGGCCCAAATTGTGAGATAATCTGCTAGCAAAGAAGATTTACAGTGCTTTTCCCAGTGGAAAATAGACACATGGGGTGGAATCCTGAACTCATTGAAGTCAGTGGCAAAACTCCGGCTGGCTTCAATGGAGCCAGGATTTCACCACTGGACCTCATCCACACATACAGTATCTGGCGTCGGATTCTCAGCTGGTGTAAATCAGTGACTTGGTAACAGCAGCTGAGCATCTGGCACACTGCCCTCCAGCTTCTCCAGTTATGTTTCACTTGGTTTATTCCCCTGGCATTCTAGTATGACCAGTTTCTAACCAAAGCCAGGTTTATGCCCTATGTCAGGCGTGGCCAAACTGCAGCTTGTGAGCCACATGTGGCTCTTTTACAGTTAAAGTGTGGCTAGCGGAGCCCCTCCACTTCCCCACTTCCCCCCCACCCCATTCTCCACCTATCAGACTGGGAGTAAGGGGGAGCTCGGGGCTTCTGCCCTGCAATGGGGTGATGCATTCTTTTGACCCTTTGACCGCACTCCTGTCCCTGTTTTTACATTAGTTGTCCCCCGTAATCATTTGGGTTAAAAAAAAATGGGGTGATGGTGCTAGGGGCTTCTGTCAGAGACGACTGGTACCTTTTGAGAGTTGGGGGGCACAGTTTAAAGGTTTGCTCCCGCTAACAGCTTGAGTCACACACCCTCTCTTACCCTCAGTGGCCCCTCCCTGCAGATCCCAGGTGTTAGCTCCATGTGGAGAAGCAGCAGCAAAGAGCTGGGAGCTGCAGGGAAGGGGCACTGCTTCTGCTCCCAGCAGCAGCAAAAGTAGTGGCTCTCCCTGCAGCTCCCAGCTGTTTGCCACTGCCTCACCCCAGGGCTGCAGCTCCCAGCTTAACGGTTCCAGCAGCTGCATGCAGGGAGGGGGCCTGGCGGCACCATGTGACTGAGTGGGGCCATCAAACCTGGCAAAAATCTGGGGGGGCACATGACCCCACGTGCCCTTCCACGCATCACCCTGGGGGAGGGATTCTTGGGGTTTCAGTCCCATGGGGTGTGCCAACTGGGGCTCAGGACTTCAGCAGGAGCGGGGTTGAAGCCCCAAGTCCTGGCAGGCACTTCCCACGCAGCTGGAGCCCTGACAGGCACCCAGGCTCTTGAACTGCTGAAGATTATTGTATGTGGCTTGGAGGGTCAGTAAGTTTGGCCACCCCTGCCCTATGTCTTTTTAATTGAAAGGAAAGTTTATCCTGATGGATTAACAGTTCTTTGGCTTCATCTGCACTTCAAAACCAGGCATGTGCTAACACCAAGATAGCTATCTCAGTGTAAAATCCCAGAGGAGCAAGGCACTGTAGTTCTTACCTCTATGTATCTAGTTGAGATCAACCTCAGATGGGATGTGGGGAGAGGAAACTAGCTATATCGCGGTGAAATTTACTTTTGCCTTGTCTCCCCTGGGATTTCACATCAAGAAATGCTGTAGTCTAACTGAAGTTGTTGGGCTTGATACAGGGGGTATCTGGGTGAAATTTAGTGGCCTGTGATATGCACGAGGTGAGACTAGATGCCAGACTAGCTCACAGGCAGCTGTTATGCCTTTCCAGGCGAAGGGATGTCCGCCTCAGTTCTGAAAGGACACATGGATGATCTGATATTACAATCTAGCTGGTATTACTCGCAATGGCTGCACTGTGTCCAATTCTATTTTAAAATGTACCCAGATGGGAACAGGAGCCCAAGTCTAGTCAATTTCAAGTGGCTGCTACTCTCTGCGTAGACCCTTCGCCCCCTTCCTGAGTGAACTTGCTAAGACTCACAGAAGTTTTGCTTAGTGAGCCGTAAGCAGCCCTGCCTTGAACCTGGCACAGTTCTGATGCCCCTCACTGATGATTCATTGTCCTTTGGCCTGCATGGCTATTTCAGAGGGGCTTGTTTACTCAAGACAGTTAATCCAGAATAAGGTGGGGTGTGAACTGAGGCCTGGTCTACACTACGAGTTTAGGTCGACTTTAGCAGCATTAAATCGAATTAAGCCTGGACACGTCCACACGACGAAGCCCTTTTTTTCGACTTAAAGGACCCTTTAAACCGGTTTCTTTACTCCACCTCCGACGAGGGGTACATCTACACTTACCGGAGGGTCCGGCGGCAGGGAATCGATGTTCTGGGATCGACTTATCGCGTCTAGTGAAGACGCGATAAAATCGATCCCTGATCGCTCTGCCGTCGACTCCGGAAATCCACTGCAGCAAGAGGCGGCAGCGGAGTCGGCGGCAGCGCGGCAGCGGTTGACTTTCCCCCGTCCTCACAGCCAGGTAAGTCGACCTAAAATACGCAACTTCAGCTACGGTATTCACGTAGCTGAAGTTGCGTATCTTAGGTCAGACCCCCGCTGTAGTGTAGACCCAGCCGAGGGGATTAGCGATAAAATCGGCCTTTGCGGGTCGCATTTGGGGTAGTGTGGACGGAATTCGACATTATTGGCCTCCGGGAGCTATCCCACAGTGCTTCATTGTGACCACTCTGGACAGCGCTCTCAACTCAGATGCACTGACCAGGTAGACAGGAAAAGCCCCGCAAACTTTTGAATTTCATTTTCTGTTTGCCCAGCGTGGAGAGCACAGGTGACCACGCAGAGCTCATCAGCACAGATAACCATGATGGAGTCCCAGGATCGCAAAAGAGCACCAGCATGGAACGAACGGGAGGTATGGGATCTGCTCGCCATATGGGGAGACGAATCAGTGCTAGCTGAACTCCGTAGCAGTAAACGAAATGGCAAAATATTAGAAAAAGTCTCAAAGGCCATGAAGGACAGAGACCATAACAGGGACGCACAGCAGTGCCACGTGAAAATTAAGGAGCTAAGGCAAGCCTACCACAAAGCCAGAGAGGCAAACGGAAGGTCTGGGGCAGAGCCACAAACATGCCGCTTCTACGCGGAGCTGCATGCCATTCTAGGGGGTGCAGCCACCACTACCCCAACTGTGTGCTTTGACTCCATCAATGGAAAATCACGCAACAGGGAAGCGGGTTCGGGGTATGCGGAAGATGATGATGATGAAGACAATGAAGATAGCTCACAGCAAGGAAGCAGAGAAACCGGTTTCCCCAACAGCCAGGATATGTTTATCACCCTGGACCTGGAACCAGTAACCCCCGAACTCACCCAAGGTGTGCTCCCAGACCCTGAGGGCACACAAGGGACCTCTGGTGAGTGTACCTTTGTAAATATTACACATGGTTTAAAAGCAAGCGTGTTTAATGATTAATGATTAATTTGCCCTGGCAATCGCGGCCAGTACAGCTACTGGAAAAGTCTGTTAACGTGTATGGGGATGGAGCGGAAATCCTCCAGGGACATCTCCAGAAAGCTCTCCTTCATGTACTCCCAAAGCCTTTGCAAAAGGTTTCTGGGGAGGGCTGCCTTATCCCGTCCGCCATGGTAGGACACTTTACCACGCCAGGCCAGTAGCACGTACTCTGGAATCATTGCATAACAAAGCATGGCAGCGTATGGTCCCGGTGTTTGCTGGCATGCAGACAACATCCATTCCTTATCGCTCTTTGTTATCCTCAGGAGAGTGATATCATTCACGGTCACCTGGTTAAAATGGGGCAATTTTATTAAGGGGACATTCAGAGGTGCCCCTTCCTGGTCTGCTGAACAGAAATATTCCCCGCTGTTAACCACGCGGTGGGGGGGAGGGGTGAAGTGACCATCCCAGAGAATTGGGTGTGAGGGGGAGGGGAGTTAGTTGGGTTTGTGCTGCATGTTAAACCTGAAATCGCAGCCCCTCCTTTTACATTGCAAACCCATTTTAAATGGCACGGGTGCTTGGTATGGGAAATGAGGGCAGAACTGTTTGAAACCATCCCCACATGTTAAGAAGGTTAAAAAAGCCCAAAGACTATATGTCTTACCATGGCTGCCTGCAAGCTGAAATCTGTGTCCTGGCACTGCGTGAGTGATCTCTCACACCAAACCAGGAGACTCTCAATATAAGAGGAAAAATGCGACCTTGTAACGAAAGCACATGTGCTGTGTGATGTTGTGAACAGCAAAATCTAACGTGAAAGAGTCTACCCATTGTTCTCTAAAATGTATCTTTTTTAACAACCTCTCCCTTCTCCACCAGCTGCAAATCTTACTCCTTCGCAGAGGCTAGTGAATATTCGAAGAAGGAAGCGAAGGACGCGTGACGAAATGTTTACTGAACTTCAGACTGCCTCCCACGCTGACAGAGCACAGCTGAATGCGTGGAGGCAGTCAATGACTGATTTTAAAAAAGCCCAATATGAGCGAGAGGAGAGGTGGCGTGCTGAA
>NW_020664563.1:4359655-4473768 GCF_002925995.2 Terrapene triunguis | reverse complement strand
CTACGTGAATACCGTAGCTGAAGTTGCGTATCTTAGGTCGGACCCCCGCTGTAGTGTAGACCCAGCCGAGGGGATTAGCGATAAAATCGGCCTTTGCGGGTCGCATTTGGGGTAGTGTGGATGGAATTCGACATTATTGGCCTCCGGGAGCTATCCCACAGTGCTTCATTGTGACCACTCTGGACAGCGCTCTCAACTCAGATGCACTGACCAGGTAGACAGGAAAAGCCCCGCGAACTTTTGAATTTCATTTTCTGTTTGCCCAGCGTGGAGAGCACAGGTGACCACGCAGAGCTCATCAGCACAGGTAACCATGATGGAGTCCCAGGATCGCAAAAGAGCACCAGCATGGAACGAACGGGAGGTATGGGATCTGCTCGCCATATGGGGAGACGAATCAGTGCTAGCTGAACTCCGTAGCAGTAAACGAAATGGCAAAATATTAGAAAAAGTCTCAAAGGCCATGAAGGACAGAGACCATAACAGGGACGCACAGCAGTGCCACGTGAAAATTAAGGAGCTAAGGCAAGCCTACCACAAAGCCAGAGAGGCAAACGGAAGGTCTGGGGCAGAGCCACAAACATGCCGCTTCTACGTGGAGCTGCATGCCATTCTAGGGGGTGCAGCCACCACTACCCCAACCGTGTGCTTTGACTCCATCAATGGAGAATCACGCAACAGGGAAGCGGGTTCGGGGTATGCGGAAGATGATGATGATGAAGACAATGAAGATAGGTCACAGCAAGGAAGCGGAGAAACCGGTTTCCCCAACAGCCAGGATATGTTTATCACCCTGGACCTGGAACCAGTAACCCCCGAACTCACCCAAGGCGTGCTCCCAGACCCTGAGGGCACACAAGGGACCTCTGGTGAGTGTACCTTTGTAAATATTACACATGGTTTAAAAGCAAGCGTGTTTAATGATTAATGATTAATTTGCCCTGGCAATCGCGGCCAGTACAGCTACTGGAAAAGTCTGTTAACGTGTATGGGGATGGAGCGGAAATCCTCCAGGGACATCTCCAGAAAGCTCTCCTTCATGTACTCCCAAAGCCTTTGCAAAAGGTTTCTGGGGAGGGCTGCCTTATCCCGTCCGCCATGGTAGGACACTTTACCACGCCAGGCCAGTAGCACGTAGTCTGGAATCATTGCATAACAAAGCATGGCAGCGTATGGTCCCGGTGTTTGCTGACATGCAGACAACATCCATTCCTTATCTCTCTTTGTTATCCTCAGGAGAGTGATATCATTCATGGTCACCTGGTTGAAATGGGGTGATTTTATTAAGGGGACATTCAGAGGTGCCCGTTCCTGCTCGGCTGAACAGAAATGTTCCCCGCTGTTAGCCACGCGGTGTGGGGGAGGGGTGAAGTGATCATCCCAGAGAATTGGGTGTGTGGGGGGGGGGGGGTAGTTGGGTTTGTGCTGCATGTTAACCCGGAAACCGCAGCCCCTCCTTTTACATTGCAAACCCATTTTAAATGGCCAACCCAACGGGTCCTTGGTATGGGAAATGAGGGCGCTGCTGTTTGAAACCATTCCCACATGTTAAGAAGGTTAAAAAAGCCAAAAGACTGTGGCTTACCATGGCTGCCTGCAAGCCGAATTCTATTGCCTGGCACTGCGTGAGTGATCTCTCACACCAAACCGGCAGGCCCTCAATATAAGAGGAAAAATGCGACCTTGTAACGAAAGCACATGTGCTGTGTAATGTGAACAGCAAAATTTAACGTGAAAGAGTGTACCCATTGTTCTCTAAAATGTGTCTTTTTTAACCACCTCTCCCTTCTCCTCCACCAGCTGCAAATGTTTCTCCTTCACAGAGGCTAGTGAAGATTAGAAGGAGAAAACGGCGGACTCGGGATGATATGTTCTCGGAGCTCCAGATATCCTCCCATGCTGACAGAGCACAGCAGAATGCGTGGAGGCAGTCAATGTCAGAGTGCAAAAAAGCACAATATGAACGAGAGGAGAGGTGGCAGGCTGAATCGCGGGCTGAAGAGAGCAAGTGGCGGGCTGAAGAGGATAGGTGGCATCAGCTTGCTGACAGAAGGCAAGAGTCGATGCTCCGGCTGCTGGAGCATCAAACTGAAATGCTCCAGCGTATGGCTGAGCTGCAGGAAAGGCAGCAGGAGCAGAGACTGCCGCTACAGCCCCTGTGTAACCAACAGCCCTCCTCCCCAAGTCCCATAGCCTCCTCACCCAGACGCCCAAGAACACGGTGGGGGGGCCTCTGGCCACCCAGCCACTCCACCCCAGATGATTGCCCAAGCATCAGAAGGCTGGCCTTCAATAAGAGTTAAAGTTTTAAAGTTTTAAACTGCAGTGTGTCCTTGTCCTTCCCTCCTCCCCCACCCCACCCGGCACTTCCCTCCTCCCCCACCCCTCCCGGGCTACCTTGGCAGTTATCCCCCTAGTTGTGTGATGAATTAATAAAGAATGCATGAATGTGAAGTAACAATGACTTTATTGCCTCTGCAAGCGGTGCTCGAAGGGGGGAGGGGAGGGTGGTTAGCTTACAGGGAAGTAGAGTGAACCGGGCGGGGGGGAGGGTTCATCAAGGAGAAACAAACCGAAGTTTCACACCGTAGCCTGGCCAGTCACAAAACTCGTTTTCAAAGCTTCTCTGATGCGCACCACGCCCTGCTGTACTCTTCTAACCGCCCTGGTGTCTGGCTGCGCGTAATCAGCAGCCAGGCAATTTGCCTCTACCTCCCACCCCGCCATAAATGTCTCCCCCTTACTCTCACAGATATTGTGGAGCGCACAGCAAGCAGCAATAACAATGGGGATATTCTTTTCGCTGAGGTCTATCCGAGTCAGTAAGCTGCGCCAGCGCGCTTTTAAACGTCCAAATGCACATTCCACCACCATTCGGCACTTGCTCAGCCTATAGTTGAACAGGTCCTGACTACTGTCCAGGCTGCCTATGTACGGCTTCATGAGCCATGGCATTAAGGGGTAGGCTGGGTCCCCAAGGATAACGATAGGCATTTCAACATCCCCAATGGTTATTTTCTGGTCCGGGAAGAAAGTCCCTTCCTCCAGCTTTTGAAACAGACCAGAGTGCCTGAAGACGCGAGCATCATGTACCTTTCCCGGCCATCCCACATTGATGTTGGTGAAACGTCCCTTGTGATCCACCAGGGCTTGCAGCAGCATTGAAAAGTACCCATTGCGGTTTATGTACTCGGTGGCTTGGTGCTCCGGTGCCAAGATAGGGATATGGGTTCCGTCTATCGCCCCACCACAGTTTGGGAATCCCATTGCAGCAAAGCCATCCACTATGACCTGCACGTTTCCCAGAGTCACTACCCTTGATATCAGCAGGTCTTTGATTGCCCTGGCAACTTGGATCACAGCAGCCCCCACAGTAGATTTGCCCACTCCAAACTGATTCCCGACTGACCGGAAATCTGGCGTTGCAAGCTTCCACAGGGCTATCGCCACTTGCTTCTCAACTGTGAGAGCTGCTCTCATCCTGGTATTCTGACACTTCAGGGCAGGGGAAAGCAAGTCACAAAGTTCCATGAAAGTGCCCTTACGCATGCAAAAGTTTCTCATCCACTGGGAATCATCCCACACCTGCAACACGATGCGGTCCCACCAGTCTGTGCTTGTTTCCCGGGTCCAGAATTTGCACATTGCTGGGGCCCAGAATTTGCACATTGCTGGGGCCCGTACTTTGTGAGAGGTCTATGTCCATGTCAATTTCCTCATCACTCTTGTCGCCGCGCTGCAATCGCTGCAATCGCCTCCTCGCCTGGTCCTGGTTTTGCTTTGGCATGTTCTGGCTCTGCATATACTCCAGGACAATACACGTGGTGTTCATAGTGCTCATAATTGCCGCGGTGATCTGAGCGGGCTCCATGATCCCAGTGCTATGGCGTCTGGGCTGAAAAAAGGCGCGAAACTAGTGTCTGACGGAGGGCGGGAGGGAGGAGCGAGTGACGACATGGCGTACAGGTACAGGGAATTAAAATCAACAAAGGTGGCTGTGCATCAGGGAGAAACACAAACAACTGTCACACAGAATGGCCCCCCCAAAGATTGAACTCAAAACCCTGGGTTTAGCAGACCGTTGATTTCACGGAGGGAGAGGGAAGCAAATGAATACAGAACAAATCTGGTCCATCTATTTTTACATCTTAAGCTGGCAGCAGACGGTGCAGCATGACTGATAGCCATCGGCATCTTCTGGGTGCTTGGCAGAAAATGCTGTATTACGACTGCTAGCTATCATCGTCAAGACGGTTCAATAGGACTGCTGGGTCTCCAGGAGACAAAATGAAGAATCAGATGCCCAGAGTGGAAAGTTTGCTTCAGTATTTCTTAGAGGAATCTGCTGAAGAAGTTTCCCGGGTGCCTCTGATTGAACTCACCGAGGAATATGATGAGGATGGATATCAATCATAATACACCATCCACTGCCAAAAGGCAAGGAGCTGCTACTGTGTAGCAATGCGGCTCAACGTCTACTAGCACCCAGATCGCCGATGAAGGCTACCAGTCATACTGCACCGTCTACTGCCAAAAGGCAATTAGCTGCTGCTGTGTAGCAATGCCGTACCACATCTGCCAGCACCCAGATGACATATGGTGACGGTGAGCTGAGCTGAGCTGAGCGGGCTCCATGCTTGCTGTGGTATGTTGTCTGCACAGGTAACCCAGGTAAAAAGGCGCGAATCGATTGTCTGCCGTTGCTCTGATGGAGGGGGAGGGGCCTGACGACATGTACCCAGAACCCCCCGCGACACTGTTTTTGCATCATCAGGCATTGGGATCTCAACCCAGAATTCCAATGGGCGGCGGAGACTGCAGGAACTGTGGGATAGCTACCCACAGTGCAACGCTCTGGAAGTCGACGCTAGCTTCGGTACTGTGGACGCGGTCCACCGACTTAATGCACTTAGAGCATTTTATGTGGGGACACACACAATCGACTGTATAAAACCGATTTCTATAAAACCGGCTTCTATAAATTCGACCTAATTTCGTAGTGTAGACATATCCTTAAACCAGATGAACTATTCCTGATTAACTCTATGTGTGGACGCTCCTATTCTGCAATAAAAGGGTCTTATTCTGAATTATCTTAATCCACTCTGGATTAAGGCACTTTTATTCCAGAATAAGAGCATCCACACATGGAGTTCAGCAGGGATAGCTGTTCCAGAATAACTCCCTGTGTAGACAAGCACAAAGAAAACTGACATGTCCAGTGCTCTGCTGGGGGCAGAGGTGTGATACATGCTCCCTGTGGCCTTTACCCTGATTGAAAGCCATGTGCCTTCACTATCAGGGAGGGTGGCAAAAAGGGAGGTAGTTGTGCATATATTTATTGGGACACTCCTCTTTTGCTTCCATGAGCTGAGTGTGCTGTTCTTTCCACCCAGCCCTTCTCTCATTTGTCAGGCTCTGCGGCTGAGAGAGGGGTTTCCTAGAGCAGTATCAGATCAGTTTGCCAGGGACAGCCTCATAGATTCATCTAGATTCATAGGGATTCCAAGGCCAGAAGGGACCACTGTGATCACTTGTCTGAGTTCCTGCACAAACCAGGCCAGATACCTGCCCAAAAGAGTTTCTAGAGTGGATCTGTTACAAAAACATCCAATCTTGGTTTAAAAATGGTTAGTGATGGCGAATCCACCCCAATCTTTGGTAAATTGTTCCAGTGGTTAATTACTCTCACCATTACAAAGGTATGCATTATTTCCAGTCTGAGTTTGTCTAGCTTCTACGTCCAGCGTGTAGATCATGCTATAGCTTTCTCTGCTAAATTGAAGGTACACCTCTACCCCGATATAACGCAACCCGATATAACACGAATTCGGATATAACGCGGTAAAGCAGTGCTTCTGGTGGGGGGAGGGGCTGCGCACTCCGGTGGATCAAAGCAAGTTCGATATAACGCAGTTTCACCTATAACGCGGTAAGATTTTTTGGCTCCCGAGGACAGCATTATATAAGGGTAGAGGTGTACTTATAGACTATAATTAAGTTGCCCCTTAACCTTCTCTTTGCTAAACTAAATAGATTGAGCTCCTATGTCTCTCGCTATAAGGCAGGTTTGCAAATCCTTTAATCATTCTTGTGGCTCTTCTCTGAACCCTCTCCAATTTATCAACATCCTTCTTGAATTGTGAGCACCAGACCTGGACACAGGATTCCAGCAGCAGTCACACCAGTGCCAAATACCGAGGTAAAATAATCTCTCTACTCAAGATTCCTCTGTTGATGCATCCCAGGTTCACATTAGCCCTTTTGGCCTCAGCGTCACACTGGAAGCTCATGTTCACTGGATTATCCACCATGACCCCCAAATCTTTTTCAGAGTCACTGCCTCCTAGGATTGAGTCCTCCACCCGGTAAGGATGGCCTGCATGCTTTGTCCCCAGATGTACAGATTTACATTTAGCCCTATTAAAGCGCCTATTGTTTGTTTGCACCCAGTTTCCCAAGCGATGCAGATCACTCTGGAATCTGTGATCTGCAAATTCTCCACACTACAGGATGGTGCCACCCACAAGCCATAATCCAGACCCGAATGTGCAGAGATATGAACTCAGGGCCTGATCCTCAGCTTACATAGCTAAGCCAATTTACACCCTGGCTGAGTTCCAGCCCTGAATCAGAACATAAGACCTGGGTCAGACCGATGAGCTGTCTGGCACGGGATCCTGTGTCTGGCAGTTGGATGTTTAGGGACACACACTTTACAAGGGCACAGACAAATCATTTTACTGGTGTATGTGAACTCTTGTTATTTTCCTGCCCCAGATCAGGGCCGGCTCCAGGCACCAGTGAAGGAAGCAGGTGCCTGGGGCGGCCAATAGAAAGGGGCGGCACTCCATCCGTTATTGGGGCGGCACGTCCGGGTCTGCGGCGGCAATTCGGCGACGGGTCCTTCACTCCCTCTCTTCTCTTCGGTGGCAGCTCAATCGGGTTTTTCTTTCTTTTCTTTTTTTTCTTTCTTCGCCGCTTGGGGCGGCAAAAAAGCTGGAGCCGGCCTTGCCCCAGATATCCATATTAGCTGCTGTGCAAACACAGACTATGAACTTTCTGCCATTAAGTCCCCTCCCTTTAGCAAACAATATAGTATCAATAAGATAATAGTCTGCTAATAACACCTTACCAGACTTCTTATCGCTGAAGAACCACAGGATGTTACTCCTCTATATGGAGTCTGTGAAGGAGTATGACCTATGCCTGCTTGCCATTTTATTTTCAGAGTGGTTCAGCACAACAAAAAGGCCTAGGCTGGTCACAAGAAAATACCTGTGAAAAAGCAAGTGCATCATTTCCCTTCCTTCTCACAGCCGTGCCTGAAAAAATGTTGCTGATTTTTTTGCCCTTTGTTGAGCTGATTTATTCTTTTTATTGGAAATATTCCTTCATGCCAAGATTTTCAAAAGCGAATAGCGATTTTTGCCCCCAGTTGTGGACACAGTAAAGGGACCTGATTTGCACTGGGTGGTTATTCTGCTTTTTGTGAAAATCGGGCTCCTTTAAGGTGCCGCAACTTGGGTACCCAAAGAACAGAGACCTTCCCCACAAAATCATCAGACACTTTTGAAAATCCTGGCCTTTACTTTTACTTAGCTGCTTCTTGGAACAGCTAATCCTAGAACTCATAAGGGGAGAGGCAATTCTTGATTTAGTCCTAAAAACCAGAGAGGCACAACTCACTGCACCATAATGTAGGCTGGCTGGCTGCTGGCTGACTGCGTCTCCCAGACTCTTCTCTACAGACCCCCCCAGCCTGCATGCAGGCTCAGGAATGCTCTCACTCTTAAAGGACCAACACAGTCCTCAATACAACACCCTGCTCCCCTGTAAATTCCTTAATTAACAAACAATAAATTAATTAAATAAAATCACCAGTTTAGCCTTAAGGGAGATGTGCAATTTTGCAGTGGCCGGTATTACCAGGGAGAGGAAAGTGACACCTGACCTTTGTCCTGCTCCTTATGGATACTGTTTGGCTCACCCCCAGCAGAAGCCTTCACTCCCCTATCTGAGTCATCCTCTTCCAGCACCTCCTCCTCTGGCCAGCAAAACTCACACCCCTCTGTGCTCATGTCAGGGAATGCATCCTATAACCGCACTGAACTTTTATATGGGAACTGTTGCTCAATGAGCCACTTCATTGTTTCCTCTTTTACCTCTACGAAATACCACACTGGTCCCAATAACTGCTTTGCCACCGCTTTCCCCCACTTCATCCCTCCCCTGTAATTTTGTACTAACACTCTCTGCCATGGGCAGAAACTGGGGGGAGGTTTATGTTGTGGGTTTTGCACTGTTTGCTGTCTTTCATCAAGTGTCCTCAGAAAGTATGGGCTAGTAAATCAAATCTGGCACGTAACTGATGTCTTAAAACAATGCCACTGGAGTGGTCTGGGTGGCAGACTCTGGGATAGAACTGGCTTTGTAGTTTTCTTTCTGTCTGGCACATGGTGTACCACACGTCAAACCAATGGATACCCAGTTTGTTCCCATTAGTGGGGGCCATTTCCTTCAGTTACAATGAACTCTGACAGTAAACAGAGACCTTTAGCAGTCCAGAGACAGGGAGCACGTTCGTTTCTCTTAATCTTGCCCCAGGAACTGTTTATTTATGCACCCCTTCAGAAATCACAGACTGCGCCACTCCTCTATTTCCATTTCCAATATCACGTCCTTCACTTTGCTAGTCACACAACTGGGGGATGATCTGGCTGTTCATTTTCCACCACAGATAGTAAACACCATGATGGTGACAAATGTCATATTAGCACCCCAATTTTTTTGGTGTGGGGGGGGAGTAAGTTGGGAGGGTTTATAGTAAATGGAAAGAAAAGTGAAGGGTGAGGAGACATTGAAGGGAAGGAGGTGAGGGCGACAGGGCATGGGAGGGGAGGATGTTAAGAGGGCAGGTGTGGAGTGAGGCTGAGGTGAACAGACAGTAAGGGTGGGTGGGAGGGGACTGGAGCAAGCAGCGCATCAGCACAGGGCAGAGAACATGAGTGACTATCTTCTCTCAGGGTATGGCTACTCTATACTGCAGTCAGGAGGTGTGATTGTAGCTTATGTAGCATATCTGCCTGAACTAGCTTTGGGTTTTTCATATATGTGATTGATGGTTACTCCAGTTGGACCAAAGCTGGATCCAGTAACAATAGCAGTGAGCTGCAGCAGCATGGGCGGTAGCTAGCTGCTCAGGTATGTAACCAGGGTTCTGGACAGGAGACCAGCCCGTGCCACTCTCCCTGCTGCCTGTTTGAACAGATCCCGTTTACCAAGCAATCCAGATCAGTCTGTATGACTGCCCTGCCCTTATCGTTGTTTGCTATTCTGCCAGTGTTTGTGTCGGTCGCAAATTTTATCAGCCGTGATTTCATATTTACCTCTAGATCATTGATGAAAAATGTTAAATAGCTTCAGGCCTAATAGAGATCCTGGCGGAACCTGGCTAGAAATACCTCCAGTCAGAGATGATTCTCCGCGGACAATTAGTTTTTGAGATCTGTCAGCCAGCTCTCAATCCATTTGATGTTTGCTTTATATATATTGTATATTGCTAAATTTTTAATCAGAATATTGTGCAGTCCAAAGTCTAAGTGTATTACATCTACACGGCTACCTTTATTAACCAAATTTATAATCTCATCAAAGACTAAAATCAGGTTTGTATGACAAGAGCTATTTTCCATAAAACTACGTTGAATGGTGTTAATTCTATTCTTATCCTTTAGCTCTTTATGAATTGAATTGCTTATCAGCTTTCCCATTATTTTGCTGACTGATGTCAGACTAATCAGCCTATAGTTAGCTGCGTCATCTTGCTTGGCCCTTTTGACTCTTGGCACCACATAATACTCTTTCAGTCTTCTGGAATTTTCCCAGTATTATAAGATTTATTGTAATAAAGGCAATACAGCTGTTATAGGACTCGTGGGTGCAGGGGTCTCCTGATTTTAAAATGTTTATCCCTAGTAGATGTTGTTTATTATCTCCTCAGTTACTAATGGACTGGAAAGTACTTCATCATTCTCCTGTGATACAAGTATCTTTCCAAACATGGAACAGAAATATTTATTGGTCCCTTTTGCCTTTTCTACGTCACTATTAACAGTTTTACCATCTCCAGCCAATAATGGCCCTATATTATTGTTAGGATTTATTTTGTTCCTAATATACTTAAAAACTCCTTATGGTCCTTGGCTCTCCATGGATTTTTCTCTGATGTCTTTAGCTTCTCATATCAATTTTCTATGCTTTATAACTTCTAATTATTATTGACTGCTAGGTATTTCTCCTTTTTTCCATTTGTTCTATATTTCTTTTTTATTTCTCATTGCTGCCTTTACTTTGCCATTGAATCAGGATGGGCTGTTGGCCAAAGCCATCCTCTCTTGATTGTGGAATCTTAAAGAACTCCCAATTTTCATTCACATTTTTTCTGTCTACGTTTTTCATCCTGGTGAATTTCACTCATAATTTTCCTCAGCTTTGGAATATTAGCCCTTTTGAAGAACCAGATTTATGTATTACTGGTTAGGACCGTCCTCTTCCCATATTGAACATAATCAGGTCATGGTCTGTAGGCTACCATCAACTTCTAGTCCAGTGATCAGTTATTCTTTAGCCATTATAATGAGCTCCACAATCGAGTTACCTCATGTTGGATACAATACCTTCTGTGCTAGAAAATTATCACCTATAGTTTTTACTAACTCTACTGATGTTTTACTACTGGCTGCATGAGACCTCTGGCCTGGCTACCAAACTGCAGTGCCCCATAACAACACAATTTTTGGTTCCACCCATTATAGACAGGGCCGGCTCCAGGCACCAGCCCACCAAGCTGGTGCTTGGGGCGGCACCTGGAGGGGGGCGGCGCGGCGCTCCGGCCCCCGGGGAGAGCGGGGCCACGGCCGGGCTCGCCGCCCTCTCCCCGGCGCTCTCGGTGCCCTCCCCCCCCGGCGGCCGGGGGGGAGAGCGGCGAGCCCCAGTCGCCGCCCTGCCCCCTGCGCTCTGGCCGCCGGGGGGAGAGCGGGCTCGCCGCCCTGCCCCCGGCGGCCGGGGGGAGAGAGGAGCCCCTGCCGGGGCCCGCCGCCCCCCTCCCGGGGGCCCGGGGCCCCCCCCCCCCCCGGGGGGGGGGGGGGCGGCCGGAGGCTTTTTTGCCTGGGGTGGCAAAAAAGCCAGAGCCGGCCCTGATTATAGATAGGTGCTTAAGGAGTAACTCACCCTGCTCTTTTGTTTGATTTGACTGTCTGTGACAGACACCCTCACCAGAACCCCTGCTGGGTTTTGTTAGTACACACAATCCATATGCAGTACACTGAATGCATGTGCATGAATAGACATGAACAACATTAACACTCCAGGCTCACACCAGTTTCTGGTGGAGTTTCCCTGATCTCTTTTGTAGGGTGAAAATGAAGATTTCCTAACACCGTGAACACACTGACGCAGGTTTAAGGAGTGTGATGGAAGATTTTACTAAGAAAATACCCAGGGACTCAAACTGAACCTGAACCTGAAAACCGGGTCAGAGAAATTTTCTAAGTGAACCAGAACTGAACCTGGACTGAAAACCTCTCAGTCACATTGAACCCAAACTGGAAGCAAACACAAAAATCAAAACAACAGGTTCAATAATCAGGAGCTGAGGGAGGGTCTCTCTCTGCTCCAACCCTACAGAGAGAAGGGCAGAGGCTACACTTCCCAGGAAGCCACTGGAGGAGATGAGAAGAGAGGAATTCTGGGATTGGTAGGTCTCCTCTATGCCCTGGTAGAGGACTGCCCATCCCCTCTCCAGCTCCTCCCTCCTCCTGCTTCCCACTGAGTGCTAGTGGCCAGTAACTCAGCCCTCAGCCCTGGTGCGTGAGGCAGGAGGAGTGAGGGTCACAGGCCCTTTGTTTGGGCTTAAGGCTGCTCTTCCACTCTGTTCCTGGCTTTTCCCTCTGGTGCTGAAGGTTCCTTCCAGCTCCCACTCCACCAGCCACCCTGCACAGACTCAGTTATTCTGCTCTGCTGGGGGGTGGGGGCTGGGGGGGTGTGCTGATGGAGGGAAGGGCCTGAAGGAAGGGGAGGGCTGAAAGAGGGAAAGAGTGACTCAGTGGGGGAGGGAAGGGGGCTGAAAGAAGGAGGAAGGAGGGACAGGGACTGATGGGGGACGGAAGGGGGAGCAGTTCTGTAGCAGTTCTTCTCTGATGAATAACCATCCCATTCCCCCCTCACCTACCTGGCTGACTGGGCCTAGAACTTCTCCCCTTTATCCACTAGGCCAGAGGAGAATTTTTCCAGAATAGGATTATTGCACATTGATTGATATTTATATTTTAAGGTTTGCATTTCCATGGCATAGAATCTTTTATTAACATAGCAAAGAAATAGTAGTGAATAGAAAACTTAGCCCTGTTGTTTTCCTTGTTTGGGGTTCCTTTATTTCAAAGTTAAGTGCTTAATTAATAACTTTCTCTTTCATTCTTAATCTTACAAGAATGCTGGGATGTTTTCAGTTGCCTTAATTCTTTAAGCTGATTGTCTTAAACAAGCCGAACCCACTGAACACAGCCCATTGCTCTGGCCATGTTGCTGGCCCAGGTGCTGAACCACTCTAGCCTCAAACTGAGGTTTTTCCTATCTAATCCCTCAGGTGTATCCTTGATAACCGTCCCCCCAGGGAACATAGGCCCTACCCTCATTTCTCTTCCACTGCTCATCATGATGCACTGGTGGTGTGACCATCATGCTACATGTTCAATGGGAAGACCAAAAAAACATAATATTCAGTTATTATTTTCTTACAGGCTTCAAGCAACTATGCTTGGGGGGCGAACCAGTAGGCGGGGGGATGGGTGTCAAAAAAATCCTGCAAGGAAGTTCTTCTCATTTGACCCTTCTGATAAGGCGGCTAACATGGTCAAATCTGTCAAGTGCATGATTGCAGATCAGAAAGAAGAGGAAAAAGAAGATGAAACTGGTGATGAGAGTGAAAAAGAAAAGGAAAATAATGAGGACTTTTGTGGAAAAGAGACTCCTGAAGATGTTACAAAACAAGACCAGCTTCAGAAGAGACAGAATTCAACATGGTAGGTACTAATGGTGTTACTCTATGAGGAGTTCTCCATTCTGCTCATATTTTGCAACTTGCTGTTGCAGATGCAATTAAAGAATGCTCTGTGAACCATATAGTTGGAAAAGCATGTTTGGTTTGCCAAAGGCTTAGGAACCCAACAGTTATGGTGATTATGAAAAAGCTTAATTTTAAAAAGTGAATCCAAAATTGTCCAACTAGATGGCAACTTAGAGCTCAAGGATACTTGCAGAGTTATGGTGGCCTCTTCTACAACCCAAGACATTTATATGAGTGATGAGAAATGGAAGGCCACTAAAAATATTATGGAGGCACTAATGCCTTCTAGATTAACAGCAAAGGCACTTCAATCAGAACAATGTACTCTGGGTGATTTTTACAGAGCCTGGCTAAAAGGCCAACTTGACACGTCAAAGGTGTCTTCTTCACCTTTCATTGAAACACTGTTGGCCTCAATGAAAAACTGTAAGAAAATGTTACTGGACAATGATGCATTTTGATCCTGTATTTAACTTGACCCCCAGGTACAAATGGCTTCTCTCATATGAGGACAAAGATAAAAGTAAAATTCATCTAAGTCAAACGTGGACTAATTGGGAATTACTACAATCTGATATTCCAAATGTTGAACTGACCGATTTTTCAGTTTGGACAGTCAGATAACAACCTTGAGTTCCTCTTCAAAGCATTTGAGAAGTCCAAGAAGCCAGAGACAAATTTTGGTTGAAGCAAGGTCAAAAAACATATTAGTCTCTTCCTATGTTATTTTGTTGATGGGCCTCATTTCAATAAAAGTGAAAATATTCTTCACTACTGGGAGCAGCAAAAAATAACAAGACCTGAACTATATCAGTTGGCTAACGTGTTTGCTGTTCCTGCTAGGCATGTCAGCACAGAAAAGGGATTTTTCTGGGCTGAAATTCATTTTGTCACCATAGCTGTCAAATATGACTGACAGAGTTCGGAGGATGTTGTACTGGTGCATGTAAATAAACAATTTTTCTCCAGTGAAAGAAATATTTGTATTTGTATTCTTTTGCTAGGAGTTACAATGCAAGCATAAGAGTATGTGACAGTAGTCTGCAAGAAATGTATCTGAACCAGTTCAAACAGGTTACAAATTGTTAAACCGGTTACCAAACCATCATTCTAAGTTAGTGTCTGAACCGGCACCGAACTGGAGAGTTAGGAAATACCGATGAACCTGAATTAGAACTGAACCAAAATTTTTAACAGTTTGACTCGTGTTTAAATAGTTACTTCTGGGAGCGATGGAAAAAAGCAATATTCAAATCCCTCTTTTGCTACCAATCAACAAGAAGATCAAACTTATTTTGGCCTTCTCTAGTGAAAGAAGACTTTAGGGGAATTTCCTCCTAGAAACCTAGTTTGCATAGTGACAGAATGCTCTCAAAATTATCTCTATTTGCAGCCATAAATAAGACAGAGCCGAAATGGAGATTAACCAAAGACTTCCCATTACATAGGTTGGATAGGGCTGTTGGGAAATGGAGCTCCCAATTTGCCACTGGAGTAATGGGGGAATATGGGGCAGTCATTAAAGAAGCAAAAAACAACAACCTGTGCCTGCGATACTGCCTCCTCCTGGACAGATGGGACCTACTTCTGACAGAGAGCTGGATGCTCCATCTCTCTTATGCTTTAGCAGCCTTGTATGGTTTTCTTGGCTGTAAAGCTTTTACTGTGTTGAATTGAGTGCAGATGCATGTGACTCTAGGTTTGCAGAGTGTAGTGTGTTTCTCAGTGTGGGTGGGTGAATATGCTTGCCTGGTTGAGTAAATGGGGTAGGTGGAGGTGCCTTGCTGGGAAGGAGGGTATAAAACCATGAGGAAGGTGCCAAAGGGCCGGGGCAGAAACAAAAGGAACCCATAAATCAGGTGCAGTCCTGATTAAACACATTCCATGTTAGCCAAAACACCTTCTCTGTCAGTATCCCATTCATTCGCATACTCTTTTAGGGCCTGATCCAAATCCCATGTAAAACTCCCATTGACCTCAATGGGCTTCGGATCTGGCTCTCAGGCCCAGAGCCTCAAAGCAGGTGCCTAACTCCCAATGTGAAATTAAGGGTGTCTAAATACCTTTTAGGAAGTGTACTTACAAAAGGAAAAAAATGCATACTGTCAACAGTCTGGTTCATCTTTAATAATCCAAAACCAGTAGGTAAATGTCTTGGCATAATCTTTAGAAGTTATGGCAAAAAAAATCTAACCAAACACTTTATTGGGTAACTGTTCAATCCAACACAAAGCACTGGAGTCATTATCACTGTTGATACATGTGCTAAATATGAACTTGTATATGTTTCTGTTTCTACACTAAGAAACCGGAGGGACCCAAAGAAATGTTAGAAAACCAGTGATGATTTTTTAAAAATGGGTCATTTAAAAATATTTCTAAATTTTACATCTTCATTTAAATCACTTGAAGCTTTCCAAATAATCAAATCTGGGTCACTACAGTCAGAGCCATAATTTTAGAAAGGAAAATGTTTTTATTGCAATAAGTCTCACTTTACCTTCTATATGAAATTGCAATCAACACCTCCAGAATTTTGTTCTTCCTAGGGACAGAACGTATTAGTGAATTTATATCTAGTGGAAGAACCGCTTAGATATTGCACCTGATTCACTGCTTCTTTGGCCCTTGTGTAGTAATTTATACTTGCACAAAAAAGTGTAAAGCACCACCAATTCAGGCTGCTTTACACTTTTTTTTGCACAAGTGCAAATGACTAGACATGAGGTGGAAGGCAGTGGAGAATCAAGCTTTATAGATGTATTTTTTACTTAGGTGCCATTTTAAAAATTATTATAATTATTTTCTTGTAGCACCTCATGTCCCTAGTCATGGACCTGAACCCCGTTGTGATAGGCACTGTACAAACACAGAACAAAAGACAGACCCTACCCCAACAGGTTCCCAATCTCAGTACATATATTTCTAGGGGTATAGCCCAGAGTTCTTTTAATGAGCAGGTCAAATGAGCTTTGTAATGTAATACTTTAATATAATTAGCGTGTGAGATTTTTCTCTGCTTCTGTACAATTGACCCATGTTTATAACACAAATACATAAGCACCATTTGCCTGGAGTTGAGTGATGGGTGTTTGTGGGATGATTGTGTCTGATGGATGGAGCAAGCCACTCTGAATATTCTCTGCCTGCGTGCGTGTAGATATAAATAGCTAGTTAGATCTGCATATGAATATTTTCAACCCTTTTTCCTTTTATATCTAAAATGCAGAGGGAAATAAGCTAATATTGAGAACTGGGTATGACTAACTCAAAAGGTCTGGGGTTTTGTTCTTTCTTCTCTGTATTACATATGATACAATTCACACTATGTCGTGGTTTGAACTGTCCAGTGACTTGAATTTGCTTTGTTTCCAGAGCGCAGCCAAAAGCAGTTTCAAGGAGTTGTTCATTTTCTTTTGAAAGCCTGAGGTTAGCTCTAACTCACGCTGGCTGCCACGAGCCACAAGGGGCTGCAATGACCGATTGTAGGTACATCCTGGCCATTGGGGAGTAACAGAATCTACACCGGCCAGGGATTCCCGCCTTGCGCTGGGTTGATTCTTTCAGGATCAGATATGCCGGCTGCCTAGCTGAAATCCATTAGTGGTACAACACAGAGCAGTCATAATGCACCAGAGGAGCCAGCTTTTGTGTGTCGGGCAAATCAGTGCCTGTGCACACACGTAGCTCTTACCCATTTATAGTGGGCCCAATCCTGCAGCCCTCACTCCTGCTAAGAGTACTTATACAAACCATCCTGTCGGGCCTGATTCCACTGGCACTAAGGCCCCTTTGGACCACTCTGGCACTGCAGAATGGCCTGATGTAAATAGAATTTACTCCCACTCTACAGCCCATTACGCTGCTAAACTGATGTAAATGTCAATGAGAATCAGGCCCATTGAACCCAGCTGGGCCCAGGATTGCAGAATCGAGCCCTCTGCCTCGGGGTGTGCACAAAGACCTGTTTGCATGCGCACATCTTGTGGGCACTGCTCATTTCAGTGGATTGCTTTAGCCACAGCTCTACGGGCAAAGTGTAAAACATACAAGAGAAAAATAAAGCACTCAGCATTAAACCGCCTGTCCGCCTGCCTCCTCCAGAAGACGTGGAAAGGCAGGTCTTCCCAGCACTGCCAGGACCTTTAGAGAGCCGAGTACGTGTCCATTGCTCTGCCTGAAGCTCCTTCCCGTTCGCAAGGGCTTCAGCGCTAGCCCCTCTGCCAATTGCTGCAATGCAGCGTAGTATCATACAGGGAGAGAGGGTGCTTCTCAGATAACCAGGTCCTAAGCCATGGGGGGTTTTATGAGGTAAGGCCAAGACCTCAAATTCGTCAGCCAGTGCACAGCACAGAGAACATGTGGGACGTGCTCTCTGTGTTAAGCTCAGCTGAACACCGGGGCAGGCTTCAGCTTCTGGCTGGTCTCAGGATGTCACTTCACTTTACACTTGTGTGTGTTCCTACAATCCAGGCCTGGTATCTATAGCATGGGCCCCAACCAAAACAAACAGGAGAACTCAGGTCTACCACTGCTACCTGGGCACCTAGGTTCAGCTGAGCCTCTCAGGGTCTGTCTACACAGCAACTAGCCACCTGTGGCTGGCCTGTGCCAGCCAACTCGGGCTGTGGGGAGGTTTCATTGCTGTGTAGACTTATGGGCTGAGGCTGTAGGACCCTGTGAGGTGGGAGGGTCCCAGAGCTCTGGCCTGAGCCTGGAGGTCTACACAGCAATGAAACAGCACCGCAGCCCAAGCCCCGTGAACCTAAGTCAGCTGGCACAGACCAGCCGCAGGTATTTCTTTGCTGCGTAGACAGACCCTAACAAGAGCCCTGCATTGTGAACCTGTGTCACAAACAGTGGTCGCATCCCTTCAGTCATAGGCACTGATAGCATCTTTGCCATCTCTTCCGGTTGGTTCCCCCCTCCATAGGTGCTGGAACGAGAGGTGCTGCTGCATCCCCTGGCTTGAAGTGGTTTCCATCATATCCAGAGTTTACAGTTTGGTTCAATGACTCTCAGTACCCCCACTATACAAATTGTTCCAGCACCTCTGGTCCCCTCCCCAACTACTGCTCCCCAACCCTAAAGTCAACTCACCCTCAATCCCCACCCTTATGCAGGGCTGCCC
Organism: Terrapene triunguis; assembly: GCF_002925995.2. Taxonomy (NCBI): domain Eukaryota; kingdom Metazoa; phylum Chordata; order Testudines; family Emydidae; genus Terrapene; species Terrapene triunguis. Next base: position 4,455,511 of record NW_020664563.1, on the reverse strand, counting down.
AGTGAAATCTGGCCCAGGGTCTCTGTCCTTATTGTCAAGGTGCTCAATGGCTAAAAAGTCACCTGAAGCTCTGAGAAGAAGCCTGTGGTGGCCAGCCCTGCTCCGTTGAGCACTGGAGAGTATAAGAACTGGAATAGAACAGAATAGACTGTAAGCCGTGGGGACACTTGCTCAACCAGGTGAACTTGAATGGAATGTCTATGTAAACTGCTTGCTGATCTCATGTGACTGTATTTCAGGTACAAATGTCACTAACTCTTTCTGTGGGTTGAGAATGCAGCTGTTTTGGTTTTTTCCTGCAGATGTTTCTGAGTCATAGGAATCATGACGATCTCCCCAAAACAGGAGATCATCATGATTTTCTTACAAAGTATGTATAGTCTTGGTGCTCCACGACCTCATTGGTATGTTATCTGCTTAAGAGCTTTCTGGCATTCATTACCCATTAAGTATTCTCTTCCTCTTTCTTTTTGTGTGTGTGTATGTTTTTAAATAATGGCCTCGGCATGGAATTTTGCATGGGTGTTATTCTTCAGTGTGTTTAATAATCAGCTTGTGAGAATGGATTTATCTTTAGTTCTCAGATTTCTGAGTCACCATGAACAAAAAGCTCTTGCGATGCTTTTAACTGAAGACGTAAAAAATCACAAATGCTTGCCAAATTCCATCAGGGCCGTTACAGCTCAGTGACTGCAAAGGGAACTCTCAACCTTCCAGCTGTTTTTTTTAAACACAGTTGCTCCCCACTGCTAGTCCTGTGCTAATGGGTGGATTCTCCATCACTAACCATTTTTAAATCAAGATTGGCTGTTTTTCTTAAAGATCTGCTCTAGGAATTATTTTGGGGTAGTTCTCTGGCCTGTGTTATATAGGAGGTCAGACTAGCTGATCACATCAGCCTTGAAATCTATGAATGAATTATTCCATACCCTGGCCTGCTACTTCCCAAGCTCTCAAGCCCAAGAGATGGACTTGGGGGGAATCATCAGCTGCCAGAGGCAGGTCAAACTAGAGACGCTGGCTGATCCTCTTGAAAGTTAAATGAACTATGTGTGGTCTTTGTAATCAATCCCATCTCCCTCTGCTCCTCCAGATGCTGCCTTTGGACTCTGAGGGCCATGGGCAAGTTCTGAATTAGTCTGTTTGAATGTTACATAACCCTCAACCCTTTGAACTCTGGCTCTTTGACATCTTTGAAGTGTACTTGATTCTGGTTAGGGATGAATACGGACCTAGCCTGTGAAAGGTCTCATCCTCCAGCTGAGGGCATGTCTTCACTACCCGCCAATCCGGCGGGTAGCAATCGGTCTATCGGGGATCGACTTACCGCGTCTAGTGAAGACGCGGTAAAATTGATCCCTGATCGCTCTGCCGTCGACTCCGGAAATCCACCTCGGCAAGAGGTGGCAGCGGAGTTGGCAGCAGCGCGGCAGCGGTCGACTTTCCCGCGTCCTCACCGCCAGGTAAGCCGACCTAAAATATGCAACTTCAGCTACGGTATTCATGTAGCTGAAGTTGCGTATCTTAGGTCGGACCCCCGCTGTAGTGTAGACCCAGCCTGAGAGAGCCACATGAATGAGTGAGCATGGGGGAGTTTGGCGGGTATGGGAATCAGGCATCTAAATTAGACCACTAAAAGCCCCCATCGTCTACTGAAAGAAAGGTTAGCCTTGGTCTTAGTCCACAGTCACAGGCAGGGCCAGCTCCAGGGTTTTGGCCACCCCAAGTAGCCAAAAAAAAAAGTTCGGCAGCACTTTGGCGGAAGGTCCTTCGCTCCGAGCCGGAGTGAGGGACCGTCTGCCGAATTGCCGCCGAATAGCTGGACATGCCGCCCCTCTCTGGAGTGGCCGCCCCAAGCACCTGCTTGCCAGGCTGGTGCCTGGAGCCGGCCCTGGTCACAGGGCATAAGCCCCAGTGTAATGGTGGAGGTAAAGAGCCATCAGCAGATGAGGTGGGGAGGGGGTTATCCCAGTTATTACAGGTGCAGAATGGATGACTACTTACCTTGTGGCCAAGAGGCATCTGTCTGCAGCTGTTGCAAGCAGCTCAGGGCCTCCAGGGCCTCTACGTGGCATCTTGAGGCCAGAGTTGCTGAATGGATATTAAGAGAAACAGAACAGCATATAGGATCATTATCGAGCAGGCCCACCCTAGAACTGACTGCCCCAATCCATCAGCTGAGGAAGTCGGTCACGTGATGGAAGGGCATCTAGGTAGAATGGAGGGTCCTCCCTCACCCCCTTGGATGGCACCCACTGTTCTGGCCACAGCATGCACACAGAGAAGTTAGATAGCAATATAAATTCTCCTGTTAGAAGGCTGAAGCGTTACACGACTATATTTCTTAGAACTGAGAAAGATAAGACACAAGAACCCCAAAACGGAGGGAGATAAAGCAGGCTGCTCCCTAAAGCAGCGAGGCACAACTCACCCCACCTCACTCCAGGCTACTGATTCTGATTGCACACTTTCCTACAGAGCCCCCTGCCGGCAAGCAGGACCAGGAAGCCCCTGAGAATTTAAAGAGATAGATCACAATTTTAACACAATTTTCAAAACATACCACACCCATTCTGACTGGGATAAAGGAAACTGACAATTAATTCTTCATGCAGTAAAGAGGGCACTCCAGGGGATGGGTTGTAGCTGGGTGATAAAGACAGGTTAGGGGACAGGATCATTAGAAAATTAGATAGCTGATTATGGGGTGACAGCAAGAATACACCAGAAATAATATAATGCCGTTACAAAACTCAATGGCACTGCCTCATCGGGAATACTGCATTCACTTCCAGTCGTCCTACCGCAAAAAAGGATCTGACAGAAACAGGGGGGATTCAGAGAACAGGCAAATGGCATCATCAGAGGCATGGTGAAACACCCATGGAAAGAGGTTGAAAAGAAAGGGACTGGTTACTTTGGAGAGGAGATGAATAAGAGAGGAGGTGATAGCCGAGCGGTTTAGCGAATGGAGATCAGGAGCTTCAACTCACCTTGTCTCATAATATGGGTAGCAACACTGGAGAGGTGGCAGATTCAAAACTGATCAAAGCAAAGACCATTTCACACAAAGCACCATTAGTCTGTGGAACTCATTGCCACATGATATCATTAAAGCTGGGAGTTTAGCAGGATTATTAAAAGGATTGGCCCTTTATATGGCTAATAAGAATATTCAGAAGTTACAAGTCATAATTAATTATAGAGGCTTGGAAGGGATCTAAACTCTCCTGCTGGAGGGGAAACACCAGCCTTTAACTCATAGGAAGCAATTTCCCACATGGAAAAGTTATTGTGTAACTGCTACCATGGGCTTTCTTGTACCTTTTATTTTAAGCAGCTGGTAGGCATATGGAACAGCTTCTATATGAGGAGAGATTAATAAAACTGGGACTTTTCAGCTTGGAAAAGAAATGACTAAGGGAGAATATGATTGAAGTCTATAAAATCATGACGGGTGTGGAGAAAGTAAATAAGGAAGTGTTATTTACTCCTTCTGATAACACAAGAACTAGCGGTCACCAAATGAAATTAATAGGCAGCAGGTTTAAAACAAACAAAAGGAAGTATTTTTTCACACAATGCACTCCTTGCCAGAGGATGTTGTGAAGGTCAAGACTATAACAGGGTTCAAAAAAGAACTAGATAAATCCATGGAGGATAGGTCCATCAATGGCTATTAGCCAGGATTGGCAGGGATGATGTCCTTAGCCTCTGTTTGCCAGAAGCTGGGAATGGGTGACAGGGGGAGGGATCACTCAATGATTGCCTGTTCTGTTCGTTCGCTCTGGGGCACCTGGCATTGGCCACTGTCGGAAGACAGGACACTGGGCTAGATGGACCTTTGATCTGATGCAGTATGGCTGTTCTTTTGTTCTTATGATACTGGTGGCCACTGTTTAGAGACAAGACGCTGGACTAGAAGGACCCTGATCTGAATGGATATACCTATGAGGAGCATTTCTGCTGCAGAGGACAAAAAGGGCACACAGGGATTCATTCCACCCTCCAGCCCTGCTGTCATTTGTTTCTGGGCAGCCCTCCCTCTGGCCCCTTTGGCATAGTGCTATCTCCAAGACACTAGCCAAACAATTGCCCCTAGGCAGCATCCACTAGAGGATCAGTCATAGTCTAAGTGCAAATGTGTGACTCCTGTTAAAACATAAGGGTTTTCATGGAACTAGAACCCTGCCTGGGCTGTCTTTCAGCTTTGTGGGGATCCAAGTAACACTGAGGCTGGCAGAGGTGGGTGAAATTTGGCAGTCAGTTGCTCCATGGTGGTCAGGGTATGCCCTCCTTAACAATTCGGATGGGCCTGAGCTGTGTGTTTCTGAGTCTAGGGAGAATCCCAAAACATCCACTGGTTTTACTTCTTCTTCAGACCTGCTCTGGTTCCCTGGGGGACTCACACTGAGCTCACTATAAAAAAAAACAATGCTGAACCTCTGGAATGTCCCTGCCAAAGGAGGATAACCTGTAACCTTTGTCCAGAGTCCTCCTCATCCAGAAATGAGTATGAGCCAACGCCTCCATTCTCTCTGTACACTCAGTTCTAGATCAAGGGACAAAGGTGACCAGTTCTTCCTGGAATGTAAAATGACTCTGCTCCTTTGATAGTAACATTGAAACCTGAGGGGGATCATTAATGGACAGGAGACAGACAAAAATTTCCACTAGACACCTGCCTCTCTCAACTGACCACAGCGTGAAGGCTCATGTGATTTCAGTACCATTTTGCTGGCTATTCTTACACATGGAAGTAGTCCCATTGAAGTCATTTGGACTTAATCACAAACTGGATTAAACGCTTTCCTGAATCAAGTCTGTAATTCGCAAATTTTGCCCTTGCTTTTCTGTGTGTGAATTTTCTGTGAGCAGGTTGCAGCATTCTCCCTTGCATTCCCTGCTCAAAACTATTTGCAGTTTATTCCACAAATTTTGGTCAAAATTATTTGTAAGTATTACATTCAAATAGCATGCTCCGAATTAGCAGTGATGGCAGAAGCTGGGAAGCTATAGTTTCTGCTCTCTGGCTGGATTATTTATGTAACTAGCTAGCAAATTGTCATCAACTGCCAGTTGCATGTTTGACTGTAATATACACATGCTGCATTCTACGCTGTGTTGGTTCCCATTAAGTGTGATTCATGAGTTTTACAATCCAATTTACAAATACAATTTATTTTGTGGCAAATATTCCAAGAATGCGAGCTAAACATTCACCACACCTGGCTCTTGTGGCTGAAAACTGATCTGTGAAGGTGGAGCCCTGTTTCTACAGAGCCCCAATGGGCTCTGCTCATGTGGATCAGCTGACAGGATCAGGGCCTTGTCCATCATTCTTTATTGACCCCATGGTGATAAACTGAAATGTGTTCCGTGTCCTTGTCTCTGCAAACCACCTCTTACAGTTTATCCATTGCTAAATGATTGTAAACCTACCCTTTCATCCGTTCAATGACTATTTCAAAATGCCCTCAGGAGAGTACACCAGGCCAAGCCACTCTTACAGTAAATGAGTTCATTTTAACCGTTAATGTTTTGACTTATTTTGCTCATTTAAAATGCTTTCGGCAGACATTTGCCAGTGCTGAAATGGAAGGTACTACTTCAATTTGAATCGTATTGCTGTCATATAATCGGGGCCGGCTCTAGGTTTTTTGCTGCCCCAAGCAAAAAATTTTTTGGCTGCCCCCCCCCACCCCAGTCCTGGGCTCTCCCCCCCCACCAATGCCCTCCCCCACCCCCTGCCGCCCCAGCCCTGGGCTCCCCCCCACCAAACGTGATCTCCTCGTTCACCACAGCAATCCCCATTTACACTTGCAGTGGGGATCAAACCATTTCTCCTATTTTTATTTCACTTTAGTATAAATCTCACCCCTCCCCCATCCCCCGCAACCCCATCTTTAGTGCTCCAAATGCACATGGAAGGCATAGGGACTAACCATCAAACCTTGTACCCGGAAAGGGGTGGGGATCTAGTAAAGAGGGTTCAGGCAGAGGAGTGGGTGTGGGGGTGCTTGGGGGCTCTACACTGGCAGAGAAGCGGAGTGTGATGTACTCGCGGATGAGGGTGGAGGAGGAGAGAAGGTATCAGGAGGGTTGCGGGAGAAGAGGTGTAGGGGAAGGGGGAGGTGCGGGAGGAGAGGGCTGGGGGAGGGCACAAGGGGAGAGGTGCGGGTGAAGGGAGAGTACAAGGGGAAGGGGTGCGGCGAAGGAGCGATGGGGGGAGGTACAAGTGGAGGGGCTGTGAGCGGGATGGGGGGGTGCAAGGGCTGAGAGGGGCAGGCGCTGACAGCTGCTTCCCCAGCACCGTGCAGGCAGAGCCGAGAGGACAGACACTGACCCCCAAGTGCCCGAGCCGCGGGGGTCCCCTGGTGGGGCAGTATCCGCTGCCCCGCTCGGAGCCGGGCGCTGCCTCTCCCCGCCCAGGGCAGGCAGCGCGGGGCTGAGGCGGGAGAGGTATGCGGCGGGTTGGGTCCGGGGGTGGCGGCAGTTCCCTGGCAGCTCGGGCTGCCCAGCCACTTGCCCTGTCAGCGCACGAGCCGGGATCCGCGCCCCCTGCCCAGCCCGGCGGCGCCCTGCACAGCCCACTCGGACTGGGAAACGCCGTGCCGCCCTGGGGAGACTCAGAGCAGAGCAGCAGCGGCAGCAGGACCCCTCCCCCCTCCCTGCATCCCGGGCCCCACTTCCCTCCCTCCCCGGCTCCTCACACACAGGCTGCCATGAGCGCCATCTAGCCACTGAAGCCAGAACTGCAGTATCAGTTCCAGCTCAGCCTGAAAGCATCAGCTGACAGGGATATCTTGGTTCAGGGCCGGCTCCCGGCTTTTTGCGCCCCAAGCAAAAAAAAAAAAGGGGTGGGGGGGCTGCAGTGCCACCCCTTGGAAAGTGCCGCCCCAAGCACATGCTTGGAGCGCTGGTGCCTAGAGCCAGCCCTGCATATAACGAATATTGAACCTTATTGTTTCTGTATTTGTACAGGCAGTATATATACATTGTGTGGATGCAGCCCACATAACACATAGACAGCTGCAAATGCAGCCCACAGTGGTAAATAGGTTGAGAACCACTGCTCTAGCATGTCACCTCGTGCCATGATCGAGGTCTCCAGCTGCCGAGGCCTGACCAGACCCAGGGCGTGGCTGCCCCTTCCCCTTTCATGGTTGGTTTTCCCCCATCCAGGTGGTTCTCAGGAGTGTGTATGCTGTTTCCACTTGTCTCAACATGATGTGAAATTACATATTACTTGAGAATACATCCTAATAGTTAATAGCCCATGGTTGTCAGCTATCAGAGCGGAATTCTTAAGACCCTATAGATGACTGCTGTTACTGCTTTGACCTATATCTGAAACAAGGCATGTCGGTCATTGCTTGGGAAGCAGCAGCATTGGCTGCCCTCTGCTGGATGTTCACTGGAGCTCTCTCCACGAAGGAACAGGCTCCACTCAACAACCAGCAACAAATCGTGCTCCCTCCTGATTTAAATCAGATTCAGAGCAATGACCTAGAGATGAAACCCAAAACCCCACTACTGGGGCTGGGAGCCAGCCAGTCTCCCTACTAGTCTCATATCGAGTGTTCGCTGTGCATGCACTTCCCTGACAATAGATAACAATCAGTTTCATTCTCAGAACTTCAACAATCCCGCCAAGGAAAGGGATCAACTGCAGCAATCTGCAACTGACCCATGGAGACTAAAATAAGAAACCATTTTCCCTTTACAGTACTCACGGGCCGACAACAGCCCAGGATGTATCTATATCTCCCTGTTGCTTTGACTCAACTAGGTCAACCGAACTCAGTAAATGAGTGAGGGTGAATCAAGTCCTTTCTTCATGGGGTTGGTGGTTGCTTTTGTTTAACCTGTAATGGTCTTCTTATCTGTTTGAGATTCCGCCTGCCCTGGCTGAGGGATGATTGCGTATTCTGCTAATCGGAACTCTAGGAGCCATCCCAGCGATTTCTAAAGTACCTGTCTCTGTGCTATCTAAGCCACCATCCAATCACTGATGATTTTCAAACTAGCCTGCTGGGTTTTTTTCCCATTTCCCTGGCCTCATGCCCAAATCTCACTCCCTGTTACTGTTACATTTCCTCTGCTATTCTAAAACCACCACCTCTGGCTCCAAGCTGCTGAGCAAAAATGAAAAACCACCCTGCCAATAAGTGGAGCAAAAACTGCCAGCCAATCAGAGTGGAGCCAAAAGGCGAGCAGCATAACAGTGCAGCACTTCTTGGAAACTGGCACCCAGGATGACTGCCCTGCTTGCCCACCCCTAGAATAAGCTCTGATGGCCAACTGTTGAATATCCCCTTCTTAGTCTCCATAGCCCGTTCATTCTTGGATTTCTGTGCTGGGTGCCACTTAGTGCCCATTATGATGGTGGTTTATTGAAATTTAATTGGTCTAAGCCCACCAACTTCTTTCAGATTCATGCTCTTCCCGTAGCTTGTGGTGTCAAAATACCGTACAGTATTTGGTGTCTGGGGGGAAATAATCCCAGAAAAGTTCAGCTGCTAACATAGAAGACTCATCTGAGTACTGACGGGATATCATGCAGTCATGACACTACAACCCTGCGATACCATCAGTACTGGTATGACTAGTTTAGAATATAAGATGGAAAAAGAAAATACATCAGACAGAAACACCCCACCCCTATGTTATTTTTTAGATAATTTGGGTGTACAAAGAGTTTGTCATGAATGGAATGAGGTGGTAATGACTCCCCCATATGTCTGGAAAGGTCATTAGTAGGAATAATTCCATATCTTTCCTTGTCATGTATTTTTGACACCCTTCTCCTTTTGTCCCACCACCTTTGTTATCCATTTTGTTGGCAGCATGGTTTGGAAAGTTTCTTCTACCCTTTCCACCACTTCCAGGACCCCTAGCTATCATTTTTGGACACATGTATTTTTGGTACCATCGGACAATTTGAAAAAACAAACAAGACTTATTTTAAATGTTATTTAGTTAATCCTTACTGAAGGTATTAAAGCTAAATGAATAAATATAGATTTCATGCCTTGTGCTCGCTCATTTTAAGGAGAAAATGTGCTTTTTATACCATTAGTAAATGGTTGTACAAAGTCTTAATGACACAGGAATAAAGAAGAATTGCTAATACCTATAATATAATATATATATGCATGCATTTTCTTAATTTTTAGAACAAATATTTTATGCAGTTAGTACAATGCCAAATAAAGTTGGTTAAACAATTGCACAAAGGCTGCAAAGCATTAGCGAGCGAGGGAGAAAATATAACCTTAGATTTAGTTACATTGTACAAGAAACAATTGTTCTATGGCCATCTTTCAGAGATGAGCAAGAATGATTTCAAAAAGCAGTGAGAAGAGAAAAATATCTCCAGTTGATTTCCTTTAAGTTAGGTTGAGTGTATGTCTTGTATGAATACATTCAGGGGCCGGAGGGAGGGCTGCCCAGAAACAAATGACATTCTGTGTTTTTTAAAACTTTCTTCGACATCTCTGAAAGGTGGCTGTAGAACAACTGTACACTGTATATTGTAACTGGCTTTGTGGTTATATTTTCTCTCTCTACGAATACTTTGCGGCCTTCAGGCAATAGCTTAATAAACTTCATTTATAATTGCCTGGTAATATTTTTTCTAAAAATGAAGAAAATGCATGATTTGCCCTTCTCCTTTATTCCTCTGTTACTAAGACTTAATACAATTTTTTAATCAATTTTAGAATTGTGCTTACTGCATAAAAATCATATTTCCCTCTTAAAATTGGGAAAAGGCATGAAATCTATAGTTATTCATGTAGTCTGAAAGCTTTCAGGAGCGATAAATTATGTAACTTTTCTTTTAAATCTCATTTTTTTTCTTCAAAATCACTGACAGCACCAAAAATTCATGTGTCCAAAAAGATAGCGGGGGTCCTGAAAGGAGCGTAGAGAGTTAAAGGGATTTAAAACACATATGGCCAACTCACTGGACAAAAGCAGGGTGGGACATGCAGCCCTGTGAAAAACACATGATGAGGAAAGGTATAGAGTTATTACTACTGTGGTTAACCCTCGATTTGCAAAGCATCTCAGGTTTGGCCTATATCCGCAATGGATTCATAGGCTGAAATCCTGATCCATTAAAGTCAATGGGAGTTTTGCAATTGACTTCAGGGGGTCCAGGATTTCACACAGAGATTTCAAGAAAGCAGCATTACAATCATCTAATTTAACCCCCTGCATAACGCAGGTTAGGAATTTCCCCCAGCGCTTGCTGCATCAAGCCCATAACTTCTGGCTTGAGACACACAAGCCTCAAAATGTCAAGAGATGCAAATCCACCACATCTCTGTGTAAATTATTCCAGTGTTTCCTTACCCTCACAGTTAGGAACATAGGATTTGCCATGCTGGATCAGATCCAAGGTCCATCTACTCCAGTCTCCTGTCTCTGACAGTGGCCAGCCCCAGATGATTCAGAGAAGGTCTGAGAACCCTGTGGTAGCAGATGGGGGTTCATCTGACCCTCACATTAGGTTTCACCTTGGTAATTAGAAATCAGCTTAAGCCATGAAGTAGGAGATTTAATATTCCTTCCCAAATGTCTCTTATCATTAATTATAACTCTGGATCGTCTCGATAGCCATGTAACAATCCAATCGCTTTTTGAATCTTGCTAATTTATTGGATTGATCTTAATCTCTTTTTAAGATTTTAATGATCCCTGTATGGGTAACAAACAGGCAAGAACCATGCTATCTCTGCCATCTACATACCAAAGCCAGTGCTCCAGACATTACCCCAATGTGTCGGGTTGTGCAGCTAATACATAAAAAGAAGAGACCAAATGCATACTTTATGCACTGATCAGGAATAAGCTTTGCAGAGGATACCAAACTAGGAGGAGATGCTAATACCAGGAGGACAGAGAAATAATGCGAAAGGAGCTGTCGAGATCAGAAACTTAGATCAAAAATAACAATATGAGACTGAGCTGAAGGAATGCAAGCTAGCATATCCATGGGTGACTCATCCAAACCAGGGATAGTCAATGGGAGAGAGAAACTATGAAACCTAGTCATCAGTATTGCTGCAGCAGAGGTGGATGTGATAATGGGGAAGCAAATTAGGCATGAGTTTGTAATCCAATGTGGCCCCAATTCAGCAGGGTAATTAAACCTAAATTTTAAGTGCATGACTAGTTTCACTGTCAACAGGGCAACTCTCACATGTAAGTACCTTGCTGACTTGGGGCTCAGACAAGCAAAAGAGGCTAGTGCAGTTTTGGGCTGTTACCCAGAGGCTATACATGATGTAATAAAAACAGATAATTTTTTACTCTTAAATAGCCCCAAAGTCACCCAATAGACCAGGTTGAGAATAGAACCAAAGTGTCCTGCATGACAGTTTAGTGCTCTATCCATTAGGAACACTACCTCCCTCTAAGGCACCTCGTTAAAAAAATTAAATAGGTATAGTTAGCAAAGAGGCCTAAGAGTCTATGAATATTTGAAACTAATAAATATGAAGAAAAGGGAGGAATTTATCCAGGGGGAGATGAGGGGTTAATGCTAGAAGTGATGGGATCAAACCTGGAGAGGCTACTCATCAAGAACTCGCTGAGAGCTTGTTGCATTGGGTTGTGCCAAAGATTGTGAGAAAGCTGGTAAATCCCCTGGTATGGACTGGACAAAATTAGAACATGGACTGTAGGGAGTAACTCTGCTGTGGTGGGGGAGGGGATCCTACCAGATCTTCCCCAGCTTTAACAGCAACAATTTCATGTCTCAAACAGATGCAATTTTTCAACTCATCCTATTATGTGTACAAGGCCTTTGAGCCTCTCCCTGCTTTCTCTGCCCAGGGATTAAGCCTAAAGATTAGAGATTTATGGTTGCCAACTCTGACTGAAGCTATTCTGGGAGATTTTCCCCCCCAACATGACGTAATGTCCTTTTCTTAAAATATCCTATTAAAATCTCCTGGATTGCTTTCAATAGTCACCGGGAGATCAATGCCGATTCCAGGAGACTCCAGGCCAATCCTGGAGAGTTGGAAACCCTATAGAGACTAGATACTGGTGTCTAGTTCATTTGCGTCCAGCTGGATGACACTGGGCTTGCTTCCTTTGGGGGACAGTTTTTGGAGTCTATGGAGGCTTACAGCCTTTTGGAGAGCTAATAAGAGTCTCCACTGGAAATGATGGGCAGTGCATTGAGGGGCTGGGCCTGTTTGGCTGCTGGTTTTAAAAAAGAATTGTGTTACGGTAGGTAGGGCACAGTTTATTTCTCCCCATTTCCATCTCAGTTTGCTTTCCCTGGTTCCTCCGGGGGAGCTGAAGGGGAACTAGCTTTGCACGGTCACCTATTTCTGAGGTGTCGTATTGGATTCAGGACAATGGGCCACATGCACCAATGTGGGGGCAGGAAGGTATAAATTATGCTGCTCTGTGGCTGCTAATTCCCCAGCATGTTTTGCCCTGAGAGAGGGCGGAGGCGGGGCAGCTCCTATAGGGGTTTCACCCTAGGAGAGATGAGTTTGTGGCCAGGATCTGCATCACGAGAGACTGCACTGATGCAGCATTGACCTGGCCGTGCCTCCTTCCCACCCGCTTGTTGGGCTACACCTGCCAAGCCACTTGACACCACCAAGAGCCTGGGCAGAAGTCAGCACAACCTGAGGCGGAATCTGACCCCAGGTCCACCCCTGCAGGTGGTAGGCTGCATAGGGCAGAGCTTGTGAATGAAGCTGTCTGACTGAAGTTGTCTGAGTGTTGTTATACAGCCTTTGTATTGCAGTAGCAGGTAGAGGCCTCAGTCACAGCTCAGGGCTGCCCTGTGCTAGGTCTGCCCCTGCCCCAGAGAGCTCACAATGAAGGATATGATGGGACACAACAGACGGATGGGGTGACTGGTGAGGGTGGGGAATATGAGGAAACATTAAAATGAGCAAATTCTACAAATTCTCAGCTCACCACCTACCCAGCCCCTGTTATTTTTTCTGGCCTGTACATTGTCTTTGGCTGTTTCACATGGGTATACAAACCCATGCTAGAAAGAAATTAGGCAACGTCTTTAGCAAGAGCTCCTGCCCATTTAAGAGGATCTTTGGGTGCTTCCATGGGGTTTTATAAGTAACCTATTTGGAGAGAGGTCACATCAGACATGGCTCCCAGGCTAAGCACAGTAGTTAAAGCTATGCTCTAAGCAGAGAGGTTTCAGGTGGTCGGAAGCACATCGTGGGTAACCATGGGTCTGTGCCCCAAGCTGTGTTTTGTGTACAGGATCTTGGAGGTGGTATGCTGGGAGGCTGGGACTGCAACACACTAGCTGCCAAACAAAGGGGCAACAGTCCCAGGGGCCTGCCCTGGCTGGCTGGCTGGGGAAAACCAGTCTGATGCAGAGGGAAAACTTCATATATAGGCCCTGGGAAAAAGGCCATTGAGCAATGTGGTAATTTGGTCCAGCGCACACCGGAAGGGAGATGAGCTTTGAAAAAAAGGGCATTTCACAGAGAATGGGGGGAGCAGGCTGGGCGAATCCCATTGTAGAAAGAAAACGGAGATGAGGCTGGGTCCAAAAAGGGCTCCCCAGCTTCCTAAAAGAATGTAAGGTCATAGAGTTTAAGGCCAGAGGAGACCACCAGATGAGATCTGCTAGACTGATCCACAGGCCACCAGCAGCACCCAGCCCCCACACACTAAACCCAACAACCGAACTTAGACTGCAGGATTACAGCCCACAGGAGACTGGACTATTGTGTGTCCCAGGCAGAGAACAGGAGGGACTGAGACGCACCAGTTCCTTAGGCCCCCGCAATGGCAGGGAACTGAGGAAGTGAGATAGACCTAGATAATCTTGGCAAGTGACTCGCACCCACACTCTGCTGAGGAAGGCAAAAAAACCCCAAGGTCACAGCCAGTCAGACCTGGGGGAAATTCCTTCCTGACCCCACACGTGGCGATCAATTAGAACCTGAGCTTGTGAGCAAGAACCAGCCAGCCAAGCACCCACGAGAAAGGACGCTCAGTGCCACCTCAGAGCCTGGCCCTCCTTGTCCAGCCGTGGCCATCCTTGTGAGGAAGCTGGGTCAGTTCCCTTCCTGTAACCCAAGGGGGCATGCCATCTATCTTAGCTTGTGGTGCCATGTACAATTACTCCAAGTATGTGTGTAGGCTGGTTGGCATTATATCACCTGAAGCTGCACCTGCATGGTAATAAGCAGCTGGCACAGGTGGTGTGTTGCACCCAGATCCTATCTAAGGGTGGGAGAATTGTGGAATTCCACCCCCAGATCAATGAGTGCATGAGGTGGGGCTCTCAGAGAGATGAGGTGCATACAGAAAGGGGCCAGAGATGCAAACAGCCGCATAACTGTGACATGTATGATGTGGTTACTATTGGTTAAATATATTACCATTTATTCTGCTTATGCAACAATATTTCCAATTAAAAACGAAGGCCAAAATTTTCCAAACTGGGTGCCTAAAGTCAGGTGCCTAAAAGTCCTAATCCAGCTTTGAAAATCTCATCTTAAATCCATATTTAGGCAGCTAAATAACCAGCCAGATTTTCAAAAGTGCTGGGCACCAGCAGCTCCCCCGATGTTATTTCTAAGGGGGAGGCAGTTGGATGCTGAATTGTCAGGCTTGCCGCTAGCACTCGCAGAGTGTCTAGGTTCTCCACTTATCAAAACCTTGTGCAAAGCTCTGAGCTGGCTGAAAAGTGAGCAAGCCAGCCGGGAGAGTGTGTGGTCATGTGTCCATTACATTACCCTGAGCCCCTTCCACACTGTTGGCAGGATGTAGGTAGTTTCATTAGGACTGTAGCAGGAAGCCAGCCATAATTGGGCTGGGAAAGATTTTAGGCAGAAGCTCTACAGTGAATCAGAGAGAGAGAGAAGTGTTAGGGATATCCCTGCTCTACTTTGACTCATAGAGTATCCTTGTTCAGGGTTGGAAGAAAGTGACTAATTCTTTGCATTGGTCCCCAGTGATTCCTGTTCTGGGTCAAGTGTGCCCCATTGAGAAGGAGAGTGTTAATAACAATCATGTGTTTCTGCAAAAAGAGTTGAGATTGTCCAATGCGCTCAAATGAGCAAAAGTTTATTGGGCCTGGTGCAGAGAGGCGCTTTGTTAAGATGATATTTATTTAATAAAATCAGTGGTGAAAAGCTATTAATTACGGCGGGGATTATCAAAGGAACTGAAGGGATTCAGACACCCGACTCCCATTGACTTTCCAAATGCTCCCAGGCCCTTTTGAAAATCTCCTCCCGTATCAGGTTTATAGATTGCTATCATTTATTATTTGCCGTAGCAGCCTGAGACTGCAGCTCCATTGTGAGGGGCACTGTACATCCATAGAACACAAAGACAGCCCCTTCCCTAAAGACCTTCTCTCTCTAGTTGTAGGAGTCACCCAAGCCATGTGTTCTTCAATGCTTCTGCCTCGACCCTTCCCCGGACTGGCTTCCTTCTAGAGGTTTAAAGAACTGGGTCAGGATTTTCCAAAGTGACCAGCGATTCTGGGTTCCCAACTTGAGACACCTTAGAGGGGCCTGATTTGGAGGAAGCGCTGAGCACTGGCCCTCCAAAAACTAGCCCTCATTAAGGGGTCTCAAATTAGACACCTTAAATCCAAAGCACCCAAAATCACTAGCGCCTTTGGAAAGTCTTGGCCACCGTACATATATTCCCTTAACTGGAAATGCCGTACTCATGCTCACTTTTTGACTTCCTGCTGCAATGATTTCGGGAATAAAAACACCAAAGCTTTCTTTGGAAGCAAGCAGAAGTGATCAATGTTTCAGTGGGGATGTATTCAGATCATGAAACTCAACAGGAAAATACTTGATTATCAGCCAAGGAAGGGTACAGGGAGTTTGCCTATTCCCTTAACAGGGCAGAAGATAGCTATTTATGTTGCTTTATACAGGATGGCCCTGATCTTGCATGGGGATCCACAACCACAGACTCTACTCCTGGGTGAAGTACCATTGACTCGAGTTTTGGCTGTGTAAGGACTCCGTAGGAACCTTTATTGATGCTCAACCTGACTAGTTAAATACTTTACCCTGAATGCTAATGTGATGTGAAATTATAGTGGCTTGTTCTCCTGCAGAGGTCTATATATAAGTATATGGTTATGCCCTCGCTGACTGCATTGGTAACCAGGCACTTCATTGGCACCTCATATAGATGTTCCAGCCGCTTGAGTATACAGGTGGGGAGAACAGTTGATTTTTTTTTTTTTTTTTTTGGTTTGTTGGCAGTTCTGAAACAAATTGAGGGGAAAAATTGGTTTGGGTGAAGCCAAATCCAAAAAATGTTACACACTTTGGCACGACTTAAATGGGTGGGGGGTGGCAGGAGTCTCTCCCTTATAACCTTTAGCCCAGTGGTTAGAGCATACAGCTGGGATGTGGGAGAGTCAGATTCGATTCCCCTCTCTGGCAGGTGGGGAGAAGGGATTTGAAGGCCACTTCACTGTAGTATTCCCACATGAACTAATGCATCCTCACAATGCTCTGGGGAGGCAGGAAGATGTTGTTATCCCCTCTTGGCAGATGGGGAACTAACACAGAGAAAAAACCAAGGGCCAGGCGCCTAGTTTCCATTGAAATCAATGTGAGTTAGGTGCCTAAATACCTCTGAAGATCTGGGCCTACGTGACTAGTTCAGGGTCGCACAAGCAGTTTGTTGCACAGCTAGGAAATTAACCCAGACTTCCTGAGTCCTGAATCACAAAGCCATGCCTCTTCCTCCCTTACAGAAATATGTTTGTAGGGGGAGACTGGAGTGAGGGCAGGGATTCCCGTGCTATGTAACTTATGTCACATGATGCATATGCACTTTCACCGGGGAACATTGTTTGCTGTAGCCATGTCCATATGATGTATGACCCTGGAGTGAACAACAAGATAGAATCTGCATAAATGCCATGACAACATGTGGCACAAACGACTATCTCCTTTCTTTGGGGATTTTACACACATTTCATTTCCTTCTGTTTTCCACGAAAGCAGGCACTATGGGCACCAACATAAGATTTGTTAAAGGGAGGTGAAACACGCTGGCAGTGTTTGGAGCTGGATTACATGGAGGACAGGGCTCAGAGTTCGGGGTTCAGTATGGGCTAGGGTTCTGTTCTGGATTCAGTGAGACTGAAATCTCATAATCCAGTCTCATTGACTTCCGCCCGAAATTGAGTAAATCTCACCAGATCAACTGTTCTTGAGAGGTTTAACCCACCATGGAACACATCTGACCCAGGTCTGGAAAAAGAGCCTGTTCTGCTTTTTGGATCACCCCTGGAACCTAAACGATAAGTGGGTAGAATTCAGAGCTGGGGATTCCACTCTGAATTTACCCTAACCCTCCAAAAATTGAGAAAGGGGACAGTCAGATTGGAAGTTCCACCTCCAGGTTAGGTCTATCTGTAATTAGCATCTGACTGATAAAATATGCCATGTTCATCACAATTAAAGTCTGTTATGAGGTGAACCCCCAGCATGGGTGAGAAAGGCCAGTTTGGCACATTCACTCCATCTGGGCTGTAATTAGATTATCACTTGTCAATCAAGGAGGGCAGGACTAAAGAAGGATCAGATGATAACTCAGACACCTGGGCTTTATTAATAGGATTCAGCACGTACTTCCATCCGGGGGAAAAGTCGCAGGGAGCAGCCAGGCTGGCTGGCTTAGGTTGGGCAGAACAGTGAGTGAGAGCAGAGCTGGAGAAAGGCAGTGGAACCCCAGGAAAGCATTGAGCACAGGACCTAGAGGATAGGTTGGTTCTCTGGGACTTTGCATGACACTTGGACCTTTTCTTGTTACTCTGGAAGGGGTCTGAAGTAGCTCCTTCTCAGCTAGAGGGCTGAGTGGTGCACAAAGACAGATGGCCTGAAGGGGGCGCTGTTGCGGGGCTTTTCATTTACCTCACGCCTGGACCCAAGGGGGTGCTCTCAAGGGTGCGGACTCACCACTGCAGAGTCCAAATGCGAAGATGACTTACATTTACATCTATTAAGAACTGGATTTCATGAGAGCATCAAGAACAATGAAAGTGACCTGTATGCAGTTTAGGAAGATACATCATTTATATCAGCCCCATGTGAGATGTCTAGTTCCTCTGTTGAGCTACTCTGCTGTCCGATGCTTGAATGCTACAGTTAGTCACTGAATGTAGTCTGCATTCAAGCTGATAGGGAATTTTTTGACTAACCATGCCAATATGTCAAAATCCCGACTGTTCACATAACAGGTTTGGTTGCAACGAATCTCCCAACTCTAAACAGTTTTGGGGGGAACAAGTTTAGAATTTCTTCAGGATTTGCTTTGGGATTTTCAAAATGAAAAATTCCAATACAAAATCATAGACTCGTAGGAATAGAAGGGACCTTGAGGGGTCATCTAGTCCAGTCCCCTTCACTCATGGTAAACAAAATTACTTTGTTTTAAAAATGTAAGTGAATTAGACTGAAAAGCAAAATTGAAAGTTTCAAAATTATTGAACCAGCTGCCCCACCACACTTCCCCAGACCTGAAGAAAAGCTCTGTGTGGCTTGAAAGCTTTTCTCTTTCACAAACAGAAGTTGATCCAATAAAAGATATTCCCTCCCACACCTTGTCTCCCTAATATCCTGGGACCAACACAGCTATAACAACACTGCATACGTCTCTTTCCTGAAGTCAGTGGATTGGTGGAACTGAGAACACAATCTACCCCTCAAGGTTTTGACATCAATCCTGTATTCCTGCAGCAAGGGTGATATTTGCACAATCACCCAGCCATGGTTTGTCCTTTGGAGGAAAGTACTAGGGACAATGGTGAATACTCTTATGTTGACAGATGTTAATGGCTGTCATTGGGGGTGGTCTTAGACCTCAAGACAATCACAGACCCCATTACAGCCAATGGGTGTCAAACATTCTCTTCCAGGCTCAAGAGAAGGAACAATCTGTTTCATTCACAAAGAGAGATGCTGCATGCAAGTGAAGTTGAACAAGTAGAACTTTATTAAACCCTGTGGACTGCTCTGTCCCTGTGGCTGAGTTGTTTCCAGCCTGACTCCCCTATTCCCCATTTCCTTGGTGTTCCCTCAATAACAGTCCCAGGGAACATGGACCCTCTGGCTTCAATTCTGTTGATCATGATATGCAATCAAGCCCTTTCATGAAATAAAAACAGCTGCAGATAATGGTGATGACCACCCAGGGCAATAGGCTGCCTGGCAGGCCAGAGCTAACCCAGGTAGACTAACAGGGGTTACCCTGGCCTGCAAGTGCAGGGGCTTGGATGTAGTCTGCATTCAAGCTGATAGGGAATTTTTTGACTAACCATGCCAATATGTCAAAATCCCGACTGTTCACAGTCCTTGAGCACAGGGCTCCCTCGAGTGGCAGACCTGGGGATTTCTGAGCACTCCACTGAGTTCTGGGACACAGGACTTTGTGGACAGGCTTTGTAAACAAACAAGATTACACCA
This sequence comes from Terrapene triunguis, assembly GCF_002925995.2. NCBI lineage: Eukaryota > Metazoa > Chordata > Testudines > Emydidae > Terrapene > Terrapene triunguis. Next base: position 4,436,039 of record NW_020664563.1, on the reverse strand, counting down.
AGAACAGATCTAACTCCTATCACTGATTTCCCCTCCTGAGAGAAACAATCCTGCAAGGCCCTGGATACTGGCTAACTGTTTGGGCCAAAGCAGCAACAGTATTATTGGGAATACAGTTTCAGAAGAGGCCAGAACCATGGCCAAATGTAACCTGTATGACTCCAGAGGCCGCAGTGCAGCAACTCCAGACTAACACCAATGCACATGTGAAAACAAAACAATATTCTGTCCCATGACCCAGTTGCCATCAACAGAAATTCTTGACTTACCGTCAGCATTCCTCTGTCAAACAATCATTTGAATGATACTTTGGAGAACAAACATGATGCGGACAGATCAACACAAGATGTGATTTCGATAATAGAACTTGCCTTGATTTTAATAATAAAAATTAAAAGATTTGCTGGGTGCCAACAAGAATTCTTTACAAACCAATCATTTCTGGAAAGGCATCAGATCTGACTTTCAGTCTTCATAGAAAGCAGGACTATTTAGTTAAAACGGACCCTATTATGTGACAACTCGTCAAATTAGAGACAAATTTTCAAGTGCAGCCCTGCTTGAAAAGTGACTCATCATGGGGTTCTGCGCTATTGCTTCTCAGGTATTACCATAGCAAGGTTCCCAGTTTTCAGCTAAAATGGTGGTGTGGTTTTCCTTAGTGCCTGCCTGGCCTCTGAGAGCCAAGCCGGGTTCTTTCTTCTCAGGCATCATCACCAGGGTAAAGATCCTGCAGTCCTCACTAGGCATCTGTGCAACCTAATGGTCTTCTCATTATGTCCCCAGTGGCACGGGTGAAGCCACATTGCTTTGAAGGGGCTAGGGTGAGGATTGTAACTGGGTGATCGTGGGATTGTAACAGATGTAACTGTTTGGAATGTATTAAAATTCTGTGGATGACGTGCAAGAAAGAATAGAACCCAGCTCACTTACTTAGCTCTGCTGGCTCTTCCAGGCTAAACGGTGTAAATGTACTGTAGGCACTAAAGTGAGCTGATGTAACTCCTGTGAACAAAGAATCTACTGAGTCTGAAGGTGCCATTTTTCCATAGTCACTCGTCAAAGCAGAGCCATACTTGAAGCAGGGCCTTCTCTGGGGGGTGCTTTGTAATTCAGATCTGCATTTTGTACCCGAAATGCCAGAAGGGGCTGCAGGGATCCCACAGCAGCTGTCCCAAGCAAACATGACAAACCCACATTTTGACAGGAAGAATCCCATCCCCACGGTATGAAAATGGGCAATGGGAGGAGGGGAGACAGGACCCAGCAATGGATCTGGTGACAGAAACCAGGGCCAGCCCTTTGCTGGACTCCATGCCCCTTTCTGCACACCTGACCCCTCAATGCAGGCAACCTAAATTCTGGCCTCTCCTAACTTTTGCATGCATGACCATGCAGCCTTAATAATGATCTTTTCATGTAGTTGCAATATATATAAGTACACTGCATCATATTAATATGGCATATAAACGTCCGACCCCAGTGGCTGTAATTAAGATCTACACAATACGTTTGTTGCTAAAGAAAAGGTCATGAGAAGATTGCAAGTGGGAACTGGATAGAAAGGGGAGAGCAAAATGAAGTGTCAGGATGATGTCTCCTTGCTACAAGAACAGCGTTCAGAGACCCATTCCTGCATCGGGAAGCCTATTTTGTTAGGTTGTCTGGTTTGAATACTCAAGAGAGGGATATCGTGGCATCTCTTTGTACCTATTCCATTGATGAATTGCTCCAATATAAACACACAATAAAGACTTGCATTCACCAGAATCTCTTCATTGCAGAGAGTCCCAGAGTGCTCTAGATCGTCTATAGCTACAGGACTCACTCCGCCCCTGAAATACAGCCATGGCTGCCTTACGAGGGAGACAGGCCAACATTGCACACTGCATAACAGTGCTGAGAGAGGATTTATGGACAGTGGCAGATCCCTATGCTCCTGAGAAGTCTTTAATCTCCACACACAGGGAATGTGGGATTTGAAGGTTCTCTCTGAATGACATACAGTCAATTTATCCAGCCCCCTTCACCATTGTGTCTCAGCACCTCACACACCTTCAGTAAATTCTCTCTAACCATGTGCCTGAGAGGGAAGGAAGGAATATTCCCATTTTCCAGATTAGGAACAGAAGCACAGAGACTAAAGGTAGCTTGTTCAGAAAGCCTCAGCACTGGCCTAATTCTGCATCTGTTTAAGTCAACAGGCCAGTACGGAGCGCCTTAGAAAATCTGCTGCTGACCAGCCTGAGGCCACATGGGAAGTGGGCGGCACCTGAGCCCAGCTCTCAGCACAGGACCTTAGCCACAAGACCCCTTGACTCATCCCATCTCTGAAGGATAAAGGACTAAGGTCACACGGCCACGTTGGAAGATTCTGGGTTCAAGGCCTAGCTCTGCCACAGACTTCCAGTCTGACTCCAGGCAAATTGCTCAGGGTGAGGTTTGCCAAAGCGCTCAGCATTGGCCTGTTGATTCTGTACCAATGGTCCTGTATGCCACAGACCTCATGCTTAGCCAGTCAGCCATGTCCCTTGATGCTGTGATGCTACAGCATCTAATGCTTAACCTCACTTCTCACTGCCCCACCTACCTAGTCTCCCTCCACCGCCTAATGGGAAAGGAAGCGAGTCTGGTCCTCTGGATCAAATCCCTTCTACATGCCTGGAGGCAGCTTTCATGTCACCTCTGTATCTTCCCTCTAGAATGAACATACCCAGACATGCCCTTCAGAAAGAAAACCCCCAGAAGCTTTTGCACTTTTTCCCTTCCTGCTCTCATTTTGAAAGAGTGTCTATAATCTTTCATCCTCTGCCAGCAACAGGAAGCCCGATTGCCTCTGCAGTCTGGCCAAAGCACACCACAAACTGGCAGAGCAGCTCATTTTTTTAGCAACAGGCACCCTTGATGCAATCTCTCTCCTGACAAGTCAGATCTTTCAAGTAGGCACAGGGAGCTGCAGCCCAGAGCCAAATTTTCCAACTGCCGGGAGTTTTCTGACCAACGCTTCTGGTTCAGTGCTTTATAAAGCTAGGGGTCATCTGCAAAGTTCAGAGCCCAGCTCCCTAAAGTTCTGTTCTCTGCATTTAACTAAACCCACTTCCATTTGTCAGCTGGTGGAAAACAAGTGTATGAGAAAATGTTGCTGCTTCTACCAAGTGAAGCCCCAGCCCAACAAAGCACCTCGGCTGAGATTTTCAAGTAACCTGAGGGAATTTTGCTGCCCCAGGCCCACTGATTTTTCAACAGGCCTCTTTGCGACACCCATTCTTAAGTACTTGCTGAACTTTTCTGGGAGACGACTCATATGCGTAGTCAATGGGACTGTTCATGTGCTGAAAGTTAAGCACGTGCTTAATTGCTTTGCTGAAGCAAGGCCTGAGTCAGTGAGCATATGTATGCATGTGTAACACTGACAGACCCTGGTCATTGATGGGTGGGATTGAACCTGGGACTACTAGAGCTTACTGCATGAGCCTCTCTCTTCCCCCCCAAAGAACACCACACCCAGGAGGTGTGCGGATTACACATGTATGCACCAGTGTGTGTATGCAAAAAGTGGTAAATAAAACACAACAGGACTCGGTGGAAAAGCAATGTTTGTTGTAGTGCTACAGTGTTTTAAGGGAGGGGCAACTGTAATAAGTTACTCTAAAGGAAATGCACTGGTGAATCAATATCTGCCGGCCCAGTAGGAGAAGTGGAGTTCAAGCTGTAATTCCCCTGGAGCGTGGAAACTCATGCTTTAAAACATTCTACATTTTTGGCTTGAGGATCTGGCCTGCGAGAGATGGAGCGCATGGATGATGGACACCACTTTCACACAGGTTTAGAGCTGTGGTTCTTGTAAAGTTTCAAATCAACTCTGTGGGCTAGAACCTCAGCTGCTGCAAAGCCACATTGTTTACACCAGCTGAGGATTTGGCCCTACAGAAACAAAAGCTTCGCTTGCAGAATGTTTGGAAGAAGTTAAAAGAATAAAGAGGGGGAGGAAAACCAGTAGACCAGAAAGAAGTTGGAACATGAACCCATTGTCTTAGAATAAGTCAAGTTTACTACACAAGGGAAAGGCAAGGACCAGACTGTTTTGAAATGAGACGGCGTAACAAGATTGTGGTAGCTAGCAGTTGCACATTGGGTCCCAGTGGATGGAGAAGGTGGCCACTTCTTTCCGTTTAAGATCATAAAGAAAGGAAAACATCTGCTTTGTTTTGCATACTCTCTCTGATGTGTTGCCAAGGCTCAGTGTCATCTATTACCAACTTCTGTTATGCATAGAAATGAGCTCATGCTGCAAAATATGGATTCAGCTATAACATATCAGGGCACGAAGTGATCAACCCTTAGGACCTAACCTCAGCAACAACATGGGCTACCACAAGCACATCAGTGCTGTCCTTTCCTGGCTACACTGGCTTCCCAAAGAACATTGAATCAAGCCCTGGGTCCTTATCTTCCAGGTGCTCAATGGCCTGGGCTCAGGGTATCTAAAAGATGGCCTAAAGCTCCCGGACAAGGACCCTGGTTGACAGCTCTGCTGTTCAGGTACTTTCTACAATAAGGGTAAAGCTTGTCTGTGCAGGAGACAGAGCTTTCTCAGGGGGTGGACTGTGAATGTGGAACAAACTCTCCCAGGGACTAAGGACCAGCACAAACCTTCCTCTCCAAGGGTAAGGTACATGTCTTCAACCTGGCTTCACCCATCTAGAGATAGTGCAGAATATAAGGAAAACCATACCATGGAATCCTACCAAACCATTACATTGCACACATAATTCACCCCGGGGAAGAGGAAGAGAGAAAGAAGAAACCATGTGTGACAGCTCTTAGTCATGGTATTTAGTGCACCACTGGAAGGTGGCGAGTGTGGTACAAGGCTCTGATGGGAATAGAAACCACATTTTTTATACCTTAAAATTCAGCTGTGCTGGATCCAAGGGTTTGGTTCTCCCCATTACAGCCATAGATGGTAGATGCAAAATTCATGTCTAGGTCTGGGTTCAGATTTCAAACACTTCCAAAGGTTGGGGCGGGAGAGTAGAGCCAAAGTTGTCAGTTGAACATATCCGGTAAAACATCTCTTTCACCACCAGAAACAATACCGATCCGTAGGGCTCTGTGTTTGTCACAGAGGTTGCGGAAGTCACGGATTCTGTAACTTCCTATGACCTCAGTGACTTCTGCAGCGGCCAGTGTGGCTGACCCCAAGGCCACCCGAGCAGCTGTCTCCAGAGCCAGCTGCTCAGGCGGCCCTGGGGACAGCCACAGTGGCCACTGATGGAGCAGCCCCGGCCCCAGGGAAAAGCTGCACTGACTGATGCTCTGGCGGCCCCTGGCAGCTGGCCCTGGGGACTGCCCGAGCAGCAGCCGATGCGGCTGACCCTGGGGACCACCTGAGCAGTGGTCCTGGGGGCAGTGGGAGCAGCCGCAGCTCAGTGGCTCCCGGCAGCAATCCCGGGGTGGCCGGAGCAGCCTCTAGCCCCCTGGGGCTTCTCCCCCCAGCCTCTGGTGTCGTGGGCTCCTCCCCTCCGCACCCCCACAGTAGCACTCCTCCCCCTAAGTTTAAATCAGGGGACTTTATGGTATAAGTCATGGACAGGTCACGGGCTGTGATATTTTTTATTGCTTGTGACCTGTCCATGGCTTTTACTAAAAATACCCTGATTCAGTCGTAGCCTTACCGATACGTTAGTACTAGCGCTGGCTCAAGAGAGTGCTCATTACAGTTCTGAGCGGACTCCTGAGTATGTGTATCTGTTGGATGGGATCAGAAGTGCTCAGCAATCCCTAGCCCTGTTCATTTGGAGCCAGGTGATCTAAGGGCTCTGCCCACTGTCTCCATCAAGTTCCAAGTGTCTATAAAGTAAAGACTAGCAACACCTGTGAAGTCCTACAGGGCCCCAAGATTCGCACTTCATACATCCCCTTTCAATGGAGGATCTCAAAGCATTTCCCAGACATTAATCCTCTGTGATGGAATGCACCGCTGTATTCCCACCCTACGCGCTATTATAATGAGCTTTGTACAAAATATGCCTTGGGAGATATCATTTGAAAACTAATAATTCGCCGGTCAATGATGTCATGGTGAAATGTGCGTAGCAATATTGTGTATAAAGTTACGAAATCCCCCCTGGATCCAGAGGGGCCTTGCATGTTGTGACTCCGCCCCCCGCTAAGCCCCAGAAATAGACGAGCAGGTTTAGAGCCTCGTGTTTCCAAAGGGGATCGGACTCCGCCTCCCGTCTGGCTCAACGGAGAGACTCTGCCCGCAGCAGTTGGATTGAGCCCCTGGCGCTAGGGTGACAAAGGGAATGTAGGCGCTGCAGTGGAATTCACAGCCCTGAGTTAGACACCCACCTAGGCTCCCCAGGCATTGCGTGGGGACAGTTAAGCACCTGAGACGGCGACGCTCAGAAGCCAACAAGCAAAGGGAGCCGCCTAAGCTAGCCAGGATTGAAATACAGAGGAAGGGGTGGGGCTTAGGGCCCTGATCCACACTGCTACTTCAGTGCCTGACTCCCACTGAGCTGGGCCCTGGGCAGCTCGCTCCCCATGGGATTCTCAGCCGGGAGCCTCTTCTGCAGTTAGGTGCTGAATCCAGGGCAGCCCTTCCCTGCAAGCACACACCACTGAGAGAGAGAGCCCATCACCCCTTGTAGCCAGTGAGCAGGGCACCCGCCTGCCATGTGGGCCAAGCCCCTCAGCCAATGACTGAGCATTTCTCATCAAATGAAACAGGAGAGAGCCCACCCCAGAATACCCAGCAGCCTAGTGGTCAGGGCACTTCGCTGGAGTGGACAAGACCTAGGTACAAATTCCTGCTCCAAATCAGGCAAAGTGGGGACTCAAACCAGGATCTCCTGTGTCCCATGTGAATGCACAAACCCCTTGGTATCTGGTGTTCTAGAGGGGATGAACCCAGGGCAGCCAGCCCTAAAAGTTCCCAACCTGCTTGCCCTCAGTTGTCTTTTGCATGGATAAGGTGCATTCCTGCTGGATTAGGCCCTGTATCTAGCCTTTAGTGACTGCATCACCCACCCCCATAGACACAGGTGGATCTCCATGTTTCCCAAGGGGTCCTAGCACCAGAGGCAGCATATCTTCCCCTCTCCCCTCCCCCCAGCCCCAGAATCCCACAGTTGGGTTTGGGACCCTGTTTCAAAAGCGGTCTCTGGATTTTGTGACCCCCCATCCCCACCCCACCCCCCAAAAGACAAGAGCATGCTTTGGGGGGCAGCCTTTCAAGAGGGCTCCCCACATTTCACAACCCCACCTCCCACTGAGCCCGGGTTTGTTTGATCAAGGCCACATGTAAACCTTAATCCAGCTCTGAGAAGAGCCGCAGGCAGCAATTCAGCCTGCCTCATGCACACAGCTTGCAAGAAGGGGAAACTTCAGATTATTCCCACACCCCACACTAACAACACATTGTGGTTAGGCCTTGCATTTGCGGTAGAGTTCATTTGCCTGCACAGCACATCAGCGGCTTTGATGTCACATGTGACGTTGGGATGTAACTTGCGTTTTCTGCTCTGTCTGACCCACAGTTGTCGAGTGCTGTGCACTCTGACCGTTCCCCGGAGCAAGGCTGGACCTGTCTGCTGGGCTCAACTGACTGGGGATCAGGTGGCTTTGGAGGGGTTCTGTTAGATTTATCCTCGGTGCTGGATTGACAGCCCTGGGGACTGACCCTTGCACATCCAGAGCACAAGAGCAGCATGGGCTGCAATGGTCAGACCCACATGGACCCCCAGCAATCTCCTCACCCCTGATGCATGAAGGGACAGTGCCTCGGCAGTGTAGAAAGCATTGCCTAGTAGACAGGGTACTGGCTGGGGATTCAAGAAACCTGGGTTCATTTCTTGGCTTAGGCACAGATGCCCTGTGTGATGCTGGAGAAGCTGCTTAAGCTGCCCTTTGCCTCCATTTCCCCATCTGTAAAGTGGGGCTAACATTTCCCTACCACAAGCCTGTGAGGATGAAAAGCCATTCATGAGACTGGGGCACTCAGAGAACACCATGATAAGGGCCATATAAGTAACTGGATAGATAGAGACATCAAACCAATAGTTTAGTGGTCCCTTATCTCCCAAATCATCCATGTGCTGCTCTGAGTGACACCTCTTTCCAGCTGACTCTACCTCCAAAGAGATCCTGCTGTGGGCAAAACAGAGAGCTACTTTTGCTGGTGAGATTGGGCTTGTGGATAATGCACCGGACTGGGACTCAGGAGATGTGGGGGTCAATCCCTGGCTCTGCTACAGATTTCCGGTGACCTTGGGCAAGTCATTTGATCTACCCTGTGCCTCAGTTCCCCATCTGTAAGTGGGAATAATACTACTGCTGTTGTCTTCTATTTATAGCAGATACTCTTTGGGTTGGAGCGGTGTCTCCCTAGGTGGGTGCTGAGAGCCTACCACAATGGGGCCGCACTAGGGAAGAAGCAGGAATGATGCTTCCTATAAGTGGAGAGTGTGGCAAGGCTAAGCTTTTGCTTCCCAAAGTGGCAGTGGGTGGAATGCAGCAGAGAATGTGGATGGGGAATGAGAGCAGAGAAAGGACCTGCTGTCCTTCAGTTCAGTTAGAAAGCAGCATATGAGTGGCAAGGGGTGGCTCCTCTGGTCCTTTTTGGGCTGGAAGATGGCAGATGCAAGGAGAGGTGTCAGAAGTGGGCATGTGAAGGAAGTAAAATCAGTGGGATGGGGGGGGGAGTGCTCCATATGGACTGCGGTGGAGAAGATGTACAGGTAGGGACAGAGACCAAGAAATTGGGAGGAATGCTGAAAAAAATCCTGCTTGAGGATTTCTACTAATGGACACCATGGTGCTTAAATGCTTATAGAATCATAGAACTGGAAGGGACCTCGAACAGTCATCTAGTCCAGTCCCCTGCACTCAAGGCAGGGCTAAGTATTATCTAGACCATCCCTGACAGGTGTTTGTCCTACCTGCTCTTAAAAATCTCCAATGATGGAGATTCCACAACCTCCCTAGGCAATTTATTCCAGTGCTTAACCACCCTGAACGTTAGGAAGTTTTTCCTAATGTCCAACCTAAACTGGCCTTGCTGCAATTTAAGCCCATTGCTTTTTGTCTATCCTCAGAGGTTAAGAAGAACAAATTTTCTCCCTTCTCCTTGTAACAACCTTTTATGTTCTTGAAAACTATTGTCTTGTCCCCTCTCACTCTTCTCTTCTCCAGACTAAACAAACCCAATTTTTTCAATCTTGCCTCTTAGGTCATGTTTTCTAGACCTTTAATCATTTTTGTTGCTCTTCTCTGGACTTTCGCCAATTTGTCCACATCTTTCCTGAAATGTGGCGCCCAGAACTGGACACAATATTCCAGTTGAGGCCTAATCAGTGCGGAGTAGAGCGGAAGAATTACTTCTCATGTCTTGCTTACAATACTCCTGCTACTACATCCCAGAATGATGTTTGCTTTTTTTGCAACAGTGTTACCCTGTTGACTCATATTTAACTTGTGATAACCCCCAGATCTCTTTCTGCAGTACTCCTTCCTAGGCAGTCATTTCCCATTTTGTATGTGTGCAACTGACTGTTCCTTCCTAAATGGAGTACTTTGCATTTGTCCTTATTGAATTTTATCTTATTTACTTCAGACCATTTCTCCAGTTTGTCCAGATCATTTTGAATTTTAATCCTATCTTCCAAAGCACTTGCAACGCCTCCCAGCTTGGTATCGTCTGCAAACTTTATAAGTGTACTCTCTATGCTATTATCTAAATCATTGATGAAGATATTGAACAAAACCGGACCCAGAACCGATCCCTGTGGGACCCCACTCATTATGCCCTTCCAGCGTGACTGTGAGCCACTGATAACTACTCTCTGGGAACGATTTTCCAACCAGTTATGCACCTACCTTATAGTAGCTCCATCTAGGTTGTATTTCCCTAATTTGTTTATGAGCAGGTCATGCAAGACAGTATCAAAAGCCTTATGTCCAGCAGCTCAGGTCTGCATGATGATACGGGTCAAGTCACACAATCTAGTTGTGCCTCAGTTTCCCCCGCTGCAAAATGGGGATAAAACCACGTTGTTCTGTGCTCTGAAAAGGTCAGTTATCAACTGAGATTCTATTAACATGATTAATCACATTACTGAGCTTCTCACCCCACCACTTTCATTATTTCTCTTTGAGCCAGGAGGGCGTCCCTGGTGGAGAGCGAACAGCTCAGGTGTGACCGAGCAATCTCATTTTGAGCTCACTGCCCCTGCAATGCTGGTCTTCCCAAAATAGAACTGCAGTATTTTGTTTCTCTGAAAACCTCATTTCTTCAACCACAGTTTCCTGGAAGAGCACCTCAAATTTCCCAGGCTGAGTGTATGAAAATGCAGTACATTTGACATGACTGCATTCTTCCTGTGCCATTGTTACATGTATTTTATCAGGCAATGAGTGAGTTCAGAGAATTTTATGCTGCTTGACAAAGTTGAGTTGGTCTTACAGCCACGATTCAAACTGTTCACAGATTTTTAAAGCCAGAAGTCATCATTAGATCATCTAGTCTGACCTCCTGGCTAGCACAGGCTAGAGAGTTTTATCCAGTTACCTCTTTATCGAGCCCCATCACTTCTGTTTGACTAACACAGACCTTCATGAAAGGCATGCAGTCTTGATCTGAAGACATAAAGAGATGGAGAAGCCACCACTTCCCTTGGGCGTTTGTGGTAATGGTTAATCATCTTCATTGTTAAAAATGTTACTCCTGCTGGAATTCTGCACCACTGCACAATGCCAAATTTGTGCAGAATTAATGTTCCCCAGCACCAGAACTGGGGGAGCTAGGGGGCCATGGCCCTCCCACTTTTTAACAAGAGAAACATATGCACTGTGGGGAAAATGATCACAGAGGCAACGTGTGGGCAGGGGCATGCAGAGTCATGTGCCCCTCCCCCCCAGATTTCTGCCAGGGTTCACACCAGAACCTTGCCAGCAGCAGCCTTTCGGTGCTGTGTGGGTGGGAAGGGATGGGAGCTGCTTCTAGCTGCAGGGGGGAGGAGGGTGTGTCTTTGCAGAGCTCATCCTTTCCTCCCCCTCCCACAGCTGGAAGCAGCTCCCATCCCTTCTTGCCCACACATCGCTGAAAGGCAGCTAATGCCTCCAAGCTGCTGCTGGCCACTGTCATAACCTAACCACCTCCTGTCCCCTGGCTGCAGCGCAGGAAGGAAGGGGTTAAACCTTAAGGTGGCATTGTGCACCAGGCCAGGAACCTGACTGCTGGGACATCAGCAACCTTGGAGCCTGGCCAGAGGTGGCTTGGCAGGGGAGGGTGCCCCCTGCAGGAGGAGCAGCACCACATGTGGCTGCTGTCTTGTGCACAAAGCCTAGGGGACGGAGCAGCCCTGCGATCCCTGGGGCCAGGACCCAGGCCGAGCAGGGGGGCGGGGGGGGGGGGGCGTGCAAAGAGAGCGCTAAACCCCTGCCTGGGGGCTACTGCAGAGCTTGTGAGTTTGGGCAGGAACAGGCTGGAAATCACACCCTCTTCCACCTCACCCCAGCGATGTTTAGAACTAAAGTTGTCTCATTGTTTTGTTTCTTCATACTATAATTATACCTTAAATAGTATAATGTGGCTACATTTTGTATTTGGGTTATTTAGGTTACAGTTGTACTCTGCGGGATATGTAAGTGGTATTTTCATTCCTCTGCCACTTTGGCCTTGCCCCCCCCCATGCCTCCCACAGTTCTACAAAGGCTCCAGTGCCCTTGTTCCCCGCAGAATTTTATTTTTTCCACACAGAATTTGCAATTTCCATCAAAGTGCTTCCTTTTCCTGGTTTTGCACATTTCAAATGTATTAGATATGTATCCACGTATCACCTTTGCGTGCACATGAGCGCTCCTGCTGTGCAGTGCAACATAAAAACTTCACTTGCATTTTGGGGGGAGGGATAGCTCAGTGGTTTGAGCATTGGCCTGCTAAACCCAAGGTTGTGAGTTCAATCCTTGAGGGGGCCATTTAGGGATCTGGGGCAAAAATCTGCCTGGGGATCGGTCCTGCTTTGAGCAGGGGGTTGGACTAGATGAGGTCCCATCCAACCCTGATATTCTATGATTCTATAGTAACACTTCACGGTTAACTCCACTCTGTGCATGTCTCACCCTAGTGGTGCTGCCCTCCCTCCTATATTCCCTGCCAGCCTGAACCCACTGACACTCCTCAGCACTCCCACCCATGCCTGGTATGGGGGTGTGCATACCATCTCTGGAGACAAGGGGGTGTTGGCTGGCAAACCAGGTACATGACCCAACCCAGACACACACACTCTACCCTGGGCATCTCTTCCCCATGCTAACCACCCGCTATCCTACAAACTACTGCTGACGCACCAACCCGCCTCCTCCTGCTAGAGTGGTATGACCCAAAAACCTTAGAATACACATAGAAGCTTGACTTTGGACAAGGCATGACAGACAGACACAAAACAGCCCTTAAGGACACTAGCACCCTCTTAGGCCAGGTCGTTACAATACTTTTGTATAATGTCTGTTTAAATAAAATATTTATTTCAGAAGATAACAACAAAGATACATCAAGTTCTGTATTAATATGCCTAGTAAGGAATCTATTTGTCAAAAAACATTTCCTGACTCTTTTTTGGTGTCTGTATTGTTACAGACATACTTGCCAACATGTATTTTGAAATAAATTACCAAAATAATTGAAACTGGCTCGGGTGGAGGGTGGTGGAAACCTGGAGTCCTTAAAAGGGAACCTAGGAACTGCCATGCTGGCTCAGATCTAAGGGCCAGTTAGTCCTGTGTCCTGGCACCACTAGCGGCCAGTGCCAGATGCTTCAAAAGTTGTGAGGAATCCTGATGGAGGAAGCTACTGTGAAAAATTGTTGGGTCAAAACCCCTTATGTCCAAAAAAAAAAAAAAAAAAAAAAGTTGTGATGTGTTATTTCTAACCCTATATTTATGGGATCAGTCACCCATCTGCCCACAGGGGTAACATGGACCCTTTCTCCATCCTCTAGGTGGCCTGTAGTCGGCTCCTGTGGCCTGTCTGGTTAGTTGACTTGCTCCACTAGCTACCATAGTTGCTGGATTACTCCTCCTTCCTTTGCAGGTACCAGCTGTCCGCCTGGTAACAGGGGATCTGTGTTCTCTGCAGTCGCTTTGCCCACAGTGACTTTCCTTTGCAAAGCTACAGAGTGGAAGCTTGGCATGAACTGCTGGCCTAGCATCATATCTCAGCTCGCTCCATCAGTGCCAAAGAGCCACTCTACGGCATAAGCATAAAGTGTCCTGCTATGGCTTCCCTCTCTTCTGTCTGGTTGGAGATGCCCAGGGAAGCCAGCTCCACTGGGACACTGGCTACTGAGGAGCCTGACTTTGGCCTGGTCTACACTAGGATTTTTCAGACCTGTCGTCCCTGACCGATGGAAGCTGTAACACAGACAAGACTCAAACAGGGTGTTCTTTACCACTCTGCTGCCCCAACCTGCAAGGACTGTCTTGATATTTGCATCTTGTACTGCACTGAGCATGCTATCGGCTAACAAACAGGCAATACTATAGTAACAAGATTTTAGATAGAGTGATTCCAGGAGATGACTGGACAACGTCTTAATCACTCTACTGAAATCTCCATTTACAATAGAAGTGAGATAAATGCATAGGCTGGAAGGAACCCTTATGGTCATCTAGTCTGACCTCCTGCATAACATGACACGTCCTAATGAAATATTTTGCTGCCCACAGCTCATTTCACTATTCTACTGTTATTAGGATGTGGTTAGAATGATCAAACTGCTCCTAAGGTCTCATGCCATCATTGGTGACCTTTAATCAATAGCTTCTGCACTGCATATAGTGAATTGTATACAGATATCACTGCACTGTCTGTGCCCTTTATCCCTTTGTTGTGAGTTGTTTAGACACAAATATTGAGAAGGTTGTCGTATACAGATTCAGATCTTATGGGCCACATCCCCAGCTAGTGTAAATCAAGGTAATTGCCGTGCCTGCAGTGGAGCTGCCAGGGACCTGTCAGCAACAAAGACTTTTATTACAAGTAATTGTGGCACACAGAGAATGTTCTTGGCATCCACAGGCTCAGTTTGTAGTGCAGATTTTAGTCAGAGTTAGGACATATGAGCTGAAATGCCTCCAGAGCCCAATCTTCATTTAGAACCCCCAGAAATTCACGTTTGTTCCAAGATTTTCACTTCCACCATTTACAAAAAGGGGCAGGATGTGAAGTTCAAAGCCAGGGTCAGATTCCAGAGACTCCACTCCACAAAGCGTGAAGGAATTTAGATCCCCAGAGAGAGGCTCCAACTGGGTTTGGATTCTGAAAGCATTACTCTGAAAGCTTGGGGCTGGGGAGTGGTTGAGTCCAGGGTTCTGGTATCATAAGGCTGGGACCAAGCAGCAAAACTGAGATCCAAATCTGGGTCCAGATTCAGAAGAACCAGAGAAGCCAACCATGAAGATTTGATCCAGGTTTGGATCCCAAACACACGTTAAAGTTGGGAGCAGTGTGGGATCTGATCCAAGGGTTGGGTCCAGGCCCATTTCTAACATAAAAGGCAACAAAAGAGTAGCTCAATTCTCTCAGTACATCCTCTTTCCACCCCACAACTCTGTGCCCCTCCCAACCCCAGCTTAGCCAAGACTCGACAATCCCAAGGATCCTTCTGTGCCCACATCTACCAGGTGGCAGAACAGAGAGCTACCCATCGGGCCATCATTCAGACACAAGTGTTGCCAGCTTTAGTACTAAAGCACCAGTCCTAGCACATTCTACTCTGCTAGGCCATGCCTGCATTACCCATGAATTCCCACCACAGCTACCACCAGTTCAAACTGCACCAAAGGGAGCAGTCGTATTCACAAGCTTCTGGTGGCTTGTGGCATTTTTATCCCCAGGTCAACAGTCTGGACCCCACTCTGCCTCTTCCCATTCTCAAGCAACTTCCCTCCCTGCTGTGCATCAGCTCCCTACAGTGTAGAATTTCCACTGCTAGCTCACAGGCCATTAGTCATTTCAGTGCAGGCGGCTGGAGGGAATATGCAAGGTAGTGGAAAACAGAACTGGGGACTGGTGCTGCTGAGGGGTTTGTTGTGTTTTGGGGCTTTTTTTTTTCCTACCGTGGGCGTCCTGAAGATTAAAACACTGAAAAGGTCAAGAAAGCTGGCACTGTCCAAGCTGGGAAGTGTTAATAGAGGCTTCTTTACTCCTACCTACAGACACCCAGATTTCTCTGGGCTAGAGAGAGCAGCTGCACCATGAGGCCTTGAGGTTTTCTGATGCAGTGCTGTTTTTTCCATAGCCTAACAGAAGGATTTTGCATCTGTTCACTGCACTATATTCTAGGTGGCACATTATATTACTAGTGATGCCGATAGTTAAGGTTACCTGACTATTTCCACTAGAAGACCCTGGTATTGGTTGCTTATAACTTTGCTAAACTTGAACCGCTCTGGCTAAAATGTTCCATGTTTGGATGTCTGCCTCAAGGCTGAATTTTTTTTATTTTTTTTTTGGTGGAGGGGGACAGTTTCAGCTGAAATGGGTCAGCTTAAAAAAATTTCTTAGAACAGTTTTGTTGAGAAGTTCTAACTGCTCTCGTTGGCAGCAGCAAGGAGAGGGGACAGTTTCCTCGGCTTTCCTTCTGAAAACCTAGACACCACCAGCACCCACCCAGAAACCTGGGAAACTATATATAGCACCCTTGCTAGGCAATGCATCCCCACTCACAGTACAGGTTTAAAACAAAGAGAACTTTATAGGGGGTGGAATAGACTTGAGAAATAACGGCAGCAGATAACGATATTAGGTAAGGCTCCTATCTCCCAGGTCATCTTGGCAATCTTCCTTTTGGAGCCAACACTTTCTCACCACTTCCCTCCCCTGCACTCAGCTTGTTGTCCCGGTTCAAGAATTCTGGCAGGCCAGCCTTCAGCCCTTAAGGGAAGTGCTGATAAAGAGAGGAATCAACGGCATACAGGACTCTTAGCAAAGCCTGTGTCATCACAGAGGTACTCCCAGCAGAAAATGGGAGCCAGTCTCTTTCCTTGCTCATGCTTTGTCTACATCCCTTATCCAACAGTGCCAGACCTTGCTCTAGGTCAGGGCGACCCCTCACCCCGGGGGGCATTTGGTGCTGTTCTCTCGCCCTTTCATTTCCCAGCAGGGACATTTCATTGCCCCTAAACTCAAACTGTATTTTAACCAAAATACCTCAGAGTGTCAGATGACAGAATAGGCCAGGCCTCGGTTCAGTTCAGGGCCGGCCCACAACATTTTGGCACCTGAGGCTGGGAGCTCAAATGACGCCCCCATGTCCCCTCGCTTGGGCCAAAACTTTGAAAGGTCTCAATTCTGCCTTCTTTCTGTTCTACTTCTCTCATGGTACTGCTCTGCTACCTACCCCAATAAAGGAGAACTAACAACTTAAAATGCCTTGTTCAAAAATTTTAAGTAACACTTAACTTTCAAACGCCTGAACAGCAAATGTAACTTTTCTTGTCTGCATAGTAAACACTGGCATTTTTATCTGTTTGAATAATCAAAGCGGTGTTTTCCGTGCCTCCTTGGTTGCAAAGATTTGAACTGCTTCCTGCTGAAGGTCCACAGTCTGGACCAGCTCATGCTCTATTGAGATGGTTGCAAGGCCGACCAGCCTCTCCTGTGTCATTGTGGAGCGTAGATGTGTTTTTATTAACTTCAGCTTGGAGAAGCTGCGTTCTCCACTGGCAACGGTCACAGGAAGCATTAGAAGTATGCGCAGAGCAACAAAAGCATTTGGAAAGAGGGTGATCATCTTATTTGTGCACATATATTCCAGAATAGCCTTTGGAGTTGATCCTGCTGAAATGTATCTTGAAAGGGCTTTTAGTTCATCACCTAAACCACTTGCATCGATATCGCGCATGTCATCATGTGTCAGCACTGTCTCTATTGCCCTGAATTGCTGAGGTAGATCTTCTTCAGGTATAGTGAGGAGTTTTGGAATATCATACAACCTTGAGCTGCATGAAACGTTCTTCAGCTGATGGTATTGCACAATCTAGCACCTGGTTAAAGAATTCAACTTTGAATTGTTGTTTGGGGTCTCTTATGGGATTATCCCGTGCCTCGTAATCAAAATGTCTTCTTCTTCAGTGACTCTTGTATTCTTGAATGGGTGGGAAAATAGCTTCAGTGTGAAGTTCCTCTCCCAACTTCTGTGCACTTTTCAGAGCGTTTTGAAATCCCCCATCTGACCGGTAAGACTGTAGGTATGACTTTGCTTTGTCCAGTTGTTCCATTGCTCCAGATATAGCAAGGTCAACATCTTGGAGTCTCTTGCTTACAACATTTATTTCAAACAGTATGTCATGCCACAACACTAAGCCACACAGAAATTTGAAGTTATGTATGTTTCTGGTGATTCCATTTCCCTCTGCCACTGTTCTCCCACGAACAGTTCCTGTCATAGCATTATCCTCCATAATGGCAACTATGGCATCATCTATCTTCCCAATTTGGTGTTTGATAGGCCTTATCACCTCCACTCGACTTTCCCATCATGTGGCACTCAGTTGTTTCAGTGTTAGAGAGGATGTTCCCAGATGTTGCTTCAAAATTTGCCATCGATGAGTTGATGCAGAGAAAAATACATAGATGCTTTGAATTACAAAAAATTCAGCAGCCTCACTAGAAGCTGATGCTGCATCACTGACCACCAAGTTCAATGAATGAGAACTGCATGGGACAAAAAAAGCTCGAGGGTTTAACTCTCGGATCTGTGTCTGCACTCCTCTGTTCTTTCCTCTCATGTTGGCACCATTATCGTAGCCCTGACATCTCATGTCAACTATCGCAATTCCCGTATCTTCCAGCTTTTTAAGAAGCACATTTGTCATACCAGCTCCTGTAGTATCATCAATGTCAATAAATTCTAGAAAATGCTCTCTGACAGTCACCATTGCAGGGACATTTTCACTAGGTTCTGTTGTTGTTACAAAATGCATCATTAAAGTCATTTGTTCTGTATGGCTGATGTGAGGTGTGCAGTCCAGAATAACAGAGTAATATCTTGCTGACTTCAGATCTGCCACAATCTTCTGTTTGACTTTTGTTGCCAGTAACTATATGATCTCATTTTGAATTGTCTTTCCAAGGTAGTGATGTGTGTACATTTCTTGGGTGGTGACTCTTCTTAGATGCTCCTGGAGTACAGCATCAAACTCAGCCATCAGCTCCACAATTTTAAGGAAGTTTCCATTGTTTGGTACATACAGCTGATCTTAAGTGCCACGCAGTGCTAGGTTTTGGGTAGCAAGCATTCTCACAATGGAAATGAGCCTTTTCAGACCATTTTGCCAGTAAAGAGACTCGATGCAATCTTCTCTTGATGCTGATCATCTATGGTGGCCTTTAACCTTAGTCTCATCTGAAGCTCTTTCCACCTATGGAATGCTCTCTGGTGATTTGCTGCCTTCTCATGGCATGCCAGATTTCTAGCCAGATTTTTCCAGTCCTTTGTTCCTGTAGAACCCAAGATGGTGGAACATTAGACTGGAAGAGTTTGCAACAAAAACAGTATGCAGCATTCTGGGTTTTTGAGTACATAAGCCATGGCCTCTCCACTTTGTCACCATTGGGAATTTCACGCCGGTAATGTGTTGGATGGAAACTTCTATTTTCATTGTCTTTGGGGAACATGACATTTTTCACTTGCTGTCGCCCATGCAGTACAAGGAAGTCCCTCAGGCTACTGCTCAAGTAGGTCCACAGTCCTGGATCATCTAGACTTAAGGAACTAAACTCAGCAGCAGCTGTTTCGTGCTCCTCCACCACACTCTTCTCTGGGCTACACTTTTCTTCAGGAATTTGCTTGGTTACATCCATTTGAGATGGAGATATGGATGCTGCAGTAGCTGCCAGGTCACCTGCACTCTGACTAACTGGAAGATCAGGCATCTCCTCACCACTCACATCCTCACTGGGCCCGGAAGGCTCACCGTGAACATTTGTGTCTATGTATTTCAGGAGAGCTCCTTCCTGCTTAGATAGGAAAGCTTCCTTTGCTTGCTTTCTTTTTCTGAATGCTGCCCCAGAGGGGTGTTTTCTTCTTTCACTCATGACTGCTGTTCTATGCCAGCTACAGTGGCTCTCAACACTCAATTGAAGGCGACAAATAAGCAGACTGGTAGCAGGGCCTGAGTGAGGGAAGATATCAGCGTCTTAAGGGCCTAACTGGCTCCTACTACTTCAGTTAACTGCCTGTTCTCCTCAAGTGGATTCAGGGAAGCAGCAGGAAACAGGAAGCTCCCTGAGAAGCTGGTGTTAATCAGTCCAGGCTCCTGGGGATGCTAGAGAGGTACATAAGAGGCTCCTCCTCCTCTCTGTCCCTGCAGCTCCTGCTGCTTTCTGTTATTCCCTCTCACCTTTTCTTCTGCCTGCCTGTTCTGTCTCTTGTGCCCTCCTTCCTCCAGCACAGCACTCCACCATCTCTGTGCATCTAGAGCAGAGAGAATACATATGCAACAGCAGCAGACACAGTTTTCTACACGCTGGGTCCTAGTGGCGCCCCCACCCCCTCACAGTCTGTCACCTGAGGCGGCCGCCTCAGTTCGCCTCATGGTAAGGTCAGCCCTGGTTCAGTTATTTCTGCTTGCTTGCCAACAGATGGCAGCAGGAAGCTCCCTCCCCAAACCCAATGCCGGTCTGGAGTTCTCAAGCAGCTCTGGGCTGTTCTTCACCCTGTTCCCCTGCAGGTGTCAATAGCGAGCTCCCAACCCTGTAGGGCATCAAGCCACAAGGCTTACATAGCCCTGCCACGCTTTGGAGTAGGAAATTTAGCAGGGGTGTCAGGGATCTGCTTTTGCTGCTCCTGTGAAAATACCTTCAAATCTGACCAAGTTATAAACCCTCTGGAAAAAATCCCAGTTCACACATGTTCAGTAGAGACTTGTTAGAGTTTGACAACTAATTTCTCCAGAGATTCCATCTTTTCTGAGCATGCTCCAACCACTCTTACCTACAAGAAATTGAGTGTCTTTGTGTATGTACATTATAATATAGTTTTTAATTACACAGTCATTTTTTCCACAGGATCCCTGCCTCATTCAGTGCTTCATGCACAAGCCACCTCAATTCTGGC
Source organism: Terrapene triunguis (assembly GCF_002925995.2). NCBI lineage: Eukaryota > Metazoa > Chordata > Testudines > Emydidae > Terrapene > Terrapene triunguis. The sequence goes on along the minus strand of NW_020664563.1, from coordinate 4,415,910 downwards.
ATTTCCTAACTTCTCCGAGCTCGATACTGCAATCTTAACATTCTTTTAACATGGATATTTTTGGATGTAATTATTTATATTCCAGATCTCAGCCAAGTGCCAGACACTGTACATATACACAGTGAGAGAGATCCTGTCCCAAAGAGCATGCAATCTATATAGACAAGACTAAGTACTGGGGAACAGGAATAGCACTATCCCCATCTTACAGATGGGAAACTGAGGCCTAGGGAGCTGTGACTTGCCACAGACATGTTGTATGAACATGGACAGAGCCAAAAATTCATCTCAAATCTCCCAAGCCCTAGTCTGTGTCTTGGCCACAGGACCATCCAATTTATGCCAAGTGGGTTTTGGCAACCTTCCATTGATTCAAAAGCAGGAACCAATAGGATCCAGCCAAGCTGTGTAGACTTCCAGACTTGGGATGGAACCCAAGCTCTCCTACCTTGCAGTCATGGCAGGATTCACATATCACAGGTCAATTAAGGTTATAGATCATAACCAGGATGCTGTTAAAAGCTTAAACTTGCTATTGAACGTTTTAGAAGGCTAAAGAATAGACATGAGTGAAGTACAGTCATACAATGGTCTTGAGACAAAAGACCTTGAACATTTGGAGAGGTGGAATAGCCTTTAATAGGAAAAACCCAGGTCAGGAGCTGAGAGCTTTGCTTGTAAGTTTTGACCAGGTGCCCAAGGCCCCTCCTGCCCCAGGCACGGCAGAGGTGACCACCGCAGTGGAAGTGGCCCGATTGCAGTCCCTGAGAGCCCTGGAAGAATGCAAGCATCAGAGACTGACAGCAGAATTGCAGATCATGGAGACTGAGGCAGCCCAGGCCACAGTCAAGACCAGCGAGGAGGCGGAGGAGAGCACACACTAAAGACGCAAGGAACAACTAGCTGCAGTCAGAGCCAAGGGGGAAGTGGAGGAGAGGACGCACCGGAGGCTGGTGGAAGCTCAGACATTGCAGGTCAGACTACTGGCACAGCCAAAGGGGCTTCCCCATGCAGTGAATACACCCCCACCCACATGCACTACACAAGGGAATGGGAGACGGTCTGCCTAGTTTATAAGAGAAACTGACTGTAATAGAAGAGTTCCTGTCCACCTTTGAGAGACTATGTGGGATTAGGGTGACCAGACAGCAAGTGTGAAAAATTGGAATACATTTTTCCGGGGGGGGGGGGCATAGCTGTGTATATAAGACAAAGTCCCTAATCTCAAGATGTCTGGTGTGCTCAGGGAGCCCAGGGTTTAAAACCCCCTCCAAAAAGGAAGACAGGTAGTCTGCCATTGCTGTGGGGCTCCCAGGCACATAAAAGCAAAACTGTCCAAAATTTAAGGTAACCCCACGATCCACACCCCACTGCCACAGGGAATGCCATGACCATTGCCCCAGAGGCAACAGGAGGGCAGGTGGAAATCCTAGCAAGACTGAGCTTTGGGAGGGTAGTGAAGAATTTATGGAGAAAGCCTGAGGTAAATGGCCTAGTGTGCAAGGCTGGAGGGAAAGGGGGGGGGAGGGATAGCTCAGTGGTTTGAGCATTGGCCTGCTAAACCCAGCATTGTGAGCTCAATCCTTGAGAGGACCATTTAGGGAACTGGGGTAAAAATCTGTCTGGGGATTGGTCCTGCTTTGAGCAGGGGGTTGGACTAGATGACCTCCTGAGGTCCCTTCCAACCCTGATATTCTATGAAATAGCATCCAAGTCACTTTGGTTAAGGAAAGTTTGGTGGGGGAGGAAAACAGACATCCTGGTAAAAGAAACATAAGAGCAGCCATATTGGGTCAGACCAAAGGTCCATCTAGCCCAGTAGCCAATGCCAGGTGCTTCAGAGGGAATGAACAGAACAGGAAATCATCAAGTGATCCATCACCCATTCCCAGCTTCTGGCAAACAGAGGCTAGAGACACCATCCCTGCCCATCCTGGCTAATAGCCATTAATGAACCTATCCTCCATGAACTTATCTAGTTCTTTTTTGAACCCTGTTATAGTCTTGGCCTTCACAAGATCCTCTGGCAAGGAGTTCCACAGGTTGACTTGCGTTGTGTGAAAAAATATTTCCTTTTGTTTGTTTTAAACTTGCTGCCTATTAATTTCATTTGGTGACCCCTAGTTCTTGTGTTATGAGGAGTAAATAACACTTCCTCATTTACTTTCTCCACACCAGTCATGATTGTATAGACCTTGATCATATCCTCTCTTAGTTGTCTCTTTTCCATGCTGAAAAGTCCCAGTCTTATTAATCTCTCCTCATACGGCAGCCATTCCATACCCCTAATCATTTTTGTTGCCCTTTTCTGAACCTTTTCCAATTCCAGTATATCTTTTTTGAGACAGGCGACCATATCTGCACACAATATTCAAGATGTGGGCGTACCATGGATTTATATAGAGGCAATATGATATTTTCTGTCTCATTATCTATCCCTTTCTTAATGATTCCCAACATTCTGTTAGCTTTTTTGACTGCCGCTGCACATTGAGTGGATGTTTTCAGAGAACTATCCACAATGACTCCCAAGATCTTTCTTGGGTTGTAACAGCTAATTTAGACCCCATCATTTTGTATGTATAGTTGGGCTTATGTTTTCCAATGTGTATTACTTTGCATTTATCAACACTGAGTTGATAGATATGTTGAGTTTATATATATTAGCTTTGGTCAAATTCCCTCTAACTGTACCTTTGGCCAAGGTTTACCTCAAGTTTGAGTATTTTAAAGGAGATACTATTGTGGGCATTAGGAATCTGCTTCCTGCTGATGTTTTAATAAGCAATTATATTTTAGCCATGTCTAAGCTGATTAATATCATAACTCACAGCCAGAAAGAGCATGGCTCTATCTCATCTGGTTTGTCTGTGGATGTCAGGGAGGGCTTTGTCAGCTGAGAGTAACAGAGTAACAGTGTGTCCCCAGAGGAGGGGTTTGGAGAGTCCATGGCTTTGCCAGAGTCTGCTCTTAAGTACAACTCAAAAGGAGTTTGTTGAGGCTCAACAAGCCGATATTTCCCTGGACAAGGATAGGAATGCAGCTCAGAATAACCCCCTGGCTGGGGAAGGAAAGGGTAGATTTTTTTCCTAGAAGGAGGTTTGTTGTACAGGAAGCCTCCTGTAGGGAAAAAGAGGCGCACTGGTGAGGTGTGCAAGCAGCTGCTCATGCCTGATAAGTATAGGACAGAGCTGCTGCCGGTAGCTCATAGTTGCCTCTTTGCTGGACACTTGGGAGTGGAGAGAACCTGTGGACAGCCTCAGACAGAATTTCTACTGGCCTCACACGTTTGAGACAAATGTAAACTTACAGTAAGAGCTGTATCTTGAAGGGATAGCTTAGTGGTTTGAGCATTGGCCTGCTAAACCCAGAGTTATGAGTTCAATCCTTGAGGGGGACCTGGGGCAAAATCAGTACTTGGTTCTGCTAGTGAAGGCAGGTGGCTAGACTCAATGACCTTTCAGGGTCCCTTCCAGTTCTATGAGGTAGGTATATCTCTGTACGTTGTTATTATTATATTAAGTGTAAGAGGTTAAAGGGACCTGGCAAGGCACCTTTGCAGCCATTGCTCGTCATTAAGGAGGTGTTTGCCAGAGTGTCTGTAGATATTGCAGGGCCCCTACTCAGACTTCCCTGAAATGGAAAGAAATACATACTGGTTGTGGTGGATTCTGCCACCAGATACCCTGAAACAGTGGCTACTGACTTAATCACTATTTTTAGCAGATTAGGTTCTCTCAGGGAAATCTTGTCAGACCGGGATGCAAAATTCATGTCCATAGTTTTCAAAAAGTTATGGGAGTTGGGTGGAGGGAGGCATATGTGACGCACTATACCTCAAAATAGCACCCGGTAACCGCCATATTCAGCACTGTTATATGATTAGGATATTTTGTACAAAGTATGCTTTGTAAGGTATCGTTTGTAAAGTTGTGATTTGCTGAAACTCATTATCCTGTTTCAATGTGGGTATCTTCGTTGTATATGAAGTTATGAGATTTTGCTATACATTTGTTCCTGAACCATTTTGTGAGTCTGGGAATGTGCACAGACTAGCTCCTCATAGATAACAAAAGAGTGACCAACACACAGGCAGGTGTTAAGCGACCATCACCAGCTATTCTCCAGCAGGGGAGTTGTAAACAGAGGTAGTTGCTTGAGCATGTACACTATGGGGGCAGCCTAACCCCATGACACAGCAAAGATTTTTCCAGCACCTGGAGAAAATAGAAATAAGGCCAGTGACATCACTTGGCCTCTCTCTCCTCCCCCATCTTGACACCTGGAAGCAAAATTGTTTAGAAGACTAGGAGAAGTCTCCTTGAACTGTGGGTGAAGGGATGCACCTAACTAGAAAGCTTTCTAGTTAGTACAAACTGTGAACTGAAAATTGCCTGCAACCTCCAGTAGGCTGAGAAAAACTGTGATTCAAATCTTGCTTAGCCTGATAAAGTTTAAGATTTAGAATGAGTGTTTAATTTTTATTTCTTATGTAACCAACTCTGACCTTTATGCCAACCACTTAAAATCAATATTTCTCTAGTTAATACACTTATTGTGATGTTTAATCTAAACCAGTGAGTTTGTCTAAAGTGCTTGGGGGATCTACTCAGATTAGAGATGCTGGGGCATGTCCACTACCCTTTGAAGGAGTAGTGAGCTAATTAATGAGCTTGCATTGATCAAAAAGGTCTTGAGCAGTGTAAGATGCATATTTATGGGGTGCAAGGCTGGGGCTGGGAGAATTTGCTGGTCTCCCCCTCTATACAGTTCATGAGTGGCTTGGGAGAGCCTTCATGCAATTTAGCTGGAGTATGCACTGCATGCTAACGGCTGAGTGAACAAAGCCTGGCGGGGTTTGCTGTTCACAGGCTTAGCAGTGTAGGAGACATCCTGGACAGGAGACTTAAAGGAGGCGCAGGGGTTCCACAAGCCAGGTTGTACCTCAGGGCATGTCACAGAATATAAAGGCCGCCCCCTATCATCCAGAGACTAACTTATCTGGTGGAAAGATTCAATGGGGCATTGAAGTCTATGCTGTGGATATATGTGACCAGATGAGAGAATAACTGGGATGGGTTGCTCCCATGTTCCTTGTGTACTGGAGTGTACCCCAAAAGTCTATGGGGTTTGCCCCCTTTGATCTCCTTTACAGGAGACAGGTGGAGGGGCCCTAGATTTAATTAGCTGCTCTTGGGAGGGTAGTACAGAGGAGACAGGACAGTCCATAGGACAGTGTATCTGTTGTTTTAAAGAGTATTTAAAGGCTATGATGGACTTAGTGCATCAGAACCTTGAAAGGAGTTGGGGTCTCGGAAAGCTTGGTGTGACAGGCATGCTGGAGAAGGATCTTTTGATGTAGGACTTGGCGTTAGAGTTGATTCCAGTGAGGAAGAACACAATGCAAGATTGTTGTGAGGGACCTTTCGAGATGGAGAGAGTGAACGAGGTCACTTATGATGTATGGAAGCTTCATGACAGGGAAGCTGTGCAAACGGTACATGTCAATAGATTGAAAGCTTACCAGGAAAGAGAGACGTGGTGAACGTGATTGGTGCTGCTAATGAGGGAACATTGATTGGTGCTGCTAATGAGGGAACATTTATTTGATTTGGTGAGGGAGGGTAAGGAAGAGACTCCCCTGGAGTGCACTGAGATTTGGGAGAGTTTGACCTGAACCCAAAAGCAGGAGATGTTGACCCCCTTGAAATACCAGAGGCAGGTATTTTCCAGCCCGCTGGGCTTAACTAACAAACCAGAGCATTGCACTGAAACTCCAGAGCTATGCCCTGCTGCTAGCAGAGCATACCGTGCCAAAGAAGAAATGCAAAGACAGATTCAGGAGGAGGTGGAAAGCATGATAGATATGGGGGTGCTTGCGAAAAGCCCCATGGCATCTCCTGTCGTGATGATACCTAAAATGGATAAAACCACGAGATAGATATTAGAAGGGTAAAAACCATCACCCAACCTGACCCCACACCCTGGATAGAGAACCTACAGGATCTGTCAGGGGATGAAAAATTCATAAGTACTCGATATTTGACTTGCAGGATTGGCAAATTCCCTTAGATTTGGATGCCCAGGAAAAGTCAGCTTGCCTAGCTGAATCTGGCCTATATGAGTTTAATGTTATGCCTTTTGGATTAGTTAATGCAGGGGCTACCGGTCAGAGGCTTGTCAGTGAAATGCTGCAGGGTTTACAGACCTACACAGGTGTATTATGATCCAGAGTACATAATTAATACCTGGGGGAGCAAACAGCTGTGAATATCTCTCTATCAGTGTTATAGAGGGCGAACAATTTATGAGTTTACCCTGTATAAGCTTTACACAGAGTAAAGCGGATTTATTTGGGGTTTGGATCCCATTGGGAGCTGGGTATCTGGGTGCTAGAGACGAGCACTTTCTAAGCCGTTTTCAGTTAAGTCTGCAGCTTTTGGGGGCCATGGTTCAGACCTGGGTCCATGTTTGTAGCAGGCTAGCGTGTCTGGCTCAACATGATATAGTACTGAAATCCCAAGCTGCAAAAGACTGGATTTTGAGGGGGCAGCTGGGAGAAACAATTTCTTAGATAGAAAAGGGAACTATTAATGAGTGTACATCCTATTTTGCATTTTGTGATTCTGGTTTGCATTGTAACCATTAGTTTCCACAACTCTCTCATTTCTAGTTAACTATTTTTTCTTAAATAAACTACCTTTTCTTTTACAGTAAGTGCTCACAAGTTCTGCGTGCTATACAAGAGTGATGGCTGAAGGTAAAAATGGTAAACTGAGGTACACTACTCCTTTGGGGATGGAGGATTTGGCATGTCTGTGAGTAGCCAGTGTCTGGGCCTGGATATCGCAGGAGAACGATTCAAAGGGACTCTGGGTCTGGAGTGCACCTATTGCTAACTTGCAAGGCAAAAACTAGTCTGGCATAGCCCAGAGGAGAGCGCTTGAGTAGCTGAAAGGAGGGTGGTGGTGGTGGTGGTAGGGAACGAACACCCAGCCAGCACAGGCAAGTCTCCCTCACGCTGGAACAGGGGGTAACAGGGCAACTCACAGTCCTGGGCTAAGTTCCCTGTAAGCTGCGCGCTGCGCAGCAGCCTATTTAGCGCCGTGCAGGTGCTCAGAGAACCCACCCAGCCCAAATTCAGCCCTGGCCTGGACCTGCCGCAGCCGGGGTGCCTCTTCCCAGGCCCCGCTGTGGCCGGGGCGCCTTCCCCCAACCCAACCACGACTGGGGCACCCCTCCCCTGGCCCCAACCCAGCCCTGCCACAGTCGGGAGAGGGGCACCTAGCCCAGGTGCTTCTTTGGGGAAAAGTTCTCCCTGCTGTAGCCTCGGAGCACCCTCCTGCACCCCAAACCCCCCAGCCCCACCCCAGAGCCTCCACCCCCAGCCAGAGCCCTCACCTCCTGCACCCCAACCCTCTAACCCAGCCCTGAGCCCCTCATCCCCGGTCCCATCCCAGAGCCCTCACACCCCTCCACCCCAACCCTCTGCCCCAGCACTGAGCCCACTCCCACACTCCAACCCCACCCCCGCCATATGAATTTTGTTATGTGGACCAATATGACAGATATGACCAATATGACACATCACCTTCACATAACAAAAATGTGCACATAACAAAATTCATTCTGCACCTGTGTGGGAAAAATTAAAGGAAACACTGGTCCTGGGTACCCCAAAAACCACTTGCATGTTAGTTATCCCACAGATTAAAAAAAACAACTTTTTTTTAAGCAGTGAAGAAAGATCCTTCAAGAAAACAGGAGTTTAATGAGCAGAACCAGCCACAGCCTTTTCAGGGCAGCCTCCCAAAGCAATTTTCTGCTCCTCTTCTCCTGCCAAATTCTTCACCACTATCACCACCTCACTGTGCATGGGCCCAGCTGGAGGGTATGAGGGAGCTGTGTCTATGGATTACCATGACGGGGCGGGGGGGGAGAGGGTGAGATTTGTCTGACTGTTTAAGTGTAACTCTGTATATTACGATAGCTCTGAGAGGGCCTTAATCTGCAGAGACAACCCATTGTGCTAAGCACTGTATGACTACAGAGAGGAGGGGTGGTCCAGTTTTAGGTGCTAGCCTGGGGCTCTAGAGGCCCCACTTCAATTCCCTGCTTCCTGGGTGACTTTGGGCAAATCACCCTGGGCTGGATTTAGAAAGGTACTTTCGCACCTGGTGGGATTTTCAGAAGGGCTTCACTCCCCCTTGATTTCAAAGCTAGTCCATATCCCAAATCCTCAAGAGGTATTTTGATGTCCAGGGCAGTTAGGAGCCCAAGCACATTGTGAATGATAACCCTTCCCTGCCTCCCATGGGTGTTGTGAGAGTAAATACATTAAAGATTGTGAGGTGCCCAGACACTATGATAATGTGAACCATAGAAATACCTACTATATAGATATAGGGAGATCCAGTCCCCACCCGCCCCAAATACCTTTATAAACTAAGATGACGTGCAACATAAGGGAAGAGAGATATTTGCAATTTTTCCCTAATAATTGCAAATATATGATAAGCCAGCTCTCCATACCTACCCCTCAACTGTTATTTGCCAGCTGATTTCCTGCTGGCATCATGGTAGAAGCAGGAAACTTGATGTTTCCCTCTCTCCTCTGGGAGGTAGAGGTGGAACTCAGCTGGGTGCTGCTTTCAGCCGTAGAGGTCCGTTCGCAAGGCAAAGGGCAAGAGACTCAATTAAAAACAAGAAGTTAAGTAGGGATTTGCTTTCACGTTACCCTAAAGGTCAGTTGTGTTCACAAGAGGGTTTTCACAGTTCCCCTGCACAAAGGGCAGGTGAAATGGGGAACACTTTCTGCAATTTCATCTCAGCAGTTTCCACCCCCAAAACATAACATTTTGGCTTCACAATCATGATTTTTCTCCTGTTTTCACAGTGAACTAACTTGGCTTGAAAACCAGCTCACCAAACATGGCCCTATTTTAGCCTGAAATATTCAGGAAAAACAAACCCAGCTTTGACTTGACAACAAAAAGCAGAAACGGTCACATTTTGAGTTCCGTGACACACATTTCATAGTTGAAGGTCAGAAGTGCTCATTACGATCACCTAGTTTTTCTTGACCTTAACACAGGACATAGGATTTAACCCAGGGATTCCTGCAACAAGCCCCATAGCTTCTGGCTGAGCTACAGCACATTTTTTAGGAAGATGTCCAGTCCTGATGTAAAGGCTCCAAATGATGGAACACCCGCTGCATCGCTAGTAAATTGTTCCAGTTAATATTTCAGTACTCCTCAATGAACTGACCAGAGAAAGAACCAGTCTATGCTTCTGCTGCCCTACCATTAACAAGCAGGCCCTGTATTCTAGCTCATTCTCAACATTTTACAATCCAGGTTTTGAAACCAAAACACGATACCTTCACACCCCAGCCCACAGGAATGCAAGAGAAGGGAAGTCCCAGAGCTAATTCCTAGAAGTTATTACAATTTATAACATGTGCTCTGGCGCCAGCTGTTGGCCATTTGTAGCCACTACATGGAGAGCACAGCATGAGAGACCTGGAATCACACCATGATTTCAACAGCTTCCACCCCACCATCAACCTCAGCCTGGACCAATCTACACGGGAGGTCCACTTCCTGGACACCACAGTACAAATAAGCAATGGCCATGTTAACACCACCCTATACCGAAAACCCACCGACCGCTATGCCTACCTTCATGCCTCCAGCTTCCACCCCGGACACACCACACGATCCATCGTCTACAGCCAAGCACTGAGGTACAACCGCATCTGCTCCAACCCCTTAGACAGAGACCAACACCTACAAGATCTTCACCAAGCATTCTCTAAACTACGATACCCACACAAGGAAATAAAGGAACAAATCAACAGAGCCAGACGTATACCCAGAAGCCTCCTGCTACAAGACAGGCCCAAAAAAGAAACCAACAGAACTCCACTGGCCATCACGTACAGCCCTCAGCTTAAACCTCTCCAACGCATCATCAGTGATCTACAACCCATCCTGGACAATGATCCCTCACTTTCACAGACCTTGTGAGGCAGGCCAGTCCTCGCCCACAGACAACCCGCCAACCTTAAGCATATTCTCACCAGCAACCACGCACCGCACCATAACAACTCTAACTCAGGAACCAACCCATGCAACAAACCTCGATGCCAACTCTGCCCACATATCTACACCAGCAGCACTATCACAGGACCTAACCAGATCAGCTACAACATCACCGGCTCATTCACCTGCACGTCCACCAATGTTATATATGCCATCATGTGCCAACAATGCCCCTCTGCTATGTACATTGGCCAAACTGGACAGTCACTACGCAAGAGGATAAATGGACACAAGTCAGATATCAGGAATGGCAATATACAAAAACCTGTAGGAGAACACTTTAACCTCCCTGGCCACACAATAGCAGATGTTAAGGTAGCCATCCTACAGCAAAAAAACTTCAGGACCAGACTCCAAAGAGAAACTGCTGAGCTCCAGTTCATTTGCAAATTTGACACCATCAGATCAGGATTAAACAAAGACTGTGAATGGCTATCCAACTACAGAAGCAGTTTCTCCTCCCTTGGTGTTCACACCTCTACTGCTAGCAGAGCACCTCACCCTCCCTGATTGAACTAACCTCGTTATCTCCACACTGATTTATACCTGCCTCTGGAGATTTCCATTACTTGCATCTGAAGAAGTGAGGTTCTTACCCATGAAAGCTTATGCTCCCAATACTTCTGTTAGTCTTAAAGGTGCCACAGGACCCTCTGTTGCTTTCTGGAAGAAAGAGCCATTTGGGCTTCTTCTTTGTCAAGTTTGACACTGTAAAGAGTGAGGGTGGGACACACAGGGGGCATCTCACTGTCCTGTCCTGAAAGTTATATCATGCTCACACTGACTGTCAGATCTGAAGCAATTTCTGCCAGCTCAGATTGGCAGGAACCTTGGCAATTTTTTGTCTTGCTCTGCGGCATGGGTCACCTGCTGGGTTCCCTGGCCATATCTCACCTAATCAATGCCCTGCCCTTGTAGGGGCCTTGGAGCACCCAGTCTCTCCTGTTTTCTGCCTGCAGCCACAACAGTTTAGTCTCCTGAGGACTAAAGTCTTTGGGCGCAATGTAGGGGTATCTGGGGGAAGTGTAATGAATGGCCCATGATAGACAGAAGATTAGACCAGATGATCTAATGGTCCTGTAAGTGGTGTACTCACCACCCATAGAGCCCTCTTGGGTCAGGGTGTGATGCTCCTCTCCAGTGCCTCCTGCTGGCCATCTGCTTTTTGACAGGTCTTCTGTGGCTCGGCCCTCCAGCCAAGACAAAGTTCAGTCCCCTTCCAGGGGAACAAGCGATCCAACTGCAAGTCCAAGCTAAACATCCAAATGATAATTCTTCCATAGCTCCTTGGGAGTGCTTTTCCTCAGGGGCTGTCAGAAGAACCTAGGCCCACTTGCTATTCTGGGTTCTGACCCAGGAACCATGTACTATGGAGCTAAGTCTGCTTCTTCAGACATGCTGCTCTTTTCCTGGCTGCTTCCTACCTCTAAGCCTCCTTTACTGCTTCCCCACAGCATATGCTTAACACAGCTTCCCTTTGATTCTCAGGCCTCTCCCATCTCTGCTGAACTACTCAGTCTTCCACTCCACTAAAGTGATTTTACTGACCTCAGGGCCTGAGCTGTGGGGCTGGCTGGGCTTGGCTCTCCGCTCCAGGTGGTGCAACCTCCAGGGTTACAGTACTGCTCAGGTTTGGCCCCACCCCCTTGACTGGACCAAATTTGTGTGAGTGGAGTTGTGACCTGGCTTGTGGAGTTGCAGGGCCACTCACTCAAATCCGGCCTACCTGGACTCCCGTTGTCATGACCCTGGGCCAAAACTGAGTGATGCTGGGACCCCAGAGGTTGCAGTGCCTGGAGCCAGGAGTGAGCCCAGCCAGCCTTGTGGGACAAGGAGCCACAGGAGCTGCCATGTGACCCTTTGAAACATTGGGGTCCTAAGCCTCAGGTTGAGAAACCCTGATCCCCCTGCACTGTGGCAGGACTAAGTATACCTAGTCTATCCCTGACAGGTGCTTGTCTATCCATTCAGTCCAATATAAGATTTCCGCTGTTATCACCGCTAGTATTATCCAGTCTGATTTTAAATGTCCCACATAGAGCTTCTACTATTACCCTTGGAGCCTATTCAATCAGCCATACTTTCAGGAGAGGGGATTGTATCAGTGACTCTGAAAAAGACTTATGGGCCATAGTAGGTAACCAAACAAACTTTGTAATCTCATCAGGGCAATCTTTTCATTATACATCTGTCCAGTGTCTAGCACAATGGGATCCAGCTCTATGGAGAGGGTGCCTAGGTACCACCCCGCCCTGCAGATAAATAATAATGATCTCCTAGTTTGATGCTGTGGGAAAAAATTACTAGTCTGATCACCGGCTGTATAAGCAGGGGAATAGGGAGATGATATTCCTTTGAATACAGCACTGATTAGAGCATCATGTCTATGCCCCACCAAGGAAAAATTGGACAGGGTTTAGAAAAGAGCTACAAGGATGATTTGGGGTCTGGAAAACAAGCCTTTCAGCAGAGACTGAAGGAGCTCAATCTGTTATACCAAAGAGGAGGTTAAGAGATGGCTGTATTACCGTCTACAACAAGATATCTGATTTTAGGCATCTTTTTAGTCTAGCAGGCAAAGGCATAACAAAACTCCATGGCTGGAAGCTGAAGTTAGAAAAATTCAAATTGAAACTAAGAAACATTCACCACAAAGGTAGTTAGCCATTAGAAGATATTCTGATGGGATGTGGTATATAAAGGCACTGTTACTTGGAGTTTTTCAAACCGAGATTGGATATCTTTCAAAAAGATACATGTCTCGCTCAACCAGAAGTTATCAGGTTCCTGTACTGTGCGACAGAATAATTCCCTTTTTGGCAGAAATTACTAAGTGACATTCTCTGGCCTGTGTTATGCAAGAGATCAGACTAGATGATCAGAATGGTCTCATCTGCCTTATTTAGTGTTACAAAAAATTAATTACAGATTTACACACTGCAGTTATGGTAATGCTTCATTATACCCCGAGAACCTTAATTCTGCTCTGTGGTAACCACCATGCCTTGATCCCACAAGACTCTGACCTCTGCTATGGAAAGTGACTAAGGACTGTAGGCACAAGGCAAGGCTGCTCATACTTTGTATAATGTTGCATACTCTATTGTGACAGAGTAGGAGATCTGGAGAAGGTTATGACATCTACTACTTTGACCTCTGTTGTTAACTCCTCCTCCGCCCGAGTGATTTGTTTGTAGCGTTGGTGCCAGGATATGAGAGACACAAAGTGGGTGGGGTTATATCTTCTTAGGCCAACTTTGGTTGGTGAAAGAGACAAGCCTTCTAGCTCCACACATCTGAAGAAGTGCTCTGGAGAGCTCAAAACCGTGTCTCTCTCACCAAAGTTGGTCCAATAAAAAGATATTACGTCCCCCACCTTTTCTCTCCCAGTGAGAGTTGATATTCCTGGAGCAACGACAAACAAGGACCCATTAGAAAATTAACCACGTTATTAGACTTTTTGATTGCAAACTCAATTTCAAAACTGAAAGCAAGTCAGACAGGAAGCTCAATTGTGGAGTAGCAACAAAAATTCAGCCTGGAGGGACTTGGAGCGGTGCAAATCAGAGTCCTGCTGCACAAGGGGTCAGTGTGTGGGACACAGAAGTACTCTGTCTTTGCCTGTTCTTCAAGACATCTCTCCGTAAGGGTGTCTGGGTGCGTTGTGTGGGAGGCATTACTTTAAGTGTGTGTTTCCTGCATTACATAAGTTTGTGGTTTGGCTTCTGGTAATGCTAACATTCTTCTTAGGGATACAAAGGGAAAGCCTTCCTGAAGGTTTCATTACTTTCTAATGTTCAAATTCCGGCGATTCAGCAGCAGCCTTAGCAAAGCTTTTGGAAAGTGAATAGTGTAGTTAGCACAGAGATGAGAGCCACTAAACCCGGAGGGACCTTTATCCAGCCTTCACCACTGAGTCACTGTGTGACCTGGGAAAAGTCACTTAACCTCTTTGTGCCCCATTCTCCACCACCAGTAACAGGGGGATAACACTGTGGAAAGTGCTGTTGGGGCTAAGTATGAGCATTCCTCGCTCTCTTCAGCGTTATTCATGGGATTTGAACTAGCAGGACTCTTCAGTCTGTCATACTTGCTTAAAAAGGTGGCTAACATCACTGCTCGTGGCCCCTGTGAAAAGCTGGTGTGCGTTTGACTTTGCGTTAAGACTCCTCACAACCGGAAGGAGAATCGAGCTCAATATCATTTTGTTGAGAAATTTTCTTTTAAGCAGCATGGCTGAATCGTAGTTCACCCTCCCCCCGCATCATGGGCGCCTTGTAGAAGTTCAAATCAAAACTGATAAAAATTCGACTTTGCTGGACAACTGGCTTCCTCTCAGCCCGGGCTTTGGCTCTCTTTGAGCATTACTGCGGATAGGTTAAGGTATGAGTAAGACTCATACTTAAAAAAAAAAAACCCAAGGGAATTTTTTTTTACATGAGATCTCAGTCCCACATATTCCTTTCTTTGCTGGGGAATCTTGACTAGGTGCTCTAAAGTCCTGCATAGTCATGTGATGACTGTTACAGCATTGTGAGTACCAGCTCTCCCTCCCTCCCTCCGTCTTCAGGGAAGGGGTTGCAAAGTGCTAGATTTAGGTATTCTGTCAAGAAAGCAGCAGCATCTGCATCCGTAGGCCCTGCTGGCATGTGGGTTGGTCCCAGTCTCCGTTAGCCATGGGAGGGAGAAGCGGCTCCTTGAATCTTTGCCGGTCTCTGCCATCTAGTAGAAGTGAGACAATTGATCAGGGCAAAGAAATCTGGAAGCAGCAGCTTGAATCCCACTTTTGGCTGCCATTTGATTTAGGATTTTCCTTTCTCTAGTAAATTGCCGACAGTCTTCTTTTAAAGTTAGCGTTACCTGTTACATGTGGCATTTCCCAGCTCCTGCAATGAGACAGGCAGCGTGGGCGTGAACACATGTCCCCAGAACAGCCTAAACTATGGACAAAGAAACAGCCTCTTCCCCCAACCTCCCTGAAGAAGCTGGCTGTGCAATCTATGGGTTGGGATGGAATCTCACTGCTTGCAGGATGGGGATTGGGACAGCACAGAATATCAGGAGATGGGCACAAGGCAGGAGGCAGTGGAGGAAGCCAAATCGTGCTACGGGCAGCTAGTGGCTGTTTCTAAATGGTGGAGAGCAAAGTGGTCTTCCTCAGAATAGCTCCAAGGCACAGGAGCTACCTTCTTCCAAGAGTACCTGCTCTCCAGTGTTAGGCCCCACTTTCCTCCCACAAGTCTCTGGCTTCCCTCTCCACTTATAAATTAAACCTCATGCTTAAAACTTCCCTCTTCGCGTCTTGTACATTCTAACCTTTAAACACACCATGATGCAGATGAATCTATAAAAAGGACTTTGCATTTATTACAGCAACACAGCACCATTCTGATATACTAGAGTCCTGTGTGAAGAGGTGACTGAATGACATTCAGTACAAGAAGTGGTGGGCAAAGAAACAAATTTGACCTTTGGGCCTTCCCTCAGAGGTAGCCAAAAGACCATTGGATTCCAACCAATCAAGTGCCTTTTTGAGCCACATTCTTGAAATTTGGGAAATTCCTTTATTATGGGTTGCTGATGAGAGAAATAACCCCAAATTTGACAACTGTTATGAGTCACAATAAAAGTTACCACTAACAGTTCCCAGACATGATAGTTTGCTTCTTCCAAGGGTGGTCACACTGAGTACATAACTTCCAATTTGGAAAAACTATACTGCTCAAGGTCACCAGTTCCATTTATTGGATAGTAGCCAGGCAATTGCTGATGGTGAATGAATGTGCCAGTGCTGACAGCCAAGTCCACCCAAATGATAGACTACTGTCAGTTAATGGCACTAGCTACTCACCCCAACACCTTCCAAGAGAATGCCCTTGTGGGTGACCCCTGTCACAACCAAACCAAGGAGGGGAGGGGCCACAGGGGGAAGGAGGGCCAGTATGGAGGCAGGGCTATGGGGATGTGCCACAGGTACTGTAATAAAATAATACCACGTAGTTGTACTATAGCGCTTTTCATCAGTAGATTTAAAATCCTGTTACAAAAAGGTGGTCAGTACCATCACCCCCAGTTTACAGATGGCGAAAATGGAGGCATTTCCTTAATCCAGCCCTGTGAGGCAGGTTTCCTTTAACTCCTTTTTCTTCTACATTGAATAGATTACACAGCACTGGAGAATAAAAGGTTCTGCACAGCATATACATGGTGTGCTCTTCATACAAACACACACAAATGCATATTTCATTTCAGCACTAAGGCATTTTATTTAAAAATGTATGACACTTTAGAGGCTGCTTATTTAAATTTCTAGCAAACACACTTAATGTTTTCATTCCATATCAAAGCATTATGACTAGCTAGGAAATCCCCCACCCCCACCCCAAAGCCAGTAGTACTTCGGGTGCCCTGCTGATCTCACTAGTATATATTGTAAGTTTTATAGTTCAGTCTTGGTTTTAAGAATTGCCTTCTAAAACTAGTGGATTTCAAACTGGTGGGGTTTAAGGCTCATTCTGCTACATATACCTGAAGTAAGAAAAAATGGGTGTTGGGAAGGGGGGGAGGGGGGAAATCTGTGTCCTCTCCCAGATTCCACATATGCTCAGACACTGCTGAGCTTTAGGAGGCTGTGGAGCTGCTATTGCAAGGTCCTTGCTACCAGTGACCACGTGCTTTACCAGGTCCCTCATGCTGCTTCTTCCTCCACCACCATCTCCTGGAATTGGCTTCATAACTCACTAGGGTCCTTCTCATCCTGAGCCACTGGATACAAACTGCAGTCTCCACCCTTACTACCCCTCACACCATGGTACGTGGTACACTTCCACGCCCCCTTCCCCTGGGAAGCTTCAGAAAAACAGGAAGTACCAACCAATGGGGAGCCATCTTGCTACATTAGTGATCCTCCAGAACCAGAACCTATTGTTTGTTAAGGGGATTCCCTGGAAGCATAGGCAAACTAATAGGTCAGGGATTGGGTGGGAGGGATCTGAGCCCCTCACCAATTATAGGGAAGGCAGCCAGAGGAGAGACAGAGACTGGCTCTGTGTTTTGAGTACTCTAGTGAAACAAATTTTTTTTTTTATTTTAAATTATAGCTGCCCCAGTACAAGCATATTCTGAGGAGGGGGAAAGGAGTGGGTACAGGGAGCCCTTTAAGGTACATCTACAGGGGAGCTGGAGGTGTAATTTCCAGTTTGAGCAGACATACCTGTGCTAGCTCTGAGTTAGCACGCTAGACACAGAAGTGTAGCCGCCGCAGCATGAGTGGCTAGCCACCCTGAGTACAATCCCACCGGAAATGCTAGGTACATACTTGGGGCGGTGTGACTTCTGTTTTTAGTGCATTGGTGCAGGGATGTTTCCTCTAGCTAGAAATGACACCTTCCAGTTCCAGTGTAGACATCCCCTCAGCCTCCCCTCCTAGCACTGCATTACAGGAAGCTGCCATAGTCCAGTTTTCTGAATAGGTAAAACAGCACTGATTTGGGTATACTGGGCTACAGCCCCAAACACAGTCCAGTCTAGCCACCAGTTTGAAAGATTGGCTCTATACTTCAGTGTGTTTTAAACAGCTTTCCCCTCTCAGCATAGAAATCATAGGCCCTTTCATTTGTGTGTCACAATCTCATAGTCCAGATCCAGAAGTGGAGGTTGCCAGGGTATAAATGGAGGGTCCACGTGGGCACTATACTCATCTTCACTTAGGTGTCTTGACTCCCCAGAACTCCAATCCAGCTCCCAATGAAATCAAGAGAAAGACTCGAACTGAGCTCATGGAGAGCTGGATCAAGCCCTGGGTACTAAGAAACACTGCTTTTCCAACTTCATACATGCTCTGAACATACCTTGGTAAGCTATATACTAGTGTGATTACACCACAGGCACTCTCAGAACACAGCCTTTTCCAATACGAATACCTGCCACAGCAGGGCACTTGCACTTTGGGCCTGCCCCAAAGCCCAGGGAGGTCAATGGGCTTTGGATCTGCCCCTTTGACAAGTGCAACATCCCATACTCCTTCCAACTCTTTCTGTAGTCTGTGCCTCCCCCGCCACCGGACAATGGCAGGATCTGGGTTCTCCCTGGTGACACTGACGGGGCGCAGAGAGGGAGAACGCATGACAACCATTCTGGCAGTGAGGAGCAGACCTCTCCCCTTCACAGGGAAGTCCTAGTTACACCAAAGGAAAGGTACTTTGCCACAGGCATGTTTCTTCACCTGGATTTTAAGCACAGTGGTTCAGGCTGCAACCCGGACAGTCACTGTCGAGCGTGACAAATAGTCATGCACTCTGTCAGGCCCTCTATGGCAGTAGGCTGTTTGCCAGCACAGATACATCACACCTACTAAACAAAACTAAATAGTTAAAACTAAATAGTTCCTTCTCCCCCTGCCACTCACATTTTTCCCTACACAGGACACAGTCTAACTTCCATTCCTTTTCAAATGCAGTTGGAGCAGTGCAGCCCCAAGCAGTCAGAGTAACCCAGAGTTGGGTTGACTCTACGGCTTCACGATAGCAAACAAGATGTACTACCCTTGGGTCACATTTCCATAGGAAAAGGTTACACGTATTACACATTTCTGCCTTGAAATGCTGACACGATGATGCAAGATTCGACACTGTTTTCATAACGGCAAAGCTGAGGAGACCCTGCTGCCGAGTTCACAAAATGACAGCCCGCCTCAACGCCGGCCATCCTCACTTTAGCATAGCAGCAGCCCTTCCTTTGCTGCCAAGCGCTGGCGATGGATTTTGTCTTGCTGCAGCTCCTCGTGGTTTGGATGCCAAAGTTTCATGATGATTCTCTCAATGTTTAGAGCGTAGACGGTGTGTGCTGGAACAACTTCTCTGTGCACCTGCGGGGGCAGGGGTTACACGTTAGAAAACATTGCTAGCCAGATGCTATTACGCTCACGCCCCTCATTTCTAAAATAAGATGCATCTAGTGCATTTATTATAACTATATAATAAGCTGATGAAGGGGTTCTCAGGGGCAACCAAAAGGTTAGGCTTGTTGCTTTGTTTCTAACTTGCCAATATTTACATACACCCAGAAGAGACCACCTGCACTGAAGCCACCCACTCAGGATAAGCATAGGGAAATAGATAGTGCTTGCAACATGCTCGCAAGGGTCAAATTCCAGAGTCCTCCTGCTGAGAATGCTTGGTCTCACCAGCCCCAAGCCATGCAAACCCAGGGACGGACAGCTCGGGCAGCCCAGCTGGTAACAAATACCTGCATGGAACACAGAGAAAAGAGGGATTTATATGGCAACTCAGTGTGCCGTATTTCTGCCAGAATCTCCATCAATCGAATGCAGGGAGGGGGGCTGTGATCATCTGTAACCCCATAGTGCAAAGCGCATAATCCCAAGGTGAGAACCTATGATCTAACGCATAATGTGCTTGCATCTACCTGGCAACATTTACACAACTGGCGGGGCCAATCCATAGTCCCTGCCTAATACTCTGTGCAGCTCCATGTATAGCCACAGATTTAAGAAGAAAACAAGGGAACAGCCTGTTTAAACAAACAGGCAGTGGGGAAGGAGTGAAATCAGGTCAGACTCCAAGTACATAATACAGAGCAGACACAATCAGCTCTGACTAGCAGTCTCTGCTCAGGAAAGCATATCCCCAAGCCATGCTGCAATGGAACGTGAATGGTTACCTGTAATGCCTCAAAAAGGTCATACATGTTCACGGGAGGGAGAGTAGCTGGTAAAGTATTCCCAGAACATGCTAAGAGGAGAGCTGCCTGCTGCTCAGCATCGTCAGGAGCGGGGTGGGAGGCTAGATTCTGACCCGCAGAAGGTGCCACGCAGGTAGGAGGACTGTAAAGAGAGGGACATTAAAGACATTCCAGTCAATAAAGAAGCACTCACTTTGGGAAATATCAGGGCAGTAGCTTAGCTCCTGAACTTTATTCTTCACTCAGAGCTGGCTCAGGCCTTGTCTGGATACCAACGTTGCACTGGTTTCACTAAAAATCAGCTTTTAAAAGGGACTGAGTTAAAATGGCGCAAAGCCGTGTGGCCACACTTAAACTGGTTTACGTTACTTTTAACTTGGTCACTTTATTGCAGACAGGCTGCTGGCATTCTTACATGACTAATCTCCAGCCAGAACAGATCCCAAGGCTGTGTCTCCACTAAGTAAAGAGTTGCACAAACTAAAAACAAATACGTAATGGTTAAACTATGCATCAGTTGCAACTCTTCAAATGGCAAAATCCCACTGCTCCCCAGCAGCCAGAGACAGCATGCTTACTTCTAAGCATAAACAACACACTGTATAGTGCACCGCTGTTTGGATTTCAGAGATTACAAGAGACAAGATGTGTTCTGGAGATTAGCTATTAAAAAGACCATGATATCTCAGGACTGAAAACTTAAAGGAGCCCACTCTGGCCCATGTGTCTGGCAGAGACAAGGCAGGAACAAACAAAGTCTTTATCTGCAAGGTGCTGAAGGTAAAACCTAAAAGTTCACCTGAAGCTCTGGGACTGTGGCTGACCTCTCTGCTCCCAAGCCGGAGCAGTCCTAGTCCTATTTTTGGCCCCCTACCACCCTGAAGTTGAAAGAATGTACATATGCAAAACTCATCACTTGCATGCACAAGTGATGGACAAAAACCAAACCAAACTAAACCAAACAGCCGACCGATCAGAAGCAGAGCAAAACAAAGCAGAGTGGCACAGCAGTTCAATGCCCCAGACAACTGCCTGGCTCACCCACCCCTGGAACTGCCCCTGCTCCCACGGTACACTGGCGCTGTCCACCACGAGGGTTGTGTTTTGCTGTGCAGAGACTGAGCTTTACCGGGGGCCAGCCTGAGACTGCGGAACAAATTTTTACAGAATCTAAGAACTGCCTTGACTCTCACCAGCTTCTGCTCCAAGTGTGGGTGCAATTTTCTGACCTCGCCTTCAGCGAAAAGCACACAGAGCACAGCAGAGAGAAAACAAATATAAATTATTTAAAAGACCTTAACATAATTTTCCCTTGGAGGAGAAAAAAAGGGATTCCCATATGTGACAGATGCTAGTCATGTTACTTTGTGCACTCCTGGAAGGTGCTCAGATAGCACAGTGATGTGGGAGATATAAGATTGGAATGGAATACAAACAAAACACTGGATGCTGAGTCCACCCCAAGGGCCAGCTCTGGTTTCTTACTAATGCTTCCTAAGGAAGGAATAACTGACCAATTAATCAGAATTCCAAGTTTCCGCTTTCTAAACTACTGGACTGCCCCCCCTCCAGGAGGGTAGCACAAACTGATTGAGGATTCTGTGGGTTACCATCCATGGCTTGCACCTCTGACAATTCCAATATCTCTCTCATCACAAGCTGCATGCTCTATTTACTGTAGTAGAGAGAGCCTAGAGCATTAGGCCTGGTGCAAGACCTGAGGCCTGAGCCAGACATTGTGAACCAAAGTCAGGCGATGTACTGAAGTAAATGCCTGTAAGTTCAGTGTCCGGTACATGAACTTGGCACAGGTACTGCTAACATTGCTAAAACACACTGAATATATAAACACGTTCCAGCACCGGCATGTCCCTGCAACTCCTAGCTGGAGGGACTGGGGGCTCTGTGCACTACCCACGCTCACAGGCGCCGCACCCGCAACTGCCATTGGCTGCGATTCCCAGCCAATGGGAGCTGTGGAGTTGGAGCTCGGGGCAGTGCAGGGAGCCCACTGGCCTTCCCTCACCCTAGGAGCTGCAGGAATACGCGGAGCTGGGTAGGGAGCCTGCCAGCCCCGCC
This sequence comes from Terrapene triunguis, assembly GCF_002925995.2. NCBI lineage: Eukaryota > Metazoa > Chordata > Testudines > Emydidae > Terrapene > Terrapene triunguis. The sequence goes on along the minus strand of NW_020664563.1, from coordinate 4,394,023 downwards.
AACCCTTCCTCACCCAGCACCAGCGGGGGTCCTGGGCTGCATGCTGTCCGCCTCGCCCCCAGCACCAGCAGGGGTCCTGGGCCCAAGTTTTAGTTTGGGGTATATAGTACAACTCATGGACAGGTCACGGGCCGTGAATTTTTGTTTACTGCCCATGACCTGTCCATGACTTTTAGTAAAAATACCTGTGACTAAAACATAGCCTTAGTTATAGATCATCAAGCCTGTACCCTGGGACCAGTGTATAATTAGTCCAAAAATACAATTCAATATATTATCCAATCCAATTTAAATGTCTCCAGTAATGGGCTTTCCTCCCTTCCCTTGGCAGTTAACGTACAGAAAGGGCTTTGAGATCCCTGGATGAAAGGTACTTCAGATGTGCATAGCATAGCATTCTCCCACAGTATTCTTGCCGCCAAATTAAAGAAGTATGGGCTGGATGAATGGACTGTAAGGTGGATAGAAAGCTGGCTAGATCGTCGGGCTCAACGGGTAGTGATCAATGGCTCCATGTCTAGTTGGCAGCCGGTTTCAAGCGGAGTGCCCCAAGGGTCGGTCCTGGGGCCGGTTTTGTTTAATATCTTTATTAAACAAAATATCTTGCATCCGAAGAAGTGGGCTGTAGCCCACGAAAGCTTATGCTCTAATAAATTTGTTAGTCTCTAAGGTGCCACAAGTACTCCTGTTCTTTTTATCTTTATTAATGATCTGGAGGATGGTGTGGACTGCACTCTCAGCAAGTTTGCAGATGACACTAAACTGGGAGGCGTGGTAGATACACTGGAGGGTAGGGATCAGATACAGAGGGACCTAGACAAATTAGAGGATTGGGCCAAAAGAAACCTGATGAGGTTCAACAAGGATAAGTGCAGAGTCCTGCACTTAGGATGGAAGAATCCTATGCACTGCTACAGACTAGGCACTGAATGTCTAGGTAGCAGTTCTGCAGAAAAGTCCCTAGGGGTCACAGTGGACAAGAAGCTGGATATGAGTCAACAGTGTGCTCTTGTTGCCAAGAAGGCTAATGGCATTTTGGGCTGTATAAGTAGGGGCATTGCCAGCAGATCGAGGGACGTGATCGTTCCTCTTTATGCGACATTGGTGAGGCCTCATCTGGAGTACTGTGTCCAGTTTTGGGCCCCACACTACAAGAAGGATGTGGAAATATTGGAAAGAGTCCAGCGGAGGGCAACAAAAATGATTAGGGGTCTGGAGCACATGACTTATGAGGAGAGGCTGAGGGAACTGGGATTGTTTAGTCTCCAGAAGAGAAGAATGAGGGGGGATTTGATAGCTGCTTTCAACTACCTGAGGTGTGGTTCCAAAGAGGATGGAGCTCGGCTGTTCTCAGTGGTGGCAGATGACAGAACAAGGAGCAATGGTCTCAAGTTGCAGTGCGGGAGGTCTAGGTTGGATATTAGGAAACACTATTTCACTAGGAGGGTGGTGAAGCACTGGAATGCTTTACCTAGGGAGGTGGTGGAATCTCCTTCCTTGGAGGTTTTTAAGGCGCGGCTTGACAAAGCCCTGGCTGGGATGATTTAGTTGGGAATTGGTCCTGCTTTGAGCAGGGGGTTGGACTAGATGACCTCCTGATGTCCCTTCCAACCCTGATATTCTATGATTCTATGATTATCAGGGCTTGAAAAATCCATTTGCCAGTAGGGAGCAGGAAATTTTCTCTGTGGAGAGGGGATAGTGTGAGAAGCATAATCTTCTGCAGAATTTACTCTTTCATGCAAAACAAAACAAACAAAAAAAACACTCCTTATGCTGAGAAGATAACCTTCCAGATATGAATTGTACAGTCTTCCTGAGTCTGCAGACAGATGCAAGATTACTGCTGCTCATAGCCTTCCCAAGAGGCTGCAGCAGGAGACTGAAATCAACATCATTGCTGATAATTTTACTGCTGACCGAAAGAGTTCTGCACAGTAGCCACGAGCCAGTATCTTTGTCAATTCCACACTGTGGCTGTCTGGGAAAGCAACAAAGGTAGACACTGGAGTTATCCACATGGGAGTAGGACCCAAAGAGAGGCTGGGGAAGTGGCAGAGCCAGGAGAGCGGGGATGGGAAAAATAGTGGCCCAACCCCTTCGCTATTCCCAGGTGAAAGCTGCTTCTCCCTTCCAGCAGCCAGAGATAGTTGGAAGGCGGGGAGTAAGAGTCTGTGTGCTTCAAATCAAACACTCGCCTACTAACCAGAGGCTTATATGAAAAACTGAGTCCTCAGACTGGATCTAGAGAGAACACCCAAGCAGGAATTCCAGTATCTTCCTAGCAGGTGAGTACAGTGGTAAGGGGCACAGACTTCTTGCCAGGGCACTTTATGCTAAACCCCAAGTCCTTCCCCTTTGCCCAGTAGGGATAGTCCTCTGGCACATCTGCAGTTTCTGAATATTAAATATTACCACCAAGTTTTCTCCAGGGGTTTTAAAAAATGGATCAGTATGCTCAGTCTCCTACACCAACTACTCATTGACTATGTTTAGAACAAGGTAGCTCCATGAGAGCTCGCTTACCATTCAATTAGATTATTATAGGCAACAACACTGTTCTTCAGGTAAGGCTGTGGGTTAACATTGCTTCCGAAGGCGTATTTGAAATGACCATCTCTCAGGCGATAGGCTTTCCTCCTAGATACTACAGATGCCAGGATATCCTTAAGGTGATTCTGTAATGACAAACCTTACCTTTACCATTTGTGGAGCATGCTCTCAAAACTTTACAATAGTGTCACATAGGCCTGTTTATCCCTTCCACCTAGATACTGCTGCAATCAGTACATCACAAATGCCATTGGTCATATATAGAGACATAGTTTCATAACTATTCATTTTAGTCTATTAACAGGTGGATTCTGTTATATGGATAGCTTCCATTATTAGAGGCACAATCTGGCAATGTTATTTTAAAGGAAGTGCATTTAGTAGAGGATGATACAAATAGCATCCCCCTGCATCACATATCTGGAAAAGGACGTATTTTATAGTTTTGTACTAAATCTGAAAAATCAATCAATCAAGATAGCCCTGGAAAAAAAAAAAAAACAGATCTCCAACCCAAATAAAAATCCTAGTTCCTCAGGAGGGCAACCCAATCAAAACAAAGCCAGCGTGCTGATTTACTTGCTATCACATGTTCATGTGTTTCTCTTCCTGATTTATTTCTGCAAATCAGTAGGGTACCAAACTTCACGGGAGCCTGCCTTCAGACAGCAGGATTGGTGTAAATTTCATTAACCTATTTGTACACAAAGCAGAACAAGCACAGGAAACGGAGCACTGTGTGCATCTGCCTGTGAACTGAAACTTACAGCTCTAATTTGAGCTCTCCTGGTACCAACCTTAAAAATGTCTTTTAAATGTCAGGAAATTCCCACCATTAACTAGCACACTGTGGTAGAGGACAAGAAAGGGTTTCATAATCAGCATCAGACAGTTCATGGGAATATTGCACTTAAAGCTATTCTGAAAGCCACACTGTTTTTATTAAGGGCTGGCCTTACTTCTGAGGTGAAACTGCTGGAGAGGGTGTGAAGGGGTGGAAAGAACAAGCAGAAAGTTGCTCCCGCATCTGGTCCTATTGACGGATCGGGAGATCAGACTGGCCTCTGAGTCCTGAGTCTGCTGTGTAAGCCCCCAGAAGCACAAGCCCTAAGTAGTTGCTTGCAGTGCTTGGACCTGGTCTTGAGAGATGCTAATCGCCATAACTCCCATAGAAGACAATGGGAATTGCATGTAATCAGCACTTCAGGTTTGGGCACTATATGATTTATCTACCTTGCTTGAGCTTCAATAGCAGACAAGTTTTACAACAGCTTGATGTGCCTAAAAAGGGACTGTTCAAAACTAATCCTATTGCCTCTGGATATAAATCTGGAGTATAAACCGCTGCTAGCAATGGAATATACATTTTAAAAATCCATCATAATTAAAGAAATCTTTTAGTTTAAAAGCTGAAGGTCCAACTTTTCAAACTCAGCTTCTAAAATTATGCCTACAATTTTTCACTTTTGCAAATTATATTTTTGTATGCACGAATCCAAGATCCTTTGTGTGTGCCAAGACTCTGATCTGAAGAGCTGCAAGAATAAAACTTTCAGTGCCAGTTTGGGAGGCCCCTTTGAAACACATGGCGTGGATTCTCATAAGTCACCTGTAAATATAGTGAAGCTATTTTCCTCTCACACACTGTAGTGCCCCACCATATACCATATACAAAGCCTTTTGTTAGTAGCATAATCAAAACCACATCATTAGTTTGTCTTTTCTAACCTGCACAGCATAGACAATAGCCGTCACTGCCTCTTCGGTGACATTGTCTAGCCCGTGCTCATATGCAGTGACTATCATCCTTCCTTCTAGCTGGCCCCGCGTGGGAAGCATCATTGTATGGGAACACAGCTTCAAATCATCATCTTCTTGAGGATCCTTTGCCACAAACTGCTGGGCTCCAGACAATGGATTCTGAGGCTGGAATCGGTGCTGTCAGACAAACACACTTTTCATTTAAAAACTACTAATTCCAGCACTGAATACAGCTTTCAGGGGAGATGTGGAATTGAGGTCCTGAATTTACATGGTCATTAAACAAGGCACTTTTCATAAGAGAATAGGGATTTTAAGCATAGCAGTCTAGTTGGGTTCCAACTTCAGTTTTTATATTCTGCCTGTCTTAAATTTACCTGAGACAAGGTGAGTGAGGTAATATCTTTTATGGGACCCACTTTTGTTGGTGAGAGAGAAACTTTCAAGCCATACAGAACTTGAAAGTTTGTCTCTCTCATCAACAGAAGTTGGTCCAATAAAAGATATGACCTTACCCACTTTGTCTCGCTAATATCGTGGAACCGACACGGCTACAACTACACTTCAATTTACCTTACCTTTTCAACTTAACATTGTTGCGTGCTGCTAAACAGCTGGGTGTTCCCCCTCAGAAGCAGCTGTTTTTCAGTCATCCCAAAATATCAGATGTCATCCCAAAATATCAAATGCTTAATTAGTTAATGTTTGTAAAGACATCCTCGGATAGAGGGGGTTATAAAAGCTTTATACAAAACTACAAAGAATAACCATATATCTAACCAACATTTATTTAAAACTGATGGAAAAAATATTACCACTAATGAGTGGGAAGTTGTTCTGCTACTTTTGAGGACTTCAGCTTTCATTTGGTTGCAAAGATATAACCTTCAAAATGTAACTGATTCTGCAAACAGAGAACATATGCCTTTGGAAAGCAGAAGCAAAGTGGAATTAATATGAAATCTGGTAATTTCACAGCTGTTACTGGGACCTTTCTGGGTAGCAATGAAATTGTGTCAATTTCATGCTGGTGAGGAATACTAATAGCAGGGTCAGGCACAGAAGTTATTCATGGGGCAGGGGAAAAAAAGAAAAAAGAAAGGTGGGGAAGGGATAGAGTAGAAGAGACTTCTGTTCCCCTTCCCTCCTTGCAGCAGAGAGGTTGTCCTTTTGAGAGAGCGAGTGGAGCATTAACAGAAATCAACTCTCTCAGCAGTATTTTGGTGTCAACTGAACATCTTAACTCTAATGGGATTATTAACTTCACTACCAAAATTCATCCTGATAAAACCTTAATACAGTACTACACTATCATACATTCCTGAAAAAAAATGCACATCTACAGTATATATACACACATTCACATTTTTTAAACAAACCAAGTTTTAAGTCCATCACCAGACATATGTATTACTCAGTTAATCAGATTCTCATAATTGCTTAGTGCGAAGAGATTACTGAGAATTTTTATAAATGAAGATACTACAGATTATCTGAATATGCATTGCTGTTACAGTCTCAGCCAAAACAGGATGAATAGTAAGAAATATTGTCTGAATCATTGTGGCAATTTCTAAATACAATTCTACTTCCACTGGGTTCACAATTCTTTAAAACCGCTGTTTGTAAAGAGTATTACAGTGCCTGATTATACCAGTGTCAAATTTAGTCTCTGGCGTTTATGGGCCCAATTCTCATTCACACTAATGCCTTTTATACCACTCTGGCAGTGTAAAGCAGCCTCCAAGTGGGCCCACTTTACAGACCCTTTAGAATGCCAGAGTAATGTAAAAGGGGATTAATGTAAATGAGAACCTGGTCCTATGCGTTTCTCCCCGCACCCCACAGGGAAAAGGCTAGGCAGAGAAGAGGCACTCTGAATATTTTCCCTTAAGAACTTGGAGCCCTTTAAGAGTGGTCTGTTTAAAAAAGTGTTGCACCCATCCAGACAGCCCAAAGCAATATGGAGTTGGCTAGCCCAACCAGGCTCACACAGCAAGTCAATTTGAGAAGAAGGGGTAAGCACAATGGTAACTATAATATATGGAACCTTTTGCTTCATGAAGCACTTAGCTTTTTAAAGTCAACAAGAGATCGGGGCAGCATGAAATTATAAATATCTGGACTAAAAGAGATTTGTCTGGTAATTACACTTGAATACTTATTGCTTTAATAATCAGTGGTTCCCAAACTGGGGTTTGGGTTCACGAAATGTTACAGGGGGTTCCCAGGAAAAAAATCCCTAATGCCGGACAGAGCTGTCCCTAGGGATCCTGGGCAGCACGGGGCCAGCAGCCAGAGCCCCTGGACTTCCAAGAGCTAAGCAGATCAAAGCAAGCATATCTATCACACTGAGGAGATTTAAACTTCAAGACTCCTTATAAGAAATGGAAAGGGAGGTGGATATTTTTTGCTGTTCTTAAAATTAAATAGGCAGCTAGTATTGTTTTTAAAATTATTATGAAGAACAAGTTTAAGCTTTGTTGTAACGTGCATTGTTTGTCTGGACTGCTCAAGCCCCGAATGCTTGTGTAGGAGGAACTCTTTGGATTGGCTTCTTAAATACCTTCAAGCGGTTTCACATCTGATACTCCTTGATGAAACATAGGAGCCTTGTCTTATAACATGCTTATTCAAAGTTATACAAGCTACAAAAGTGAGATCATGGAAGAGTGTTGCCGTTTTCATAATGTAATACATAAGAACATAAGAATGGCAATACTGGGTCAGACCAAAGGTCCGTCCAGCACAGTATCCTGTCTACCGACAGTGGCCAATGCCAGGTGCCCCAGAGGGAGTGAACCTAACAGGTAATGATCAAGCGATCTCTCTCCTGCCATCCATCTCCACCCTCTGACAAACAGAGTCTAGGGACACCATTCCTTACCCATCGTGGCTAATAGCCATTAATGGACTTAGCCTCCATGAATTTATCCAGTTCTCTTTTAAACGCTGTTATAGACCTAGCCTTCACAACCTCCTCAGGTAAGGAGTTCCACAAGTTGACTGTGCGCTGCGTGAAGAACTTCCTTTTATTGGTTTTAAACCTGCTGCCTATTAATTTCATTTGGTGACCCCTAGTTCTTGTATTATGGGAATAAGTAAATAACTTTTCCTTATCCACTTTCTCCACATCACTCAATTTTATATACCTCTATCATATCCCCCCTTAGTCTCCTCTTTTCCAAGCTGAAAAGTCCTAGCCTCTTTAATCTCTCCTCATATGGGACCCTCTCCAAACCCCTAATCATTTTAGTTGCCCTTCTAGTGCCAGTATATCTTTTTTGAGATGAGGAGACCACATCTGTACGCAGTATTCAAGCTGTGGGCGTACCATTGATTTATATAAGGGCAATAATATATTCTCCGTCTTATTCTCTATCCCCTTTTTAATGATTCCTAACATCCTGTTTGCTTTTTTGACCGCCTCTGCACACTGCGTGGACATCTTCGGAGAACTATTCACGATGACTCCAAGATCTTTTTCCTGATTTGTTGTAGCTAAATTAGCCCCCATCATATTGTATGTATAGTTGGGGTTACATTTATCCACATTAAATTTCATTTGCCATTTTGTTGCCCAATAACTTAATTTTGTGAGATCTTTTTGAAGTTCTTCACAGTCTGCTTTGGTCTTAACTATCTTGAGCAGAACAACTATCTTGTTCTTATATTATGGGAACAACTAAATAACTTTTCCTTATTCACTTTCTCCACACCACTCATGATTTTATATACCTCAATCATATCCCCCCTTAGTCTCCTCTTTTCCAAGCTGAAAAGTCCTAGCCTCTTTAATCTCTCCTCATATGGGACCTGTTCCAAACCCCTAATCATTTTAGTTGCCCTTTTCTGAACCTTTTCTAATGCCAGTATATCTTTTTTGAGATGAGAGGACCACATCTGTACGCAGTACAGACACATGTTTGTTGACCCCTTCAAAGAACTCTATTAGATTAGTAAGACATGATTTCCCTTTACAGAAACCATGTTGACTTTTGCCCAACAATTTATGTTCTTCTATGTGTCTGACAATTTTATTCTTTACTATTATTTCAACTAATTTGCCAGGTACTGACGTTAGACTTACCGGTCTGTAATTGCCAGGATCACCTCTGGAGCCTTTTTTAAATATTGGCATTACATTAGCTATCTTCCAGTCATTGGGTACAGAAGCTGACTTAAAGGACAGGTTACAAACCGTAGTTAATAGTTCTGCAATTTCACATTTGAGTTCTTTCAGAACTCTTGGGTGAATGCCATCTGGTCCCAGTGACTTGTTACAGTTAAGTTTCTCAATTAATTCCAAAACCTCCTCTAGTGACACTTCAATCTGTGACAATTCCTCAGATTTGTCACCTCCAAAAGCCGGCTCAGGTTTGGGAATCTCCCTAACATCCTCAGCCATGAAGACTGAAGCAAAGAATTCACTTAGTTTCTCCGCAATGACTTTATCGTCTTTAAGTGCTCCTTTTGTATCTCGATCGTCCAGGGCCCCCACTGGTTGTTTAGCAGGCTTTCTGCTTCTGATGTACTTAAAAAACATTTTGTTATTACCTTTTGAGTTTTTTGGCTAGCTGTTCTTCAAACTCCTTTTTGGCTTTTCTTATTGCATTTTTACACTTAATTTGGCAGTGTTTATGCTCCTTTCTATTTACCTCACTAGGATTTGACTTCCACTTTTTAGAAGATGCCTTTTTATCTCTCACTGCTTCTTTTACATGGTTGTTAAGCCACGGTGGCTCTTTTTTAGTTCTTTTACTGTGTTTTTTAATTTGGGATATACATTTAAGTTGAGCCTCTATTATGGTGTCTTTGAAAAGTGTCCATGCAGCTTGCAAGGATTTCACTCTAGTCACTGTACCTTTTAATTTCTCTTTAACTAACCTCCTCATTTTTGCATAGTTCCCCTTTCTGAAATTAAATAACACAGTATTGGGCTGTTGAGGTGCTCTTCCCACCACAGGAATGTTAAATGTTATTATATTATGGTCACTATTTCCAAGCAGTCCTGTTATAGTTACCTCTTGGACCAGATCCTGTGCTCCACTCAGGACTAAATCGAGAGTTGCCTCTCCCCTTGTGGATTCCTGTACCAGCTGCTCCAATAAGCAGTCATTTAAAGTATCGAGAAATTTTGTCTCTGCCTTTCGTTTGATTCTAATAAAAATACTGTAATGATAAATAATAATTAATAATAAATAGTGTGTAATAAGCATGTCATAAAAACAAATTTTATATTTCCAAGGTCACTGCTTTTATCATTTATACTCAGGTAAAGGAGAAAATTGGAAATATTCATTTTTAGGAGAGGGTTCGTGAGACTTGACATTTTAGTGAAAGGGGTTCACAGGTTGTTAAAGTTTGGGAACCACTGCTTTAATACAAACACTTCTGCTGGAATGAGGTAAAGCATCTTAGCCATCCCGGCTAACAAAGGGACCATTTACTGCTCACAAGTTGCCAGCTCTTCATTTCTAGAGTGTTTAGCAGAGCTGAGACCCTTTGCAGAATATAAACTTACATCAAACTTCTGCCGAACTGAAGAAAACTTTTTCTTTCCTTTGGGTTTTCCAGGTTTAGTTGCAGAACCACCCGTCCACGGCAGAGGCCCAGGACCCTCTGAAAATAGGAGAGAAGGAAAAAAAGTGGGGAAGGGAAGGTCACTCCCATTTGTAGCCAATATACTTTAGTTCATACATTTAAAAACAAGACAAAACCCACAAGGTTCTGGCACCTCTGAAGACCACTTCCATCCTTTCCAATTTAAGTGCATGTGCCATTTCTATTTTACACTATTTGGCTTGTTACAATTCTCGACTACTAAAACCATGTATCTGAGCAATAATTCTATTACTTCAGAGGGAAATTATCTGAACTATATTGTGCTTTTCTTGCAACGTGTTTTTAAACTGCAATAGATGCATGAGGCTATCACAAAGGCACAGGTATATAATGGCTAAGACAATATTACAGCTACCTAAAAGGACATGGCAGGCACTGTATTGGTGGATGACTTCTGTAGATAGTTATTAAGCAGTACGTCAAGATACTTGAGAAGCATAGTTAAAGTCAGACCCTGCAGAGTTCCAAGTGACTCCTGAGAGGTGTTAAGCATGCTCATCTCCTGTAGAAGAGCTGAGCTGAGACTGCTCTGACCCTCACAGAATTGGGCCCTAATTGTTCAGGTATGTCCTGTATGTGCTATTATGCAAATTACAAAATCATATAAAGAAAAAAGCTAGATATGTGTTCACTGGGTTTTAGTGATGATAATTACCTTGAAAGTTCTAGAGTCTCCAGACTGTTCAACATATTTCACAGAGCTATCTCACATGACATGAGTCTGACCAAGGAATTAGTGCTTGGAATTTCCCTTTCTAATCCTGTAGCGGCATACAAATGTCTACACCCAGAAAGAGCTTTTCAGTTTAAAAACAATGACCTAAACTTTTGAGGATAACAGTATGTGGGGAAACATCTTACAGAACTCAAATTATATTGGGGGATGGAAAAAATACCAGATATTGCATTGTCTGTTAATGCTTGTTAATGAATCCTTTACATACCTAGGATTTCATATTTTCTTACTTCCCCAGAGAAATAGCTGCCCCAAGGAGTAAGAGCTCCATATATACCCTCAAAAACACATGGATTTCTTGGCACAGTAGTCCCAATACTACTGACACCAAGGAGCTCGTACCAATGGTGTTGACTTGGAAGAATTACTAATAAGAGAATAAAATGTATTTTAAAAACAATTTTCTACACCCAAATCATTTCATATTTCCTCACCCAAAAAGAAATTGTTTTTAGACAAAAGGAAGTCACCAACTAAAGTTAAATATAGAATTCTTAAACCAAGCTGGGGTTGTACACTCACAGACTAGACGTTTCTCTCTATGCAACACAACAGAGCAACCTTAACTCTTCTAGTGGAAGGGGAGGGAAAGAGTAGAGCATTGCAGGGAAGCTACGAAGATAGAACGAAGTTGCTCGGGGCCATAGAGGCAGAGGTTTTGGTAGGCAGGATGATGCGTATCATTCAGGCCCTCTCACTAGCACCCCGTCCCACTTCTCCACACACATGCAGCGCAGCAGACACTACCTCTGTGCTTAAAGTATTTAAATGTGTTATTGTTTAAGCATTAAAAGTAGCACTGGGATGAACTGTGCTGCTAGGCCCTCCTCTAGCAAAGCAGTTAAGCACATGAAGAATCCCATTGTATCTCATGTGTTTAAAGATAAAGCACCTTAAAGAATCTTTGCATATTTCAGATGAGACTTAAAACAAGGTCCGGATCACATGTGGTCCTTAAAGATCCCATGACATTCTTTTTAAGAGTAGGGGTCTCGGTGTCAGCATTCTGGCCATATTCCAACTCTAGGAATTATGGACAGCCTAAATAAATTCCCTCTACATTTTCAGTTCTAAAAAGGTACTCTTCATGTTCAGTTGTGTAGCACTGTTGTGTTCTACTTGACAGTTGCCATACGTCACCCCCAGAAATGCTACATTTCACTAACAGAGCCATCCTTGACTATAGTTTGTAAGTCATTTTGAAATGAGAGGGATTGTTAAGCATAATATAGATACATCTTTTACTGAAGAGATTGTTTGACATTCTGGAGTTTTGTAAGAAAGATTGTCATGTCCTAACACAGCATGTACTATTAGCCTTTCAATATCCAGTGCCTGGCAGGTATTCAATTCCAATTAAGGCAACAACAAAGTTCAATTTGAAGTTTATGGGCAGACTTGCTGAAAGGTAAATTTGCAGCAATGTATTGGTCCAATGCTTGGGGCCAGATACCAATCCCCTTACTCACACTTGAACAGTATCCAATGCCACAAGTGGTGGACAACTTTATGGAGTAAAGTTCTACCCAGGATGGGTGAGGGTATCAAAGTCTGGCTCATTGGGTCTTACTGAAGTCAGTGTAAGTCTTTCCATTGACTTTAATAAGCACTAGATCAGGCCCTTCATAAACAAAGGTCATATTCATCCTTAAAGGGCAGGGGAGTATGAAAGAAGTTGCAGAAGAAATAGACCTAGGAAGCAGACAGAGAGCTAGCAACCGTGTGGAACTGAGGGAAGGATGAGGAAGGACCGAGTGAAACCAATTGCAGCAAGGATGGTTGTTATGCGATATCACACCAGGAGGTCTGGCCAAGCAGCCCAATTGGATAACTCCTCAGGAGTAAGCTACTTGTACTTCCATTGCCACTGCTGGCCAGACCAATATTATAGACTTTATAATCCCACATACCCTTGGCAATGGGAATCCTGTAGAGTTCAGTCAGTATCTCCTATTAAAATGTTCACAGAATCTTGTACATCAGCTCCCACGCCATTATTTTTGGGGGAGGTTTGATCTGATGGATTTTTTCATTCACTCGTAGTACTATCAGGCACCTGCCCTGCCCCTAGTTTGAGCTCTCTGGCTGACTGTGCAGCTCCCACTAATGGACAAAGATTTGGATTGCTTCCTGGGAGGTAAGGGCTGCCCAGCTCTCTCATGATAATCTGTCTAATACGCAGCCAAACCTCTCCTTTATGTTTCCTCTGCAAACATCTGCACCCCCAATGCTGTTCAGGGAAATAACATTGCCCCTCCTTCAGGCTTTCAGTATTCTGCTGTGATCATTTTGTTTTATTAAAGAAAACAAACAAAAATACAGAAAGGTAGATGATTTACCACACATTTCACAGGATAGCCAATAAAATTATGCAGTTACGCAACTATTAGCTTGTCAAAGAGCAGACAATATAAAATTGGACAATATCACACAGACGCTAGGGTGGGGTTAACAATACTGTGACCATTATTTGACTACAGGGAAGTTACTGGAAATGGTGTTTAAAGATATGTCAGAAACCAAGGAAAGCTTTTTGAATTTCAAAGTTATGTTAGGGAGAATTTGGCAGCTCGGGAAAAATCTTTGAAAGGTTTTACACCTGAAGTCCCCCCATTTGTATCTCGTAGCCCAAACAGGGTATTTGGCATTTTTTCTGATTCAGAAGAGCTGGGCTGTTTCAGTCTTGGCTCCACATCTCAGAATATAGAGCATGAATGTACGAGAAGGGTAATGCCAATACTCAATCAATTCCTGCTATTCCCTCCCACACCTTAGAAGGTTAGAGAGAAGCCTCTTGTGAGATATCCCAACCTTTCAACCTGGCTTAAGAGGAAGTATTCCAGATTTAAAATTAAGAAATCCTAACCCTAACTGGGCTTTGGCACTGGTTTTTAATAATGGTTCTAGGGACAAGGGAAAGTCACAGCCTGACTGCAGCACCATATATGCATGATTAATACACTACTCACTCCAATTTCCGCTCAGAAATCAAACTCTAAAAATACCAAGGCTTTCTAATGTAGGATGACAAGAGAGAGTGGTGTGGAATAATTCGGGGGTGGGGTGGGGGGTTTACATGTATGAACATTTTGATTAAGCTTAGAGAAGAAGATATTTGTAAACTACCAGATAAGGCAGATGTTAGTGTAACAAATGGCTCCTTGGCTCCCTAATCTAAAGGCCATCCATAAGTCAAGAATATTTGGAAATTTTGAACAGCTAAGGAGGGCCTTTATGGCTCTTTGTTTTCAAACAATGCAGTTGGTTTATTTGGAAAGTATGTACACTGGCAATGAGAGGCACAATCACTTTTGCCCAGGAGGGCCTGGCCAGGTTGAAGATTTGCCACATTACATACAGTACTATCATATAACGTTTGAGGGGGGAAAAAAAGTCTATCTCCAATCTTGGCCCTGAAGCCTTTTGCATCATTAACTCAAGAATTAGTATGGGTGTTATAGAGCAGTATTGTTTCAGTTATACAGCCAGTTGTCCTATTTGCCCACTCAGTAAAAATAATAGACTGTGAAATTAATGCTCTTTATGATGTAAATAGATCGATTTGCTTTAACACCTCTAATTTTGTTTCTGCATGTTGTTTTATGAGCTATTTTTAAAATGTCAGTTGAATTTAGGAGAAAGATTGAATGTGGTTTTTTGTATTTTGAGAATTTTAAAATTGATATTTGTTTCATTAAGCATCATGGCTAATTGCTAAATCTGAGTTTGCTGGGTGCTGCTGTTTATTTCAGGATGTGCTCATTTCTCTAGGATTTTCTACAGTTTATCAAGGATCTCAGAGCAGTTACTCTTTACCTGCTTAGCATGTAGGCTAGTCATAGTTTGGCTTCTATAGTATTCCTAGGACATTTTCTTTACTTCTCTCACCCTTAGCAGACCACCTGTTTTATTCCTACAAGCCCCCACCCTTGGCTCAATGTTAGCGGGGCAGAGAGGGAAAAGAAGCTGAATATGAAAAACAAGAATTTCATTATTATCACAGATATCCAAGTGCCTGATGATCCTCTTTACTGACCGAATTCTAAATCAGGATCCTGAAGAACCTCCATAGTATTTTCCAGGAGGGCTGAATCTATGTGGCAGTAACATAACCAGTTGGAGATCACTATCTGATTTCCTAATGCTTCCAGACAATTACAGCAACGTTAGCTAAAGGCCTATCCTTTCAACACATCAATCCTGTTTTCTCCACTGTCATTTGGATGTTTAGTTATGGAACTTGGAGCTTCACATTGCCAAGATTATTTTCCCTTGCAGTTACAGACAACTATAGGTCACCTTCTGATTGTGTAAAATCCCCAAGCAAATCTCTGGGTTAAAAAGTGTTCCTTGGGCCAGTGTTCTTGATCATACAGGTTCCCTTCAACAAAAAGTAGGCAAGTAATCCCAACTCTATTCAGCTGAGCACTTATTTAACTTTAAGTACATGCTTAAATTCTGTTGAAGCTGATGGGCCTTAAAGTTAAGGATTTAAGCACCTGCTTAGTGTTTTGCTACTATGAGGGGGAGTCTCTACAACCTAATATTTTGTTTCCAGTTTCCTCTTAATTTTCTTGAGACTCGTGCCCTTAAAAGGTATTCTAACACACAGTATTCTAGCACTTAATCATCAGGTCCATATTAAAGGCTTCAAGTATTAGGGCACTGAAGTAATGAACCCCATCTGTGTGATGGACTCTGTTGTTCACCCACTCATTTTACAGCTACTTCCTCCGGCATGCTCTTGCTTTGTGCTGCACAGACCACATCAGGCTTTGCCATTTTTCTTTATTCTTTCCACAGGTCTGTTATTATACCTATACACTTGGCTTGCATTCTTCTGACCTATAGCCTCGGATGACCAGTCACAAGCCGTACATTATAGTGCTAGGTCAGCATTTGGATGGGAGACAGAATGCAAGTGCTCTTCACTTTGTAGAATAAGCCAGTATTCTAGTCGATTTAGAAGGTAACACGTTGTTCTTTTGTAGAAGGCATAAGACTGAACTGTAAACATTGAGAATCTTTAGAAGCACAAAGTAAGGAAGTCTTGGGAAGGTCAGAAATTAAGAGAGGGGGTAGAGGGAGTGAGTATGGTATATCATGAGGAAAAACAGTAGTGAAGAAAAAGAAAAGAGCCACAGCTGTTCAAAAACACAGCAGTCTTTTTACTGAGCAAGACAGGCTACCAAGAGCACATCATACAGAGCCATAGTTCTTTGCATTAGCTCAGACTTGAAGACAGCAGCAAGGTCAAGATTTCAGTTCTTATCCTCAAAAAAGCCTTTATATAAGTAACCCCAGCTATGCTGAGAGACTGTTCTCACTCTTTTCAATCATGACAGCTGAATTCCACTACAACTGGGAACCTCGAGAGAGAGAGAGAGAGAGAGAGAGAGAGAGAGAGAGAGAGTTTGCTTAGCAGATTGATTTCAAGTGTGGAACACAAGCCTGGAAGCAATCAACAATACCAGACCTCCCTGCTGTCAGATTGAAGCATAAAACCTCTCTCTAACCTGCCTTTTCCAACAATTTAAAAAAATTATTAGTGAATAGGGAGAAGCCAGAAATTCTCTAAAAATAAATGCATTAGAATTGGCAAGGCACTTAGAGAGGATGAGTGCAGTTGTACTGCCTTCATAGACAGATGATATGATTCCATGTGTTGCTACTAAGCCCTTCTGCCACTATTCCCTCAATCAGGTTTTATGCAAACAGATTCATATAATGTTAAGCCTGGATATTTTAAAGTTGAAACAATATCAGCAGATTCAGAGCCAAGGAGGCTCTAGCAACATTAACTGCTCCTTTGAGCACGTGTGTTACCACACACAAATCCATATGATGTAGCTGTCATCTAGTGTAATATTAAGGAACTGCATCTCTTTCCATAACTAGAGGTGCTTAGAAGTAGCGTTATAAGTGACAGCATGTGTTCATTTTACTAATTTCTAGAGCACAACTTGTACTTATTGCACACATTGAAGGGAGCAGTATTAGCACATGAGGCGCTTTAATGGCTACTCCTGTTCAGTTCAAGACTTGCCAACTTCACATTAGCAGGGGTTTTTTGACAACCGATCCACTGCAGACCTAGCCAGCTTCTAGCCTTGTTAACAAAGGCAACAAGCTGAGAAAGAGGACAGAGCTGCTTCACTCCAGGCTTGCACTGCTTTCCATAGGGGCAGCAGAGTACAGTCAAACCCCAGCAAAAGGAAGGTGGTGGCATTTGCGACTTTTCCAACACACATTATACAGCAGCAAGAGCAGAGAGAGAAAAAGAAACATACTAACAGAGATGAAGCTACAAGGATATCGGTTATAGAAAAGAACCCGCCCATACTGTTTATTTCTTTAATTTATTTGTTTTTCAGTATTTTATTTTCTTGGCCAGAAGAGAGACGGACAAATGGTTAGGAGAATCGCTCTGATCACTCTCTTCGGTTTTCAGCTGTCGCTTTATTCCCATTTCTTTCTTTCTCACACATTTCTTCTTTTCACTTCTCCTCCTCTCTTTGGAGGCAAATGGGACATGGTCAACCCATCCCTGTGTGTCAGACTTGGTGGCCCTTAAATCAAAACGCGTTGCCAACCCTGAATAATTAATAAAAAAATGTTATCCAGTCTCAGGTGTAGATGACTATAGCTCCAAGTCTTCGTCAGCCCAAGATTACTGAAAAAGAAATTGGGGCTCTATAGAAGCCAGGATTAGCTAAAAACCAACTAATTGCTTTGCTCATCAAGATGCTCATCAGAGACCCTATAAACTGAATGTACATTTCAGTAGGATTTCCTGGGGGAGAAAACACAAGCATGTGAAAGCAAAAACACAGTTCTTGAAAGTCTTCCTAGGAACAAAAACACTGACGGAGGCAATTTCCACAAGCTAAGTACCCTCAGGGGTCTAACAAGAATCTTCCCTGAAATCAGCAATCTGGAACAGAATGTGAGCAGCTCTACCGTGGTTCTTATTATTAATACAGAGTACTCATGTGATGTTTTGTCTGTCTAGGTACTTACACAGCGCCTGTCACTGTAGTATCTAAGTGCCTCCCAATTTTTTATGGATTTATCCTCACATCACTCCTCTGAGGTGGAGAAGTGTTTTCCCCAGCTGTAAAATGGGGATAAGGGGGTACTGAGAAATGAAGGACCAGATTTTCTAAGTGTACTTGCTCAGCACCAAGCAGCTCCTATTGTTCTCAGACGGAGCTGTCAAGTGCTGTGCAAACCCTTATTAAAAAAAATCTGGCCACTCATTTAGGTGCCTAAACAGGAGCTGAGATCCCCCCTGGACCAGGCCCTGAGCCCTACCTGCCCAATGTTACACATGACAACATCTGTGTCACTCCTAGGAAATGGAACCCAGACCTGCAGAGTCCCACTCCTCTGCCTTGTCCTTTTTGAAAGGATAGTCGGGCTGTGGTTAAGTCTGTCTGGTTTTATTCAGAAGGTTTAGATTATAAAACAAACCAAGTGCAACGTATTTGCTGCAGCCATCCCAATGGAAGAAAAAAAAAAAAAAATATCAAGCGAGAAGCTGCAGAAGTTACATGGAGAACTTTTGGTGTTCAGTTAGCCAGGTTCGATTGTATTATGCAGTCAGCATAAACAATACAGCAGGCTCAGCACAAGACCCTAAGATGCCGGTCCCTGAACTTTCTAGCAGTCTCAAACTCGTATTCTAATTTGCAGTTTGAATCACTTTCACGCAAAGGGTCTTGTGGCTAAGTTTTTGGTCCATCCTTTCAAAATCCATTCTGGTGTCAGCAATACTGAAACTCACTAGACACCACAGAGCAGCATAACACCAGACATAATGTGAGAGCTGCAGGGGCTTAACAGAAGGATATTAAATTTATTGGCAACATTTTAATTAAAACTTTACAACTAGAAGCTTCCCGTCCTCCCCTCTACTCTGAAGACAGGACAGGGCAAAACAAAACAAAACAAAAAAAAACCCTCTCTCTCTCTCCTAGTGCTGCCTCCCTCCATGAGTCAGAGTTTCAATCTTTCTGACGCAAGGCTGTCAACACCATTCTCACATCATGCCAAGCAGATTGCTGGAGAACATGGAGCAAATCCTCCCTTCACTTGGTGCTGCAGGTTGGTGGGGCACAGAGCACACCACCTTACAGAACTCACAGCCAAAGAAGCATGAGACTAGAAATCAAACCTGGGTCTCCTGCATGGCAATGTAGAGTACTAGTCTTTAGCCAAGTGTGTGAAATCCTTATTTTAGAATACAGATGATCATATTTATATTGCAATAGTAACTAAAGGCCCCAGTCAGGATCCCCACTGTGTCATATGGCACCTAGCTCATATAAGAGACAACATACAATTTAAGACTAAATAAGTCAAGCATATAGCTTAAAAACAAAGCCCACCATAAACACTTCCCAGGGTTGTGCTGTATGATCTATTTTTAAAAACTAATAGTTTGTTCTCTTACCTGGTGCAGAAACCAGGATTTGGCATCGAGTGAGAATAGCCAGGAGGAAATCATTGTGAGAATGGACTGCAAAAAGAAAGAGTTCACTCAGACAGACGCCAGGGGAGAAAGTTTTACTTGAAGACAGATTCACATTAGCAACATGGCAGGCAAAGGCCAAAGGCAGCCACTTGAAGCTACCTTATAAAGTGATTTTGTTTACACCTTCCACAGCCATGTTTTCCCATGCATTCCACTGGCTGCATACACCTCCCAATTGATATCCTTTACATAGGTTTTAGTCTCTCTATGAAATTAGGAGCTGCAAAGGAGAAGGTTCTTATCTCAGCAGTGGTAAGATCATGTGGCCCAAGAGAAGAGGCAAGTTCTAGAGGAGCAGTGGGAGTTATGTAGTCACACTTCATGTGGTTGCATTGGTGTGTAGCAAGCAGCAACTAACCCAGAATGTGGTATTTTGAGAAATGTGGGAAGACAGAAAAAGGGACACTCCTAGGGACGGTCTCTTACCGTTATCTTGGGTGAGGAGTCTGCGAGCTTCCAGATCAAACTCTTCTTTACTGATCTTTTGCTTGAACCAAAGTTTCAAGTTTGCCCAGTATCTGTGCATGGGAGAGAAAACATTAAGCACGGTAAACAACATTGCTTTGCCTACTAAATCTATTCCTTTTCTCCCATATCTTAAATGGACAGTCATTTAGTTCAGGTCCAACATTTAACTTTTTGTATACGTTTTAGAAAAATCTAAAAAAAGCAATGTTTTAATACAACTTCAGTGAAAACAGAGGGTTGCATAAGAACGGCCATATTGGGTCAGACCAAAGATCCATCTAGCCCAGTATCCTGTCTTCCGACAGTAGCCAATGCCAGGTGCCCCAGAGGGAATGAACAGAACAGGTAATCATCAAGTGATCCATCCCCTGTCACCCATTCCCAGCTTCTGGCAAACAGAGGCTAGGGACACCATCCCTGACCATCTTGGCTAATAGTCTTGATGGACATATCCTCCAGGAACTTATCTAGTTCTTTTTTGAACCCGGTTATAGACTTGGCCTTCAGTGTCCTCTGGCAAGGAGTTCCACACGTTGACTGAGAGTTGTGTGAAACAAATACTTCTGTTTGTTTTAAACCTGCTGCCTATTAATTTCATTTGGTGACCCCTAGTTCTTATATTATGAGGAGTAAATAACACTTCCTTATTTACTATCTCCACACCAGTCATGATTTTATAGACCTCTATCATATTCCCCCTTAGTTGTCTCTTTTCCAAGCTGAAAAGTCCCAGTCTTATTAATCTCTCCTTATATGGCAGCCGTTCCATACCCCTAATCATTTTTGTTGCCCTTTTCTGAACCTTTTCCAGTTCCAATATATCTTTTTTGAGATGGGGCGACCACATCTGTATGCAGTATTCAAGATGTGGGCATACCATGGATTTCTATAGAGGCAATATGATATTTTCTGTCTTATTATCTATCCCTTTCTTAATGATTCCCAACATTCTGTTAATTTTTTTTGACTGCTGCTGTACACTGAGTGGATGTTTTCAGAGAACTATCCACAATGACTCCAAGATCTCTTTCAGGGTGAAGGAAGATTAAAATATTTCCCTGCAGTGTTGGTAAGCCAAACAGCATTGTGCTAGTGCCTGATAATCAGAAAGTGGGGGATGACAAAACTAGACCAATCAGTTTCCACTTGTTTTAATAATTTCAGTGAAATACATAATTAATTTTTAACTTTATTGTCACAACCTTAGATTATTAAAGGTTAGGCAGGTTGTTTTTGAAGCAGTCCATCTTCTAAATTGCACAGCATCAGCTAGTTACACCCTTGTGTATTCCAACTGTATTTAGACTTGGTCTGCTACAGACCCCCAGGGTCGGATTTGGATAGAGACCTCTAATATTTTTAATTAAATAAATATTACTAGGAATTGTGTGATTATGGGAGACTTTAATTGCCCAGATATAGATTGGGGGACAAATGCTACTTATAATGGTAGGCCCCAGCTATTCCTGGATGGGATAGCTGACAGATTTATTCACCATATAGTTACTAACCTACAAGACGTGATGCCATTTTAGATTTGGTATTGGTAAGTAGCAAGGTCCTCATAAAAGAATTGGTAGTAGAGTACAACCTTTGAGTGAATGTGAGTTTATCCTTCCATTTAGTTAAAACTGAATTATCAAAAATAGATCAGCAGCTAGGGTCCTGGATTTCAAAAAGGGCAAAAACTTAAAAAAATTAAAAGGAATTAGTTAGGGAAGTGGACTGAAGAACTCCAGGATCTGAAAGTGAAGGGGGTTTGCAGTTATGTTAAATCAAAGTTGCAGAAACTATCTGAAGTCTGCATCCCAAGCAATAGGAAAAAAAATTCATAGGGGAGGATTGCAGACCAAACTAGATGAACAAGCATCTCAAACATGTTATTAAAAGATAGCAGAAAGCCTACAAGGAATGGATCAGCAAGGAAAGCTACCTCTTGGAGGTCAGCAAGTGTAAGGGAAAAAGTGAGACCTGACAAAAGCCAAGCAGAGTTAGACCTTGCAAAGGAAATTAAAACCATCAGTAAAAGGTTCTTTAGCCATATAAATAAAAAGAAAACAAGGAAAGAAGAAGTAGGAACGCTAAGCATGGAGTGGAGTGGAGATTAAAGATAATCTCGGCATGGCCTAACACCTA
Organism: Terrapene triunguis; assembly: GCF_002925995.2. Taxonomy (NCBI): domain Eukaryota; kingdom Metazoa; phylum Chordata; order Testudines; family Emydidae; genus Terrapene; species Terrapene triunguis. The sequence continues at coordinate 4,372,208 of NW_020664563.1, read as the reverse complement.
AACCAGTGGTTCTCAACCAGGGGTACGTAGAGGTCTTCCAAAGGGCATATCAACTTACCTAGATATTTGCCTAGTTTTACAAGACTACATTAAAAACACCTGGCATTGGCCATTGTCGGCAGACAGGATACTGGGCTAGATGGACCTTTGGTTTGACCCAATATGGCCGTTCTTATGGGATAAATTTTAATAGTTCAAATTGCACAGTCATGCATTTAGGGACTAAACAATAAGAATGTTTAATATAAGCTGGGGACGTATCAGTTGGATGCAACAGAGAAGGAGAAAGACCTGGATGTATTGGTTGATCAAAGGATGACTATGAGCTGCCAATGTGATGCAGCTGTGAAAAAGGCTAATGCAACCCTAGGATATATCAGGCAAGCTATTTCCAGTAGAGATAGGATAGTGTTATTACCCTTATACAAGGCAGCAGTGAGACCTCACCTGGAGTACTTTGTGCAATTTTTGTCTCCAGTGTTTAAGAAAGATTAATTCAAACTGGAACAGGTACAGAGAAGGGCTACTATTAGAGGAATGGAGAACGTACCTTACGAGAAGAAACTTAACGACCTAAGCTTAAGGACCTGATTGCCCTCTATGATGAGATAACTGGCACTGTGGACATGGGGAAAGCAGTGGACATGTTAGATCTTGACTTTAGCTAAGCTTTTCATACGGTCTTCCATAGTATTCTTGCCAGCAAGTTAAAGAAGTATGGATTGGCTGAATGGACTAAAATGTGGATAGAAAGCTGGCTAGATCATTGGGCTCAATGTCTAGTCAGCAGCCAGTATCAAGCGGAGTGCCCCAGGGGTCAGTCCTGGGGCCGGTTTTGTTCAACATCTTCATTATCAGGATGATGGGATGGATTGTACCCTCAGCAAGTTTGTGGCTGACACTAAGCTAGGGGGAGAGGTAGATACTCTGGACCCTATCCCTATCCTCCAACGTGACGTAGACAAATTGGATGATTGGGCCAAAAGAAATCTGATGAGGTTCAGCCAGAACAAGTGCAGAGTCCTGCACTTAGGACGGAAGAATCCCATGCACTGCTACAGGCTGGGGACCGACTGGCTAAGCGGCAGTTCTGCAGAAAAGGACCTGGGGAATTACATTGGATGAGAAGCTGTATATGAGTCAACTGTGTGCCCTTGTTGCCAAGAAGGAAAATGTCATATTGGGCTGCATTAGTAGAAGCATTGCCAGCAGATTGAGGGAAGTGATTATTCCCCTCTATTCAACACTGGTGAATCCACATCTGGAGTATTGCATCCAGTTTTGAGCCCCCCCACTACAATCTGTCCACATCCTTTCTGGAGAGAGTCCAGCAGAGGGCAACAAAAATGATTAGGGGGCTAGCGCACATGATTTAAGAAGAGAAGCTGAGGGAACTGGGCTTATTTAGTCTGCAGAAGAGAACAGTGAGGGGGGATTTGATAGCAGCCTTCAACTACCAGAAGGGGGGTTCCGAAGAGGATGGAGCTCGGCTGTTCTCAGTGGTGGCAGATGACAGAACAAGCAGCAATGGTCTCAAGTTGCAGTGGGGACGGTCTAGGTTGGATATTAGGAAATACTATTTCAGTAGGAGGGTGGTGAAGCACTGGAATGGGTTACCTAGGGAGGTGGTAGAATCTCCATCCTTAGAGGCTTTTAAGGCCCGGCTTGACAAAGCCCTGGCTGGGATTATTTAGTTGGTGTTGGTCCTGCTTTGAGCAGGGGGTTGGACTAGATGACCTCTTGAGGTCTCTTCCAACCCTAATCTTCTATGATTCCATGGATTGTCTCACAGAAGCAAACAAATCCTGGGGGGGCGGAAGACAGGATTGCTCTCGATAAATTAGGGCTGTAAAGAAATTAAACAATAATAGAATACCATTTATTTAAATATTTTTGATGTTTTCAAATATATTGATTTCAGTTACCACACAGAATACAAAGTGTACAGTGCTCACTTTATTTTTAATACAGATATTTGCGCTGAATAGTATTTTTCAAGTCACCCAATACAAGTACTGTAATGCAACCTCTTTATCATGAAAATTGAACTTACAAATATAGAATTGTTAAAAAAAAATAACTGTATTCAAAAATAAAAATGTAAAACTTTGGAGCCTACAAGTCCACTCAGTCCTACTTCTTACTCAGACAATCGCTCAGACAAACAAGTTTGTTTACATTTGCAGGAAATAATGCTGCCCACTTCTTGTTTACAATGTCACCCAAAAGTGAGAACAGACGTTCGCATGGCACTGTTGTAGCTGGCATTGCAAGAGATTTACGTGCCAGATGTGCTAAAGATTCATATGTCCCTTCATCTTCAACAACTATTCCAGAAAACATGCATCCATGCTGATGACGATCCAAAGCAGTGCAGACTGATGTACGTTCACTTTCATCATCTGAGTCAGATGCCACCAGCAGAAGGTTGATTTTCTTTTTTGATGGTTCGGATGCTGTAGTTTCCTCATCAGAGTGTTGCTCTTAAGACTTCTGAAAGCATGCTCCATACCTCGTCCCTCTCAGATTCTTAAATCTTGGGTCGAGTGCTGTAGCTATCTTTAGAAATCTCACATTGCTACCTTCTTTGTGTTTTGTCAAATCTGCAGTGAAAGCGTTCTTAAAATGAACAACATGTGCTGGGTCATCATCCGAGACTACTATAACATGAAATATATGGCAGAATGCAGGTAAAACATAGAACAGGGGACACTGAACTCCTTGGGGGAGAATTGTGTTACAAATTTAATTAATGCATATGAATGTTTAGCATATCTGGCAGATAAATACCTTGCAATTCCGGCTACAAAAGTGCCATGCGAACGCCTGTTCTCACTTTCAGGTGACATTGTAAATACGAAGCCAGCAGCATTATCTCTCGTAAATGTAAACAAACTTGTTTCTCTTAGCAATTGGCTGAGTAAGAAGTAGGACAGAGTGGACTGTTTTATTTTTGAGTGTATATATAAAAAAATATAAAAATCTGCACTTCCACGATAAAGAGATTGCACTCCAGTACTTGTATGAGGTGAATTGAAAAATACTATTTCTTTCGTTTATCATTTTTACAGTTTAAGTATTTGTAATAAAAATATAAAGTGATCACTGTACAATTGGTATTCTGTGTTGCAACAGAAATCAATATATTTGAAAATGTAGAAAAACATCAAAAATATTTAATAAATTTCAATTGGTATTCTATTGTTTAACATGGTGATTAAAACAGCAATTAATCACAATTAATTTTTGAGTTAAAATCACATGAATTAACTGTAATTAATTGACAGCCCTATTATAAATACATCTGCAGGATAAACACCCAGGGAAGGAGAGGAGTTTAAGTTAAGTGCCAATGTTGGCACAAGATCAAATAGCTATAAGCCAGCCATCAATAAGATGAGGCTAGAAATTTGACAAAGCTTTCTAACAGCCTTCCAAGAGGAGTAGTGGGGACAAAAAAACAACTTGTTTCAAGACTCAGCTTGATAAGTTTATGGAGCGGATGGTGTGATGAGGTTTCCTAAAACTGCATATGGCCCATCCACAACTGCTTTTAGCAAACATCTCCAATGGCCAGAGATGGGCCATTAGATGGGGAGGACTGAGTTGCTACACAGAATTCTTTCTCAGGTGTGTCTGCCTGTTGGGTCTCACCGGTCACCATATTTGGGGTTGGGAAGCAATTTTCCCCCAGTCAGATTGGCAGAGACCTTGGGGTTTTTTCACCTCCCTCTGCAGTGTGGGGTATGGGTCTCCTGTCAGTTTGAACTAGAAAAAATGGTGGATTCTCTAATTTGAAGCCTTTAAATCAAGATTTGAGGACTTCAGTAACTCAGCCAGAGGTTATGGGCCTATTACAAGAGTGAATGGGTGAGGTTGTGTGGCCTATGATGTGATGATCATGATGGTCCCTTCTGGCCTTAAAGTCTATAAATTTAGGTGTAGTTGAGTTAAGAACATACAAATGGCCATACTGGGTCAGGTCAATGGTCCATCTAGCCAAGGATCCCCATCTTCTGATAGTGCCGGTGCCAGATGCTTCGGAGTGAATGAACAGAATAGGGCAATCTATCAAGTAAATCATCCTGTCTTCCAGCCCCAGCTTCTGGCAGTCAGAGGTTTAGGGATACCCAGAGCACGGGATTGCATCTCGGACTATCTTGGCTAATAGCCATTGATGGACCTATCCTCCAGGAATTTCTCTAATTCTTTTTTGAACCCTATTATAATTTTGGCCTTCACAGCATCCCCTGACAATGAGCCTCACCAGTTGACTATGTATTGTGTGAAGTAGTGCTTCCTTATGTTTGTTTTAAACCCACTGCCTATTAATTTCATTGGGTGACCCCTACTTCTTGTGTTATGTCAAGGGGTAAATAAGACTCCCCTATTCACTTTCTCCATACCAATCATACCTCCACCCCCCTTGGAAAAGAGATGAGTAAGCTGAACAATCCCAGTCTTAAATCTCTCCCCATATGGAAGCTGTTCCATACCCCTAATCATTTTTGTTGCTATAAAATGTTTTCCTAGAACTATCCACGAGTCCAAGGTCTCTTTGTTGAGTTTCAGCTATGTTTTTCACTTGCAGGCTTCAAATCTGTCTGAAAAACTTGAACCCACCCCCCCAAACCACATACACACTTTTTTTTTTTTTTTTTTTTTTAAGAAGGAGATTGGCTTCCAAATACCTGTAAGGCTACCCACACTACAGGTTTTCCTTTGTTTTGTCATTAAGAAATAATGTCAAGTTGTTTCAAGATTATGTTATTTGAATCCATTTAAGGGCCAGTTTATACTGACTGGAAAATGGGGTAGAGACTTTTAGAAGCAGGTAGGAAAACTGTTTTCTTCAGAATTATCCATTTTCCCCCTTTGCAAACATTTATACATGCCACCAAACACTTGTACTAATGCTAATCACTCATTAGCACAATGATTTAACAGGTCAGTTCTGGATGTAGTTATGCAGCAGTAAAGCCAGCAGAGGGAGCACAAATACATTAATACAGTGGTTCCCAGACTTCAACAACCTGTGAACCCCTTTCACTAAAATGTCAAGTCTCACAAACCCCCTCCTAAAAAGTGAATATTTCCAGGGATTTTCTCCTTTACCCGAGTATAAATTATAAAAGCAGTGATCTTGGAAATATAAAATTTGTTTTTAATGACATGCTTATTACACACTATTTAGTATTAATCATTACAGTATTTTTATTACATTATGAAAACTGCAACACTCTTCCACCATCTCACTTTTGTAGCTTGTATCACTTTGAATAAGCCTGTTATAAGACAAGGCTCCCATGTTTCATCAAGGAGTATCAGATGTTAAACAGCATGAAGGTATTTAAAAAGCCAATCCAAAGAGTTCCTCCTACACAAGCATTCTGGTCTTGAGCAGTCCAGGCAAACAACACACATTACAACAAAACTTAAACTTGTTCTTCATAATAATTTTAAAATAATACTAGCTGCCTATTTAATTTTAAAAACAGCAAAAAACATCCACCTCCCTTTCCATTCCTTATAAGGAGTCTTGAAGTTTAAATCTCCTCAGTGTGATAGATATGCTTGCTTTGATCTGCTTAGCTCTTGGAAGTACAGGGGCTCCGGGCTGCTGGCCCCGTGCTGCCCAGGGTCCCTAGGGACAGCTCTTTCTGCCATTAGGGAATTTCCCTCCCCCCGCCCGAGAACCCTCTGTAACATTTCACAAACCCCAGTTTGGGAACCACTACATTAATACAAGTATCAGAGGGGTAGCCGTGTTAGTCTGGATCTGTAAAAAGCAACAGAGTCCTGTAGCATCTTTAAAACTAACATGTATTGGACCATAAGCTTTCATGCGTCTGACAAAGTGGGTATTCACCCAAGAAAGCTTATGCTCCAATACATCTGTTAGTCTTAAAGGTGCCACAGGACTCTGTTGCTTTTTACATTAATACAAAGACTCCTATATAGTAACATGCTACTGCTGAATATAACAGTCATACAACTGTAGTCCAAGAATACTAGGAGGTGAGAGTAGCACATGCCATTAGGAAGGCAATTTGTCCCATATTTGGGATCAGAGTTTATATCTTACTTAGGATCTCAATAATACTTAGCTATAGCACCAAGAGCTCTTAACATCTGTGGGCATTCTTTATACACATTCCTTGACAGATACCTCCACTAGTTCCTATATTTCTTTAAAGTTTCTCATTCACTGGAATGGTGGTTCTCTTAAAAGAGAAGGCATTTAAAACTCAGAAGACTTTATCCAACATACAGGTTTTAACCTTCAATGCTGAAACTTGTTGAAAACACTCAGGCAATTTAGAAATCTACAGCCCTGCTGTTTGTAAACCTGTCTGGGTGCCAGAAACTTAGTAATAAATCTGGACCACAGCCAGCAGATTTGACTCCAGCAGGGACAACAAATGGATTTAATAGCAGACGGTACATTTGTTCAGGATAATAAAACATTCCATTAAGAAGGGCATGTAGGTCACATTCGTTGCATCAATGAATGCACGGTTTTTGAAGGCCAGGAAAGGTTTCCACCTTGCTGTCACATCAACTTATTCTTAAGGGCTGTTCAGACATTCCAAGAGAGAGCCAAAACATTTTGTTAGTGGAGGAAGGGGGTGGAAGAAGGGAGTACAGCAGGCCTGCACAACTTGTAAAGCGGCGAGGGCCATATTACTCCAAAGAAAACAGCTGAGGGCCGAAACCCCCTGAGCGCCGCCAATCCCCCCCCAGCGCCACCCAGCCCCCTGAAACACAACACCCCCCGCCCCCACAGAAACAACCCCCCCAGTGCGGCCGAAACACACACCTCCCCCCCCACGCCACCTGCCCCGCGGAAACAAACCTTCCTTCCCCAGTGCCGCCCCACCGAAACAGCAGTATTGAACCTCGGTAATGTGTTATAGCGGGCCCCTAAGGTAGTATAATTAAGGTAAAAGAAAAATGTCTTTTTGCTAGAAGTAGAATAAGATCTTCCCCCCACTTTGTAATCAATTGCCCTGTTGAATGAATGAGGTGTGAATGAGGAAGGCAGGCACCCCCAGACAGCTGCAACCCTTGGAGAGGGCAGGGCTGGCTCTAGGATTTTTGCCGCCCCAAGCAAAAAAATTTTTGGCCGCCTCCCCTTTCTTTTTCGTGCCCCTCTGCCCCACCCCAACTCCACCCCTTCCGAACCCCTTCCCCAAATCCCCAGCACCACTTCCTCCCCCGGCGTGCCGCATTTCTCCCCCGCCATTGCTTCCTGCGGCCCCCCCGTGACCTCCCGCCCTAGCCAGGGCCGGCTCCAGGCACTGGGCGAGCAAGCTGGTGCTTGGGGCAGCAGCTTGTAGGAGGCGGCATTCCGCCCAATCCTAGGGAGGCACGGCCGCTTTTTTGTTGTTGTTGTTCCGCTCCGGCTGCCCTGTGGGGGGGGCGGCAGCGCGGAGGACGGGAGCGCCCTGCAGCAAGCCCGGCAGGGCAGCCTGCGTCCTTCCCTCCCAGCCGACTGGAGCCCTCCCGGCAGGGGGCAGGGCGGGAGGGGCCGCGGGGCAGCGCCCCGCTGAAGCCCTGGCCGCCCCCTTTCTCTCTCCCCCCCTGCTTCCTCCTCCTCCCCCCGCCCGGCGGGGCGCGGCTGCGGGGGTGTGTTTTTCCTTTGGCTTGAGGCGACCAGAAAGCCAGAACCGGCCCTAGCTCACCTCCACTCCGCCTGCTCCCCTGGGTGTGCCGCCGCTCCGCTTCTCCCCCCTCCCTCTCAGGCGAGGGAGGGCGGAGCATTCAGGGGAGCAGGCGGAGCAGAGGTGAGGTAGGGTGGGGGGGGCACAGGAAGTAATGGGGGGGTAGAGGAACCGCTTCCCGCTCCAGCTCACCTCCGCTCCACCTCCACTGCCTCCCCCGAGTGCCCACCGCTCGGCTTCTCCTCCCTCCCAGCCTTGCTGCGCTAAACAGCTGTTTCGCATGTGGCAAGCCTGGGAGGGAGGGGGGAGAAGCAGAGCGGCGGCGGCACACTCAGGGGAGCAGGCAGAGGCGAGCTGGGGCAGCGAGGGCACTTTTTCCCCATGCCCCAGAGTCGGCATCTATGATGGCCGGCGCCAGAATGCCACCCCTAGAAATGTGCTGCCCCAAGCACCTGCTTGTTTTGCTGGTGCCTGGAGACGGCCCTGGGAGAGGGGATGGGAGCCAGACCAGATCAGTAGAACAGGTCAGCCACCGACTCACCACTCGCCTCCTCAGCCCCCCTCCCCCGGCTCGCCTACTCACCCCCCCGCCACTGCCTGCTTGCTCGCCTCCTCAGCCCTCCACCCGCCCGGCTCGCCTACTCATTCCCCGCCACTGCCCGCCCACTCAGCCCCCCTCCCTCACCCGCCGCTTGCCTACTCACCCCCCTGCGGGCCGCACAGTGAGCCCATCTACTCAACCCCCGCGGGCCGCACAGTGAGCCCACATGGGCCGCATGCGGCCCCCGGGCCGCATGTTGTGCAGGCCTGGAGTATAGCATCTGAGGAAGCCAGCTGGCTCTATCCAAATATAAAGCAGAGGACTATAGGCATTTACTTACTTTTTAGAGTCCTAGTAGTGCTTCAAACCTCTGTTTTCCTCTCAGATAAAGATGCAGAGGGAAGCAGAGTAGGCCTCCATCCTCCAACCAAGATTACAACATGCATCTGTAGCACCTTACTTACCCTCCCACAACCCCATGGATCCCTACTCCTGTTCCTAAATGATTCAGCAGATATGTCACCTTGCCACCAGTCACCACGACAGCAATTATACTTTGTGACTCTGCTGATGAGCAGAGAGAATGCTGGGATAATTAATGCTGTTTCAGCAACCATAAGTTGGGAGGGGAGAGGGGGGAAGCAGACATTTGTGTTTTCAAACATTGTGGAATCAAACGTATCGTTTTTTAATCCACATAGGAGAGGGGAGACACAACACTTCCTGGGGCTGTTTCCAGATCCTTCCTCCCAACTCTCTGCCTATATCCTTCTGTTAAATTGATAGATTTTTTGCAGCGCAAACACTGCGGAGCAAACACTGCAGAGCAGTGTACATCCCATTTCACGTGTTTCATCCCAGGCAGTGTGGTGGACAGGAAATGAGCAGAGAGGTGGGCCAAAAAGCATGGAGTCCTTAAGGTAATCATATCTCCCAGTCACAGTTATATTTAAAAAATTATTTGTGATCTTTCTCCTTCTTCCCATACTCAATTCAAACTAAAACACTGTGGTGAATGATGTACACTTTAAAAGCACATTTGAGGGAAAAGGGAAAGTGCTCCCAATTAGGTAAACAATCGACTCATCAAATGAATATATAATAGAATTGACCAGTGTTAGACCAACAGGATTTGAAAAACCCTGGTGAATAGAAAACTTTCCCTGACAAGAGGGGATGAGAAACAGCTGTGCTCCACTAACTAAGGGATACAATGTGGCTTATTGGCACAGTGCATCGGACTGGGACCCAGGAGATCTAGTTCTATTCCCAGCTCTCCCAATGGTCAGCTGGGTGAATGAGCAAGTCACTTCACTTGTCTGGGCCCAGTTTCCCACTCTGTAAAATGGAGCTAATAATACGAATCTCTGTTATAAAATGCTTAAAAATAGAACCATGATGGCTGAAACCCACTTCTTATAAGTGGAGATTATGAAGATAAACATACATATATAATAGAAAGAGTTGTCACAGTGAGTCTGCAGACAGTCTACTACCTGCGATGCTGCTCATAGCATCCCAAGACAGCAATAGAATGAAATTGACAAGACTTGGGTCAGTTTGACTCACAGCAGAGGCAAGCACTGGAGTTATCCATAAGGCAAGATCCCCCAAAAACTGAGATTCAGAGTAGCAGACACCTGCCTTCAAAGTCAGGTGCCTGTGACATGGGATGAAAGGTAGAAGAGAAAGCTGCCTTCCCCCTTCTAGCATCTACAGAAGGCAGAAGGTATGGCATTAGGGTTTAAAACATGCCAAGAAGCACAGAATATGGAGCATCTGCAGATAGATGGTGAGAACTGTGCTTCTGTGCTCTCTAGATCGTACAGGTACACCTACACCTCATGCCAGCTTCTTGTTAATACTGGTGTTAAACTTTCAACGCTATAGTATGACCATTAACACTTTCTCCCGAAATCTCCATCAGACACATCCTTCATCTGCGATATGCTTTCCCTTTGATAGCCCAAGCTTTCATGCACTAAAGCAACACCAGCTTCTGAGACCAAACATGAACCAGAAAGTCACTGAACTGAAGACTAGTAATTATGGTCATTCATTCTGTGTGACAGTATTTCCCTGTAGGTAAAAGCATTTAAGCACTATTACAACAAATTCTTATCTGCCACCGTGATCTAATAAAAAAATGTGTTAGAAGCAAACTGCAGCACTAACATACAGAGTTTATGCCTGCCATTAATAATACTACCTAGCTCCCACAGAGTGCTTTACAAGGGATGGAAATATCATTTTCACCATTTTGGTGTTGGGAAAATAAAGGCACAAAGATGTGAAGTGACTTGACCAGAGTCAAAATAACCCAGTGGAAGAACCAGAGACAGAACCCATTTGGATCAATTCAATTTCCATTATACTGCTTATAAACAGAAGTCTCTAATTTGTTATTTAAGTTTATTACAGGGGAAATGGGAAAACAATTATATAAAACTAAGTTTAGCATAGACAAAGGCACATGAACTAACTGGTCCATTGTACTCAGACAGAATCCTTGCAGATTTCTAAATTTACTATAAGTAAAAGACCAAGAGAGAACAACCAGTTCTCATTTTGCTTACTAGCTGTTTGGTTTAAGCAGAGGGGAAAGGAGGCATCGTTAATTAAACAGGCAGACCTTAAGTGACCTAGTTAAGCCCCATGTGTGTTAAAAATGAGGGCCTACAATTTCCCATGGTGGAACAGGATGTTTTAGTGCAAACCCAGAGGGTGAAAAAAGCTTGCCTCTCTGCATGAAGACCAGCTCATATAAAGTAAACCGGAGTCAGCAGGTCCCTTCCGGCTACATTTGCCAGCTTTTTGCTAAATCCGGAGTTTTAACTGGATAGGCTGTGGGAGAAGAGACAGCAGCTACTTCATCACTTCCCCAGATCTCTTACTGCCCCCAGTGGCCCGAACACGGGGTGAAACGGACACGAACGGTTATTAAGCTGGGCCTGCAAAGCTCACGCTTCCTGTCAACGCACGAAAACACGCTGCTTAGATGAATAAAGTCATAGCCTGCGAGGCAGCGCTGTGATCCCCCAGCCCGAGCCCCCGCCAGCGCAGGCCGCAGAGCGTCCCCACGCCAGTGCCCAGGCAGCTCTGACAGCCCGAACGGCCAGTCGGGATTTCAAAATGGCCCGCGACGGAGACGCCACCAGGCCCCGTGACGCTGGTTCCCGTGGTTAGTTCCCCTGTCAGGCGCCGCTCCCCTTAAACGCCGGCCCACAGGCCGCGCGGGGAGCCGCGGACACCCATTACCTGACCAGGCTCTCCGCCCCCTCCTCCCGCGGCCTGAAGTGCGACGTCGGGGTCCCCCGCCCTGCCCCGCGGCCTGGGCCTAGCCCCAGGGGTCCCCACCAGGCCAGGATCTCAGCCCCTGGGGGCCGGGCGCTGCCTGGTGCCCTAGGGAAAGTCGAGGCCACGGGGCGCCCAGCGACTGGGACACGCTCCTGGCTGAGCCCCTCGGCCCAGGAGCGGTCTCCACCAGCCGGCAGGCCCCGGGACCGGGCAGAAATCGAGGCCGGGGCTCGACGGGCCTAGCCGGGCTGGGCACAGGGTGGTGGGGAGCGGGGCGCACTCACTGTTTCACGTTCTCGCCTAGCGCCTCGCTCAGGTTCTTCTTGGCCACCTCCAGCTCGCTCACGTACGTCGCCATAGCTCCCTCCCTGCGCCTGGCCGCCCTCCCGCGCCGTTTGCGCACCCAGCCGTACGCGGCAACCACAGCATCAACTAACTTGTGCAGTAGCGCGTGTCTCTTCTGTCCCTGCCCACCTCCGCTACTTGTTTGTTTCACAAGTCCCGGCCGCGCCGCTTCTTCTAGAGGAGCCCAGGGCCGGTCACATGACGTCACTCTCCAGTGGCGGTCGAGTGGGGGGAGTAGTGTGTCACTGTCAGGTGCTTCCGTTCCCCAGGCGCCAGGAGGGAGAGGTGGGGGCGCGCCAGCAGTCAGCGCTGCAGGGTGGGCCGGGGGGATCAGTATCATGCAGGGCTTGTGGGGCCCTGGCAGGGCAAGATAGAGGTGGTCACATGGGATCAGCTTTGTGTGAGTCAAGAAGCAGCAACCAGGGGGTGGGTAGGGTGATCAGATAGCAAGTGTGAAAAATGGGGGTGGGGGATAATAGGTGCCTGTATAAGAAAAGCCTCAAATATCGGAACTGTCCCTATAAAATCACATGGGAAAATTTGAGGGGTCAGGGTTATACACACACACACACACACACCCCAGTGCTTCTGGAGAGTGGGGCCATGTGCACTGCTTGTGGAGAGAAGGTTGAGGGTAGGGTTACCATATCTATTAAATAAAAAAAGAGGACCCTCCAGGGGCCCTGGCCCCGCCCATTTCCCCACC
>NW_020664563.1:4240636-4359255 GCF_002925995.2 Terrapene triunguis | reverse complement strand
GGGGGTTTGAGTGCCAAAAAGCCGGACATGTCCGGGAAAAAGAGGACATATGGTAAACCTAGTTGAGGGGGTCTCTCACAGCACAGCCTCATGGGCACAGAAGGTGCTGCTGGTGTGCACTGCAGGCTTATTGGGCACCCACATGGGTGCCCTGAGTAGGCTCATGGATTCACCGTGTGTGAAATAGTCCTTCCCAGAAATCTTCATTTTAGGTCAGAGTAAATCATCCACCACATAGGATGGATTTAGCCCACATGAGGTATTTATTTGAATCCCAGTGCAGATTCAGAAGCTGCAGAATGCAAAATATGGTTTAAAAGAAAATTGTTACAATGATTCAGTGTATACTTAAACAGTCTTGGGCCCAAATCCTGATTTCAGTGCTCAGCAGCTGGCTAGATTTAGCCCTTTGTCGTTTTACATAAATTCTCTTCAATCTAAAGTCTGTATTTTTCTAAATTTTGGCCCCAATCCTGCAAACAATCCTCACTATACATATGATAGGATGGGGTCTAAATTAGCTGTAACACTCAAGAAAGATTTTGGGAGTCATTGTGGATAGTTCTCTGCAAACATCTGCTCAATGTTCTGCAGCAGCTAAAAAAGCTAACAGAGTATTAAGAACCATTAGGAAAGGGATAACTAATAAAACAGAAAATATCATTATGCCACTATATAAATGCATGGTATGGCCATACGTTGAATACTGCATGAAGTTCTGGTCACCCCAGCTGAAAAAAGATATATTAGAATTGGGAAAGGTACAGAGAAGGGCAACAAAAGTGATTAGAGGTATGTAAGAGCTTCCATATGAGGAAAGATTAAAAAGACCAGACTGTTCAGTTTACAAGAGAGACCTAAGAGGGGATATGAGAGAAATCTATAAAATCATGAATGGTGTGGAGAAAGTGAATAAGGAAGTGTTATTTATCTCCTACATAACACAAGAACTAGGAGTCACTCAATGAAATCAATAGGCAGCAGGTTTAAAATAAAAGGAAATAGTTCACACAATGCACAGTCAACCTGTGGAACTCATTGCCATGGGGTGTTGTAAAGGCCAAAAGTATAACTGGATTCAAAAAAAGAATTAGATAAGTTCCTGGAGGATAGGGCCATCAATGGCTGTTATCCAAGATTGTCAGGGAGATAACTCTATCCTCTGGGGGTCCCTAAACTTCCAGCTACCAGAAGCTGAGACTGAATGACGGGATGTATCACTTGAAATTGTGCTATTCTTTTCATTCCCTCTGAAGCATCTGGCACTAGCCACTATCAGAGACTGTAAACTGGGCTATTCATTGGTCTGATCCACTCCTGTGGCTATTCTTATGTTCTAAAGACACACACATAACTTTACACACATTTCTGCAATGGCCTGCTCATATGAGTAAAATTACACACATGCTTGGGCTCTGATCCTGCAAATACTTGTCTAGCCACCAGTACATTATACGTTTAAGGAGCAACATTTTTCCTTGTGCAGACAGCCACACCTCTGGACAATAATACTGTCCTAAGAACTTTTCTCAGAGAAGCTGATACAAAAAGTTGTATTAACAGAGTATGTTTTTATAAAATGCTGCTTTTTTATTATTCTTTTTCATGTTGCTTGCTTATCCTCATACTGTCTTAATAAAGGTTAGTTGCTATTTTCTCCAATAATTAATTGTTCTATCTTTAAAATAGTGTTAAATTATTTCCTTAATGTGTGAGAACTGGGTTATGGAAGTGATGTTTGCATGTTATTGGTGTGATTCCTATTTGTATTATGGGTAGTGACCTGGAAGCCCTAACCAAGGGCTAGATCAGTGGTTCCCAAACTGGAGGGTGCGGAGGAACATCGGGGGGCGCACAGAAGGGTCCAGACCAGCCGCCACGGAGGGCGGGAAGGAGTGCTACCCAGCACTCTGGGTGCCACTCTGCCCCCGGCCCTGCCCTGCCCCAGCTGCAGCTTGGGCTCCAGCCGTGGCTCTCTGCCAACCCTCGGCCTCAGCTCCAAGCTCCCAGTTGAGGTTCCGGGGTGGGGGGTGCGGACAGGTTCCCTTATGGTGGGGGGGGCGTGATAGAAAATGTTGGGGACCACTGGGCTAGATGCTACCCCAACACATGACAAGAGACAGCCCCTGTTTCGAGGGCTTGCACTCTAAACACACAGAGTGACGTGACTTGCCCGAGGTCACGCCAGGGGCCAAGCCAGGACTGGAACCCAGGCGTCCTGGCTCCCAGGCCGCTGCTCTAGCCACTAGCAGCGCACCCTGCAGGGCGCTATCCGTGTCTTTCTCCTGATTGGCCAGGCACAAGTCATGGGAGCCCCGCCCCCAGCTGCGTGGCCCCGCCCCCTGCGGAGGTTGTATCAGTCGCTGTCGCCGCCGTTCCGGCACGTCGCCCGCGAGAAGTCAGGCCGTTAGCCATGCCGGGACTGCTGCTGGGGGACGAGGCCCCCAACTTCGAGGCGGACACCACGCACGGCCGCATCCGCTTCCACGATTTCCTAGGAGACTCGTGAGTAGCGCAGGCTGGGGGACCCCGGGCTCCTGCCCGCCCGCGGGCCCGGGGTAGGGGATAGGGACCCCCCCACCGTCCCGGGTTGGGGGGCGGAGCTCGGGATCTGCGGGGGAGGGCTGGGTTGCCAGCTCTTGCGGGGGCGGCTGGCTTCTCTTCTTTCTCTCAGAGGGCTATAGGCGTGGGGGCTTCTCTTCTCTCTCTGGGTGGAGCTATAGGGTTAAGGGGCCTGGGGGATTCCTCTTTCCTTCTCTCTGGGGGGGCTATAGGGCTAGGAAATGAGGGGGGAGAAGTGGCTGGGTTCTTTTCCTCAATGGAGGGTAGGGGATAATGGCTGACAGTGGGGTTAGCTGGAGGGCTGGGTTTTGTCCTCTGCACAAATGATATCAGGCACATTAAGAAACTTGGAATAATTGTATTCCTGACTCCACATCCCCCAAACCTGTTCTCTCTTTGCCCAGCTCTCTCCCTCTCCCCCCGCCCCATACATTCCTCACGCTGTTGTCTCCCCACACCCACACACATGCCTTGCCTACACCAGAAAGGGGAGTATGCCAGTATAGCTTATACTAGTGTCCCTGTGTCTACAGTTGGGCTATTGCTGGCATAACCTTTAAAGTATCAACCAAAATTCCACATGCCTTGGGCCCAGTTCTGTTCTTGCTTATACCAGTGTTGATCTAGAACAGGGATGGGCAAACTTGTTGGCCCAAGGGCCACATCTGGGTAGGGAAATTGCATGCAGGGCCATGAAAGTAGGGCTGGGGCAGGAGGTGAGAGGGGGTGTGGTGTGCAGGAAGGGGCTCAGGGCAAGGGGTTGGGGTGCAGGGTTTACGAAGGGGCTCAGGGCAGGGGGTTAGGGTGCAGGGGGGCTCAGGGCAGGGGCTTGGGGTGCAGAGTGTGGGAGGGAGCTCAGGGCAGGGAGTTGAGGTGCAGGAGGGGGCTCAAGGTTGGGGTGCAGGAGGGGTGTGGCAGGGGGATGGGGTGTGGGCTCTGGCCTGGCGCTGCTTACCTTGAGCAGCTCCAGGGTGGCAGCGCCGTGCTGTGGGACCAAGGCAGGCTCCCTGCCTGCCCTGGTCCTGTGCTGCTCTCAGAAGCAGCTGGCACAACATCCCTGCGGCCCCTGGGGGTGGGGGGGCAGAGGGCTCCGCGCACTGCCCTCACCTGCGGGTACTTCCCCCAAAGCTCCCATGGGCCACGGTCCCCCGTTCCCGGCCAATGGGGGCAGTGCCTGCAGACGAGGGCAGCATGTGGAGCCCTCTGCCCCTCCACTCCCCTAGGTGCCGCGGGAACGTGGTGCTAACCGCTTCCGGGAGTGGCGCGGGGCCAGGGCAGGCAGGGAGCCTGCCTTAGCCCCATGGCGCCACAGGGGTGGCAATCCTACGGACCAGATCCCCGGACCGTGGTTTGCCCACCCCGATCTAGAATAACTGATTCAGTGGTGTCATTCCAGATTTAAAGAAGGGTCACTGAGAGCAACATTTGACTCATGACCTGGCTTTTCATTCTATTTCTGTATAGGCTTTTCTCCTTGAGTTCATGGTGTAGGTAAATTTGTTGCACTCCAGTGTCACAAATGAGTCTGATTCTCCTCTATAACTGTTACATTGAACAACTCAGAGCCATGTTGGGTTTTTCTTCATGTTTCACTTGAAGTCAATGGGAATCTTACCATTTAGTTTAATGGGGCAGGGTTTCACCCCAGTTTTTGGAGTGATGCTCTGACTTCACCACTTCTTTTGGAGATAAGCTACATACATTAAATAGGTGAGCAGCAGTGCAGAGATTCTGAGACTAGCAGCTTCAGTCCTGCCTCTTACTATTCCGTACCTGAGTTTGTCCATTGGGGTAAATGAGGCTTAGTTCATTAATGCTTGCACAGTGCTTTGTGACACTCTGGGACCCTGAATGTTGTATTTGTAGTGTGGGCAGATCCACAGACTTCATATCATCATGGGTAAAGTTTGTGACTTCTGGTCACAGTTGTCCCTATGCCCTTTAAATGCAACTGCAATATGTAATATATTTTCTGACAGAACTCAGAATTTAGAAAAAACTGCCATTTTCAGTTTCTGGTCCTCCTGCTGTAGCATAAGGCAGTTCTAGCGAGGTTTTGATTTCCAATCACTACAGCAGAATGTTTAAAGTAAAACAAAATTTTTCAATGAAGCTTTTAACTTTCTAAAGGCACTTCTATTAGTTTCTATAAAATTTCTTACAAATTTTAAAATGTTGGGACTAAGCTGTCTGGCCATCCCTTGAAGTTTGAAATAGTTATTTCCATAGTAAGACAGGCCAGTATTTTGTTTTTTCACAATCGACAGCTCAATGCATAATGTACCTTCCTGGTGAAGTCTGCATAGGATCTAGACCAGAGGTGGGCAAACTACAGCCCGCGGGACTGTCCTGCCCGGCTCTTGAGCTCCCAGCTAGGGAGGCTAGCCCCCGGCCCTTCCCCTGCTGTCCGCCCTCCCCCGCAGCCACACTGCTGTGCAGGCAGCGCTCTGGGCGGCAGAGTGGTGTGCTCCTTCAGAGCAGAGCGGCAGCATGTCTAGCTCCGGCCAGGGGACGCGGCTGCCAGACATACTGCTCTGAGCGGCATGATAAGGGGGCTGGGGGGGTTGGATAAGGGGCGGGGGGTCCCGGAGGGCAGTCAGGGGAGCAGGGGGCAGTTGGATGGGGCAGGGAAAGGGGGGGTTGCATAAGTGTGGGAGTCCCGGGGAATCTGGTGGGGGTGTGGATAGGGGTCGGGGCAGTCAGGAATTGGATAGGGGGTGGGGTCCTGGGGGGCGGTTAGGGGACAAGGAGCAGGGGGGGTTGGATAGGTCGACAGTTCTGAGGGGGGCAGTCAGGGGGCGGGAAGTCGGAGGGGGCAGATAGGGGTGGGAGCCAGGCTGTTTGGGGAGGCACAGCCTTCCCTACCCGGCCCTCCATACAGTTTTGCAACCCCAATGTGGCCCTCGGGCCAAAAAGTTTGCCCACCCCTGATCTAGACTGTCTGTTGCTCACCAATGCAACACAGCAAGTACAGTAGTTAAAAGGGGACTGAGGATTTAGATAACAACAGTTACTATTCAGTCTAAAGATCATGCATCTTCTGTAACACTAATAGGGAGCATGCCGTAGTGTGAAATACAAAGTGCTCAGCCCACATTGTCAGAATATGTGTTATCAGGCCAGTCGCTCAGTACCCGAGGATAACACTTACTAGTATGAACCAGAATGGGATTTGGAAAGAACAGGATCCCATTTAGGCTTTGAAACAGCTGAGTCATTTCTGACCTTGTGTAAACAAGCTCTAATATTTCATGTCAGATTACTCATTAAATAACAAAAAAGGCAAACAGATCAGACAGTGGAACTTGGAAACAAATCTGCATTTTTATACCCTATTTCCCCAAGGGGGAAGTATAAAAGAATATTAACTTTCACGCTATGTATAGAACAATCTCAGCCCCCAAAGCAATGTGACTGAAATAAAAAAAAGCTGCTGTGCCAGTTTGTTCAATATCCATTGTCCAATGTTTGCTCATCTGAAATTATAGTAACAGTCATTTCAAATGCGTTGTATAGGTCTGGGATGACAGCAGTTTCCTCGTAGGGCATTAAAAGGCAGTAATTTTCTAAGATAATCTGGTGGCATGAAATTAAGGAAAATTTAAGAGTACGTAGAGGATGTATGCTGCTGGAGGCAGTTCACATGGTGCTGGCTGTCAGGTGCACTGAATGGGGGAATAGAAGGAAACGTGTTAGATTTGGTAGTGAAGGAAGTAAGGATAGTAAAAAGCTGAAATCGCCATGCTGGGGCAGTGCCACCATTATGTGACTTGATTTGAGCTGGAGAAGCCACTGTGATCATGAGTGTCACTGGACTGCTGCTGGGCCCTTAGTGGAGTCTGATGGCAGCACAAAACTCAGCCCTGCAGAAGGGGATGGTTTTGAAATGGTCTGTGTTCATGTATGCCATGAGGAAACAGTCTGTCACCATAGTGCCCAAAGCTTGCCACCTGAGGGCCAAATATATTACTTCAAAAGGGCAGCAGACAGCCAAGGGGAGGGACAGGATTATGGGAATGCTCCTGGCACTGCTCCTGCACCCATTTCCCTCAGGTAGCAGCAGGACTGATGATGCAGAGGCCTCAGGGCACAGCTAAGGGTATTTGCTTTCCATTCATAATCAAACACATGTTCTGCTTATCACAGTTGCCCTACAGGGTCACAGACTAGGCACCACTGCTCTAGCACTCATAGCAGGATACTGGGAATCAAACTGGGTTCTCTTCTATCGTACCCTTCCTGTGACTTGACTTCCCAGAGCCTCAGTTTCCTTATCTGTGACGTGGGTGCTCCCTCTTAGCGATATGATCTCAGTTCATTATTGTATTTGCAGTATTTTGGCCTAGTCTACACTAGAATATTAGGTTGGTTTAACTACATTGGTCAACGGTGTGAGAAATCTACACCCCTGAGCGGTGGTGTTACACCGACCGAAATCCCCAGGTAAACAGCACTAGGTTGTTGAAAGAATTCTTCTGTTGACCTAGCTACTGCCTCTTGGGGAGGTGAATTACCTACGTCTACGGAGGTAGTGTCTACACTGAAGTGCTACAGCAGCACAGCTGTATTCATGTAGCATTTCAAGTGTAGACAAGCCCTTTGAGATCCTTGCATGGAAGGCATCGTTGAGGTGCAAAGTTTTCTGTAAACTTGGGTTGCAGTTTTTATGCCAAGATTAGCAACGGTGGAGTGAATTGATTCCATTCCAAGCCCAATCTATAAATTATACTTATCTTAGCAATGCTTAGTATATTTCAAAGCACTCTACAAGGGAGGGATAAGACCATTCTCCCATGTTATAGGTAGGTGGTGCTGGTGGAAATGAAGCACACAAAGCTTATCTAAGTAGTGGGGGAGGTTAATTTAAAAAAATCCAGATCCGTCTGGGACTAGGGTTCATATTTACATATCAGAATCATTTACCTGGCCTTTGTCTGAACTTGGGGATGGAACAGACTGAGGTTTGCTGTGGCAGCAGAAGTAGTAAGTATACTGGCCTCGTTTGGCTGTTTAGGATGGTGACTTTTGGATGCAGTTGAATCTGAAAATCCCTCTATTTTAAAAAAAAATAGTTATTGAGGGTCAAGACACTGGCCAGGAGCCCCAGCTTGTCTGTGTCTGTGCCAGAGAAGGGAATGTCCATAAAATCAGATTCCTATAAGTGCACCACTCTTCAAAATCCATTGCTAGGTTTCTAGGCTCAGTCATGGGTTTTCATAATCCTCAGCCTGTTACCCTCTGTACACCCAGTTCAGCATTTGACCTTTGCAAGTATCTGTACTGAACTACAAACTATTTGAGCGTAGTTCATTCTGCACCACTCAGTCTGCTAAATAAGCAAAGGAAGTAGGGCTGTCGATTAATTGCAGTTAACTCACACGATTAACTCAAAAATTAATTTGGCTGTTTTTCTACATTTTCATGTATATTGTATTCTGTTATATACATTTTGATTTCAATTCCATTTTTATTATAAATATTTGCACTGTAAAATGATAAACAAGAAATAATATTTTTCAGTTCACCTCATACAGGTACTGTAGTGCAATCTTTGTCATGAAAGTGCAACTTACAAATGTAGATTATTTTTGTTACATAAAAACTCAAAAACAAAACAATGTTAAACTTCAGAGCCTACAAGTCGACTCAGTCTTACTTCTTGTTCAGACAATTGCTAAGATAAACAAGTTTGTTTACATTTACAGAAGATAATGCTGCCCCTCTTCTTATTTACAGTGTCACCAGAAAGTGAGAACAGGCATTTGAATGGCACTTTTGTAGCTGGCATTGCAAGATATTTACGTGCCAGATAGGCTAAACATTTGTATACCCTTTCATGCTTCGGCCACCATTCCAGAGGACATGCTTCCATGCTGATGATGCTCATTAAAAAAATGCATTAATTAAATTTTGTAACACAATTCTCCCCCAAGGAGTTCAATGTCCTCTGTGCTGTGTTTTACCTGCATTCTACCATATATTTCATGTTATAGCAGTCTCGGATGATGACCCAGCACATGTTGTTCATTTTAAGAACGCTTTCACTGCAGATTTGACAAAACACAAAGAAAGTAGCAATGTGAAATTTCTAAAGATAGCTACAGCACTCAACCCAAGATTTAAGAATCTGAGAGGGACGAGGTGTGGAACATGCTTTCGGAAGTCTTAAAAGAGAAACACTCTGATGCGGAAACTACAGAACCCAAACCACCAAAAAAGAAAATCAACCTTCTGCTGGTGGCATCTGACTCATGATGATGAAAATGAACATGCGTCAGTCAGCATTGCTCTGGATCGTTATTTAGCAGAACCCCTCATCTGCATGGACGCATGTCCCCTGGAATGGTGGTTGAAGCATTAAGGGTCATATGAATCTTTAGCGCATCTGGCACGTAAACATCTTGCAACGCCGGCTACAACAGTACCATGACTACACCTATTCTCACTTTCAAGTGACGTAAATAAGACGCGGGCAGCATTATCTCCTGCAAATGTAAACAAACTTGTTTGTCTGAGTGATTGGCTGAAAAAGAAGTAGGACTGAGTGGACTTGTAGGCTCTAAAATTTTACATTGTTTGAGTGCAGTTTTTTGTACATAATTCTACATTTGTAAGTTGCACTTTCATGATAAAGTTATTGCACTACAGTACTCATATTAGGTGAATTGAAAAATACTATTTTTTTTACAGTGCAAATACTTTTAATCAAAAATAAATATAAAGTGAGCACTGTACACTTTGCATTCTGTGTTGTAATTGAAATCAACATATTTGAAAATGTAGAAAACATCCAAAAATAGTGATAGAGGGTATTCTATGATTAACAGTGTGATTAATCATGAGACAGCCCTAAAAGGAAGTGCAATTGGGAGTTACTTCCAATTTTATGTTGCTCCCCATGGTGTATTTTGAAAATTGACAAGTCTATAGTAGCCAAACTTGGCAGATTTTCTGCCTTATCTCTACTCAACAGTTTGAGTTTTTATATTTCAGTGATGTTACAAGTTAGCTGCGTAGTTTTCACCAGATAATATACTGTAATAAAAAGGTGCCAACCCATTAACAACCATGTTAAATACACTAATTCAGATCTACATGAGCTAAATTGTAACTTGTTTTGTCCCTGGGTAAACACTGTTGTTGCAGATCAAATAAGATGGAGGCTGCACAGGCTAGTGTGGACTAATATGTTTCATGTTACTGTGGGTCAAGTAAAAAAAAATGCTGTGTGGCAAGTACAGTACATATTTTGGGTCAGGATTTTTCTGAGATATACTTGGTGTTGGGATTACTAATGAGCTCACGGCGTGAGCTCCTGTCACTTTTAGCTGTTATTGAGATACCAGTTACCTAGCTAAAAGTGTTCTAAGAAATGTTCACATCTTCATTTTTAAGTATTGAGTCATACTTATAGAAATTTCTTCATCTGTGAAGACTCTTTGTAATCGTGCTTATGTGGGCTGTTTCCCCATTTTTTTTAAACGGTCCTTCCCCAGCTCATCAATGGGGAGGTGATGTGGCCTGCTGGATAGAGCACTGGACTGTGATGCAGGAGATCCCCACTCCCCTCCAACTCTGCCACTGACCTGATATGACTTGCCCATGCTCACCTGTCCCCTCTGCATGCCTCAGTTTACCCATCTATAAAAGAGGTTCAGGAATACTGACCACCTTTATAAAGCACTTGAATATCTACTGATAAAAAGCACTATATAAGAGCTAGGTATTATTTATCACACCAGAACCTAGAGCTATCACAGCACATCAGCTGCTAACTACTAATATTCTGAGGTTCAATATAACAAACCAGGCCAGGACAAGACCCATCACCTTATTTTGAAGGGGTGTCCCCATCAAGAGGTGATTGCCTAGATGAAAACTGCATATAAGGTGGTAATTGGGGTTGTAAAATATCAGTGACCCTTTCAGGATGTTAATTCATGTGACTTAGTAGCAGAGTCTTGTTCCAGTGGCACTAAAAAGTGCTAGTGTGTACTGTATACATTGGCATTAACTCTATGGTGATTCTACTTGACAAAGAAATGCAGCAATATTTGTCCTGGAGGATGGGAGCGGAGGTGGCAGCCACTGGAGACAAATCACTTTAAAGTTTTTTAGTTACTGTATTATCTTTTGATACGGTGACATGTGAACTGTGGGCATCATTAAGGTAATGTGGAGAGGCACAACAGGGCGATGAGAATGAATAGTGAGGATTGGGGAGAAGAGTTCTAAAAGCCTGAAGGCTCATTCTGCAAGATTTGTTTCACCTCAGCCTCTTACAATGACAGAGACACAAGGAGGATCTCTTAAAGGAATTCCTTGCTCACTTGATGAGATGAACAGTGCATTTAATTCCTGAGGCTAGCAAGCTTAAAATACCATCTGCAGCTGGGTATTTCTCTGTGTGTCTAACAGATTCCTAATCAGAATCTGGGCTCATTCTGTTGTTGTCTTCCATTCTGTTCCCTTTCAGATGGGGCATCCTCTTCTCTCATCCCCGTGACTTCACTCCAGTCTGCACCACTGAGCTGGGTCGAGCAGCAAAGCTGGCCCCTGAGTTCAGAAAGCGCAATGTTAAAATGATAGCCCTCTCTATTGATGATGTCAGTGACCATCTCGCCTGGAGTAAGGTATGCTGGGGGTGAAGAGGTGGCAGCAGGGAACTCTGTGAGGGAGCCCCGAATAACTGCCTGTATTATTAGCATGCAGAAGGGTTGGTCTTGCTTTGTAACATAAGCACACTAATGGAATAAAGCCATTGACTGACAGACATACTCTCGTTCGCCAATACATATGGTAGGTGTAGTATACACCACATTAATAGGTATGTGTACACAATACAATAAATGTGGCTAAATTCGGTCTCTTGAACATTTTTAAGAACAAACTGTCAGTGTAGTTAAACAATTGGCCAGGCTACACCTTTTCATCACTACTCTACCTCCACCCCAGGTTCTGGGTCTCAGAAATCTTTGCTGCTTGTAGTTTTTTTTTTGGTTTTGACTCTCTCCCACACCTGATCAGTGGGCTCAGTATTTTGATCTGAGTGCAGATATTTGTAATTTTATTAGAGGATATGACTCGGCTGGCTCAGCTCTGCCCTGTCTATCCCTCACCTTTTCTTTTCGTTCTTCAAGTGGTTGATTGTCAAACTTTGAAGCCAAGGCTCTGCCTCCACCATATGGAAATGAGTCTGGAGTATGGCTTTATATTAGTCACTTCCTTAATGCTGCCTTAATCAGTCTTGGCATAGTCCAGTGTTCATGGCATCCTAATCATTCTTACGGCATAAAATTACTTCAAACTAGGAGTCAGACAGGAGGGAGTTTCCTAATGTATATGGGAACCAAATAATGCCCTCAGAGAACAGTCAGCAATCACTGAGACCTGCGGGATAGACTGAGAAAAGGGTCGTGGTTGATAACCACCTGAACGTGCACTCCCAGTGTGGTGCCTGGTCAAGAGAGCTGACATTATCCTTAGCTGTGCAAGTTGGAAAATGAGTGTGAGTAGGGATGTGGTATTAAGTCTGTATTGGACTATAGTGAGACCATTACTGGAATATTGTGCACAGTGCTAGTATCAACACTTCAAAAAAGATGTGGAAATATTGGACAGGGTTTAGAAAAGAGCCACGAGGGATTTCAGGTCTGGAAAACGTGCTTTTTAATGAGCTTTGAAGTTCAGTCTACTTAGCTTATCAAAGAGAAGACTAAAGGTGCTTTGGTCATCTTCTGGAAGTCCCTACAAGAAGAGAAGGTTTATGTAAGAGAGGACTCTAATCCACAAGACAAGGCAGAACACGATTCTGTATCTGGAAGTGGGAAGCCAGACAAGTTCAGACTAGAAATAAAGTGCAAATGTTTGAGTGAGGCTAGTGAACTATTGGAACAATTTACCGAGGGATGTGGTAGCTTCTGTATCACTTAAAGTCTTAAATCAAGATTGGATGTCTCCTTTCTGAGAGATCTGTTCTAGTTCAATCAGAAGTTACATGCCTGAGGCAGGAATTACTATGTGAAAG
This sequence comes from Terrapene triunguis, assembly GCF_002925995.2. NCBI lineage: Eukaryota > Metazoa > Chordata > Testudines > Emydidae > Terrapene > Terrapene triunguis. Next base: position 4,346,666 of record NW_020664563.1, on the reverse strand, counting down.
TCTATGGCCTGTTATGCAGGAGGGTCAGACTAAGATCATAATCCTTGCCTTAAAATCTATGAATAACTTCTCCTCTGAGCTCTTGTGAATGCATTTCAATCCTGACTTGCAATAACCCCAGCTGTTCCAGTCCTCTGTCCCCACAGAGTTCTACCAATACAACTGAATATTGGGCTCCAGCAATTACTGCTGTTCTATTCATGGGTGGCTCTAGCAAACATTGCCAATTGTCATGAGCTGGGAGATAGTCTCACTGTTGAAGTGCTCTATAGACGTACAGCATTATAGAAAACTTTGAAATGTCTGTTTAATGTGCACAAGTTTCCACTGGAAACTAGAGATTAGGCCTCAAAATGGTTCCTAAAAGGAAAATGAACTAGGATTTGAATCCGACTGCTCAGTCTCCGCATCCTGGTAGGGATGGTGTGAATCATAAACAGCAGCTGACTCTGACAATGGCATGACACCTTCACCAGTTAGTTAATATGAGTTTGAGAGTACAGGGTCACACTGGGACTGTGAGCTTTTGAAGTAAGTTGAAGAGAATCCTGCTGCAGTATTAGAGAGGGAGAGATGATAAAACACCACTGGGGTGCTCCAGTGGGTTACAGCTCTTTATCAGCATCTAACTTACAAAGTATGGAAGGCTGTTCTTACCAGAAGCAAAGACAACTGATTGATTGTTTTGGAATCCTCTTTGTACATTTGATACTGGAGACAATCCACATGTCTATGTCCCTCTAGTCATTAAACTGTTGAAATGCCAGGATAGATCCCAGGAGAACTAGAGAAGTGATTAGGGTAATGCTGGAGACCCAGAGCACTGAACTGGGATGATCACAATTAAACTCTTCTGTAAGCAACAAGCCAGGAGCAAAGCCCCAAGAGACTCCTGCTCAGTTGTTGAACACAGCAGAGAGCTTTAATGGCAAGAGATAGCAAACCCTGATGTGCACATGCAAGCTGGTCATTGTCCATCTGGACAAAGGCAGTCTGCATGAAATCCTAGACTGAGGCCTATGAAGTAAGGATTGTCCTTTAAATTGCAGCTTCTTTCATAACTGGATCAAACAAAAAGGGGATTAGAGAAGGAGCATAACTTTGCTAAAGAGTCAGTTTTCTCAATCTGTGCCACTGTTGTCCAGCAAACTTCTCTTTGGATTAACCATAGACGTGTCGGGCTGGATGGGACCTCAAGAAGTCATTTATTCCAGCCCCCCTGCACTAAGGCAGGACTGAGTAAACCTAGACACTCCCTGACAGGTGTTTGTCCAACCTGTTCTTAAGAACCTCCATCGATGGGGATTCCACAACCTCCCTTGGTAACCTGTTCCAAAACTGAGTTATCCTTAGAGTTAGGAAGTGTTTCCTGATATCTGACCGAAATCTCCCTTGCTGCAGATTAAGCCCATTACTGCTTGTCCTACCTTCAGTGGATTTGGAGGACAATTGCTCACCAGCCAGCCACCTGGGAAAGAATTCTCCGTAGTAACTCAGAGCTCTCCCCATCTAGTGTCCATCACCAGCCGTTGGGGATATTTGCTACTAGCAGCTGCAGATGGGCCACATGCCATTGTAGACTGTGTCAACCAGGTGACTTGATAACCACCTGAACGTGCACTCCCAATGTGGTGCCTGGTCAAGAAAGCTGACATTATCCTTAGCTGTGCAAGTTGGAAAAAGAGTGTGAGTAGGGATGTGGTATTAAGTCTGTATTGGACTATAGTGAGACCATTACTGGAATATTGTGCACAGTGCAATACTTCAAAAAAAGATGTGGAAATATTGGACAGGGTTTAGAAAAGAGCCTCGAGGGATTTCAGGTCTGGAAAACTTGCTTTTTAATGAGCTTTGAAGTTCAATCTACTTAGCTTATCAAAGAGAAGACTAAAGGTTTTCTGCCCCCACTGCTTCCCTTGGAAGGCTCTTCTAGAACTTCCCTTCTCTGATGGTTAGAAACCTTTGTTTGATTCAAGCCTTTAACTTTTTGAAAGACCGTTTATGTCCATCTGTTCTTGTGTCCACATTGGGGCTTAACTTAAATAACTCCTCTCCCTCCCTGGTATTTATCCCTCTGATGTATTTATACAGAGCAATCGTATCTCCCCTCACCCTTTGTTTGGTTAGGCTGAACAAGCCAAGCTCTTTGAGTCTCCACTCACAGGGTAGGTTTTCCATTCCTCAGATCATGTTAGTAGTACTTCTCTGCACCTGTTCAAGTTTGAATTCATCTTTCTTAAACGTAGGAGACCAGAACTACACACAGTATTCCAGATGAGGTCTTAACAGTGCTTTGTATAATGATACTAACATTTCCCTGTCTCTAGTGGAAATAGCTCGCCTGATGCATCCTAGGACTGCATTAGCCTTTTTTATAGCCGCATCACATTGTTGATCACAGGATGACTGTAAGCTGCCAAATACATCCAGGTCTGTTTACAAAGACTAACTTCTTCTAACACCTGGAGGCTCATACAGCCCTTAGTGTGGATTCAGAAAGCTAGCATGTTGGCTGCTTTCGTATTCTGAGCTCTGACTTGCTAGAGATCATAAGGAAATCTTGTGACCTGCTTGTATCTTAATCTGTTGGAGCCCTGTGACAGGCAGGAACCTCACTGAAATGTCATGGGTATAAATCACAAATCCCATTCAGTAGATGCACGCCAGTGGTGGAGTTCAAAGAGCCAGCCATGGGCTGTGGCATACATCACTGCCTCAGCCTAGAAAACAGCTCAGTCATTCCTCATGAGTTTATCTGAAAGGGTTTGGCTGGAGATTAGCCCTGAGCAGAGACCGTGCGCTCACCCTCTATGAAACTGGTGTTAGTGTAGACCACCTACTTCACCAATAGCTCTCAAGCTGTGGAGTGTTGGGCAAACATACATATTTCATACCTGGGGAAACTGAAGCCCAGAGAGGTTAAGTGACTTGTGTGAGACCTGGGAGTAGAGCCCAGGTCTCAGACTCCCAATGCTGTGCCCTGCATCACCTCCTGAAGTTTCCAGAAAGGCGGTGTGGGCTCCTGGGTTGCACTCTCGCCTCCTGCCTGGCTATCAAAACGGATCTTACATCCAACAAGCAAGTCAGCTGGGTTAGTCACCTTGGTGCTCCGATCATCTCCATCGATATGCAGCAGGAGGAGTTCAGGGTAAATTGAAACTGAGCCTATGCAGACCTTTTAGGTAAGGACCACTGAACAGTTGTTGTGGGTGCAGTAAAACAGAAATGTGCCAGGAGTAGAGCTGGGTGAAATCCTTCAGACAAAAAACACAGATTCAGGTCAACAGAAACATTTCACAAATTGGTATTTAATTTGCTGAGTTGTTTCTGTTGGAGGGAAAAGTTGTTGTGTTTTTGTTTGTTTGTTTGTTTTAATTTTAGTTTATATTTAAAAATAAAAACGTCAAACGGAACAGTGCGTGTGAAACAAAATGTTAGATTCTGGTCAAACTTGATTTTTTTAACTTCAATTCATCCAAAAAGCAACTTGTATTTTGTTTTGGGTGAAACCAAAACAGTTCTCCACCTTGTTGGGCCACCAAACCAAAAAAACCCAAACCCAATTATTCACACAGCTCTAGCAAGGAGGCTGGAGGGGAGATAGACTATTTCAGCCCCCAAAAGCTCACAGCTTAGTTCTATACAAGATATAAATAGTAGTAACAAGACATCTGTCTAATCGTAAGCACCCTGGCGGGCCGGGCTGGTTTGTTTACCTGCCGCATCCACAGGTTCGGCTGATCGCGGCTCCCACTGGCCGTGGATCGCCACTCCAGGCCAATGGGGGTAGCGGGAAGCGCCGGCCAGCACATCCCTTGGCCGGCGCCACTTCCTGCAGCCCCCATTGACCTGGAGCGGCGAACCGCGGCCAATGGGAGCCACAATTGGCCGAACCTGCGGATGTAGCAGGTAAACAAACTGGCCCGGCCCGCCAGGATGCTTACCCTGGCGGATCGCGTGCCAAAGGTTGCCAATCTCTGGTATAAAATATTGTTGCCATGCTATGGGAATTGTAGAAGTCTTAGAGAGTAGCATAAAGAGACTATACAGAGACTTTTCTTGACACTTTAGGAGTTGAGTGGTAACAACAAACAAATTTAAAGTATCCTTGAGAAATTATCACCACATTAGGTTTATGGCTAACTTTATCTGAGCTCCAGTACAAAAACTCTGCCCCAAATATGGGCTCTTTCAGCACATATTGTAAGTGTGATATTGATTAATATTGCATTGTACTACTTAAAACTAGGGCTGTCAAGCAATTAAAAAGATGAGTCGTGCTGTTAAACAACAGTAGAATACCATTTATTTATTTTTTTAAATTGGATGTTTACTACACTTTCAAATATATTTTCAGTTACAACACAGTGTTCACTTTATATTTAGTTTTGATTAGAAATATTTGCACTGTAAAAAACAAAAACAAATGTTCAATTCACCTCCTTCAAGTACTGTGGTGCAATCTCTTTACTATGAAAGTTGAACTTACAAATGTAGAATTATGTACAAAAAAACCTCTGCATTCAAAAATAAAACAATGTAAAACTTTAGCGCCGACAAGTCCACTCAGTCCTACTTCTTATTCGGCCAATCGCTCAGACAAACCAGGTTGGTTACAATTTGCAGGAGATAATGCTGTCCGCTTCTTGTATACAATGTCACCTGAAAGTGAGAACAGGTGTTTGAGTGGCACTTTTGTAGCTGGCTTTGCAAGGCATTTACGTGCCACATATGCTAAACATTTGTATGCCCCTTCATGCTTCAACCACCATTCCAGAGGACATGCGTCCATGCTGATGACAGATTCTGCTTGATAATGATCCAAAGGAGTGCTGACTGACGCATGTTCATTTTCATCATCTGAGTCAGATGCTAGCAGCAGAAGGTTGATTTTCTTTTTTTGGTGGTTTGGGTTCTGTAGTTTCCGCATCAGAGTGTTGCTCTTTTAAGACTTCTAAAAGCATGCTCCACCCTCTCAGATTTTTGGACAGCACTTCAGATTCTTAAGCCTTCGGTCGAGTGCTGTAGCTATTTTTAGAAATCTCACATTGATACCTTCTTTGCGTTTTGTCAAATCTGCTGTGAAAGTGTTCTTAAAATGAACATGTGCTAGGTCATCATCCAAGACTGCTATAACATGAAATACATGCAGAATGCAGGTAAAACAAAGCAGGAGACATACAAGTCTCCTCCCAAGGAGTACAGTCACAAATTTAATTGACACATTCTTTTTTTTTTTTTTTAAATGAGCATCATCAGCATGGAAGCATGTCTTCTGGAATGGTGGCTGAAGCATGAAGGGGCATTCAAATGTTTAGCATATGTGGCATGTAAATGCCTTGCAATGCCAGCTACAACAGTGCCATTCAAACACCTGTTCTCACTTTCAGGTGACATTGTAAACAAGAAGCAGGCAGCATTATCTCCCATCAGTGTAAACAAACTTGTTTGTCTTAGCGATTGGCAGAATAAGAAGTAGGACTGAGTGGACTTGTAGGTGGTGGCGAGTGATGGGAGAGGGAGCAAATACCTGTAACTGTAAAAGTTAAAGAGAAGTTTTCTCTCTACACTGTAGCCCTGTTCCTCCACACATCTGCCCTCGTCCTCTGCTAATGTCACTCCCAATGGGTAACTACAGCAATGGGACTCAAATTCAAAATCTTGTTTAGAAAAGAATCCCCCATCCCAGAAATCTAAGGTAGCCTGAGCCAAGAATCCTCATTGCCTCTGCCCAGATGTAGCACATTAATCCGTACATTGAAATCCGGAGGGGTTGCTAGTAAAATTGGTTGGCATTCCCCCCCCCCCCCTTCATCTGAGTCTTCAGAAAGCGCTAAGCATGCCTGTGCTTTCTCTCCCCTCCTGCTACAGGACATCAATGCTTACAACGGTGATGAGCCCACAGAGAAGCTCCCCTTTCCCATAATTGCCGATGCAAAGCGGGAACTTTCAATCCAGTTGGGCATGTTGGACCCAGACGAGCGGGACAAGGAGGGCATGCCGCTGACAGCGCGTGTGGTGAGTACAGGCTGCATGTGGGGCACTAGTGTAGACCAGGTGTGGGCATGAATAGGGTTGGACGACACTGTGCCTAAGCCCCTGGTGCCTTGTCTGTACTAGCACACTACCCCGGTGCAGCAGCCTAAATAACTGGTCCATTGCATACTAGTGACTAGAGTAACTGCCTGGCTGGAGAATGGGGCAGATCTTCAAAGCAGTTCAGTGACTCCTGTGCTGCTGAGGTTTGCCAGTGGGGGGTTGGGTGGGTGAGCCCTCTCCTAGCTGTAGCTACCCTCCGTTGGAGCCCAGCCATGATGCTGGTCCGGAGCCAGTTGTAGCTGGGAGGCAGAAGCATGTTAGCTTGCTGATCCTGCACTGCTTTGCCCTGCTGAGAGCATGACGAGATCGGTAACACTCCTTGTCTGGGATCTCAAATGGGCAAGGAGTAGAACTAAACAGTTTTGTGACATTCCTTCTCCCCTCCAGCACTAGTATTAAAAGACTGTTATTGTCCCCTTTCAAGGTAGGGACCCGCAGAGGGAGGCGGCAGTAATGCTCTACACAGTAAAATAAACCACACACCTGAAATATTAGATACTGCATAAGAGCAGATGGCCACTTCCTTTGTATGTGGCTGCATCTTTCCTCTAAAAGAGATGAGACTGTTTTATAATAAACATAGTGCCATCAATGTAAATCGCACTTGTTCTGCCCTAAATGCTTACAGTCTAAAACGGACAGGACCCAGGACTGCCTTTCAGAAGAGAGAGAGCATGGGGATTATGGGTAGGAAGGATGGAGCACTGATTGCTTTGAAGGAGGCAGTGGGGTCGTTGATGGATGAGGGAGACTATCAGTACTAGAATACCAAGCCACATTTCAGTGAGACAACCTGACACTGTTAAATGCTTGTAGCTGATGTAAATTCAGGTTACTCTTCTATTCAGATTCCCAGAGTGTCTCCTTATGTGTCTCTGCTGTTCAGGTGTTTGTTTTCGGCCCAGATAAGAAGCTGAAACTGTCAATCCTCTACCCAGCAACCACTGGCAGAAATTTTGATGAGATCCTAAGAGTAGTGGATTCCCTGCAGCTGACTGCAAAGAACAAGGTTGCTACCCCAGTGGACTGGAAGGTAAATATCTGTAGAGCTACAACCCAGTGCTGTAGGGCAGCTCCGGGTGTAGAGAAGGACAGTTCCTAGAGCCTGTGTGCCCATTCTCAGGACAAGGTGAAGTTAGGTAGTTATCACACAGAGGATGTGCTAAGAGACATGGATCGTGAGAATCCCTGCAATCCTGGGACATGCTAAGAGCACACCATGAGGCTGAGAAGAAGCTGGCTGGGAGAATTCGGACGAGTGTTTCATCGGAATTTGCTGATTTGGCAAAATCAGACTTTTGTTGCAACAGTCCAATTTCATCGACGTTGCAATGGAAACCAGGCATGCAGATTGCCCCAGGGCTGGGACTCCATTCCCTGGGGTGGAAAATTTGAGTTTTAATTCCTAACCAGAGCAAACCAGATCTCAAAATAGCACAATCCTCCATGAAACGGAATTATCTTTCTCCAAACAGCTCTGCTGAGAGGTGTAGTAACAGTGGGAAAATAACGGTAACAACAGCACTGCCCGCATTGCGCTCGTTAAGAGTCACACGTGGCTGGTTTAGAGATAATAAATTACTGTTTCTCCCCCTGTTATCAGTGTGGGCTTTGCAAGGCTAGGGCAGAGTGAGCCGGATTCTGCTCCTGCTTCTGCATGATAAGCAGAATTGTTCTGCCAGTTGCAGAGCCCAGTGCTGCCCTGGTTTCAGAAAAACCTCTCTTGCAAACAAACCATCTGGAATCCTCCAGAGCCCATCACTGTGACACCCCACGAAGGGGTTTTGTCTTTCTTAATCTGAGGAGGGAGACCCATGTTGTCCTAAAGAAGTTGACCATTCTGATGCTTGCTTATGTTATCTGCATCAAAAAGAAGTCTCGTTTGATCCATGGTATCTTATAGACCCATCTAGGTCACTTTACCTAATGGAAAAATCTTCATAGCTTTTCATGATTAAACTAAACCGCTCTCTCCTGACCTGCATAACACTGGGAAGACTCTCTTTTTTTCATCCTAATTATGAAGCACTCTTTAAAACCCAGCTGAGTACCACTATGGGTAACTGCTGCCTTATTAAAGTGAGATCTTCTGGTGCAGGTAAAATCCACTGTCTGGCTGTGGGCATCCTTCTGACTTGTTACCATCTTAATGAACTAGCTAGAGTTCATCACTGGCCTTGGACTCAGGACTGCTTAAGGGTAACAGAGCTGTACTGCTCATGGAGTGTTGCTTTTAGCTTTAATAGAGGCTGACGTCTTAGAACTCTGATCCTCCTGCTTCAGTCCTCACAGCTGCTGTGAAATGCCCTGTAGCTGGGGAGTGTGGTAAAAGTCTCAGTAGACACTGGGTTTGTTACATGGTGTTACAGCATCAGCTAAGCTTCCAAAAAGGACTCATGACTGACTGAGCTTCCACCTCCCGACTCTTCAGCTTTGCATTGGTGATGCAGGTGTTCCCTGTGCATTCATGCAAAGCGCATGTTTTTATACTGCTCCTATTGCTGGGGTGTCCATAAAGGACCAAAGGCAAAAGTTTTCTTTGCTGCTTCTCTGGGCCTGAGGTGTGTGTGGCTTTGTGAAAGTTTTATTTTGAGAAGGGAATTCACAAAAGCTGGGGGACTTAATGGAAATTCTACCCTCTTTGGGGAGATTTAGGTGATGTCTACACAGGCACTCACTGCAGTATAACTTATGTCATTTGGGTGTGAAAAAGTCACCCCCTTGAGCAACATAAGTGACAAGGACCTAAGCACCCGTGTGGGCAGCGCGATGTCTGTGGGAGAGCTTCTCCTGCTAACCCAGCTCCCACGCTCACGGGGGTGGAGTAGTTAAGTCGACAGAGCTCCCTCCCATCCGCTTGGAGAGGTTGCATTAGAGAGCTTACAGTGGCGCAACTGCATCGCTGCAGCTCCACTCTTCTAGCCCAGGGGTCAGCTTCCTCCTTGTGAGCAGATCAGTGGTGATGACCAGGTGAGTTGTATTGTTGCATAGGAACTGATCAGCAAGCCAGTGTAACGTGTTCCCTGGTTGGAAGACAGGTGGCAGGCAAGAGTGTAAAAATGAAGTCCCCCTATTTTCCCTTTACACCCTTCTGTAAGTTACTTATCTGGCTGCACCTACCTCCTTTGCTGCTGCAGTGTTACTTGTCCTGTGCACCAGCTGACTGCCGAATTGGTCCAAGTTACATTACTGATGCCTGTCTCGCACATACCCCATCTCCATTCAAGTCACTGCTGAATATGTCCCAGAGGCTTCATGGCAGCCGGACGTCTTGCTGCACATCTGAATATGGCACAGTGGGCTCAAGAGTAGATTCATTTTCCACTTCTGCCTCGGTGGGGGTAACACCTCTTTTGTAGCTGGTGAAGTTTAACACTGGTGTTGAGGGTGGCATGTGCACATCAGTGTATACAGTGACTAAGGTCTTAATAAAAAAGGGGGGTGGGTGGTTAAAGTCTCGCTTCTTAGCGCAGACACCTTGTAGAGTCCCTCGATTTCTCTGCTTCACTAAAATATTCCCTGTTTCTTACCAGAGTGGAGACCGTGTCATGGTTATTCCCAGCATGCCAGATGACGAGGCCAAAAAGCTGTTTCCTGAAGGAATCTTCACCAAGGAACTCCCGTCGGGCAAGAAGTATCTCCGCTACACCCCGCAGCCTTAGAGCACGTCGCTGCCCCAGAGATACCAGACTGCCGATCATGTGATTTTTAGCAGAGCCGTTCGCCTTGGGGTGGCCTGCGTGGGATGGGGAGCACAGACAGAGGCTGCTCCAGGGAGTAGTTGTCAGAACAGTTAAACTGACAGCTGCTGTGCCTGGTGTTAGCTTCTCAGGGAGCCTTCCTGGGGCTGACTCAGAGTTGATTAGTGTCATGGCAGATGCTGGTTCTGATAAGCCATGTGATCAGCAGCCTTGTATTGTCTGCTTGAAACCAGCTGGGCTGCAGCAGTACAATATGAAATTTTTGATCATTCATTCACTTGGTACTCACCCCACACACCTTTAGTTAGAAAACTGAAATGTGTCTACTCCGTTGGGAACTGCTAAACATGTGGAAGAGAATGATGGATTTGTAATAGTGCTGAATGCTTGTTCTCTTGGGTCTCTCCTGTTTAATATTGGTGCTGGGGCAGGCTGGAAACACTTCAGGCTTCAAAAGGAAGATCCCATCCTACAATGAGATGCACTCCTGCAAGTAATGATTCACAATGTGACAAAGATTATCAAAGTAGCTGCAGCTGGGCTGTGAGAATTGCTGAATAAGCAGCCAAAATTGGATGGGGTGGTAGGTCATGAATTGTCCACGCTGCCATGTGCCTTTAGAACTAAAATTACTCTAACTTGTTAATCAAAAACTTACTTTGATAAGTTTGTTACCAAAGCCGATGCTGCATTAGAGGAGCTGTAGGCTCCTCTGTAGTTACATGGCTTTATTACAAATTTGTATTTTTCATGGGGTTTTTTGCTTAGATAGTTGCCTGATTTTTGCTTTCTTGGAGGGGGGGAATTCAACAAATAAAGCCACATTTACCAGAAGTGTGTGTAGTGTGTTTTATCTCCCCCTTACCTCAGCATTCCAACATGCACCATTAGGCTCAAAATAGATTTGTAACATGGCCTTGCCTGGTGGAGTTGTGCAATGGAGACTTACACAGGTAACCAGAGCTCTGGATTCATGCCAGCATGGTAGTATTTGCCATCCTAATCACTTAGTAAATGAAGCAATTATCTCAAAATACAGGAGACTCAACAAAAGCAACTAATAGGATTATCTTTACACATTGTACCTTTGTACCCTTACTTTCTGAATCTGGCTGAACCCACCCTCTTGTTTGCCCTGGAGAGGTGTTGTATTCCTTTCCATGGAGTATATGAGCCCAAAGAGCCAAAGTTGTTAACATGACCCTGAAGCTGACAAACATTAAAAAGTTTTAAACAGAGGGGACAGGGTTTGGAAACCAGAGACTTTGCCATTCCGCAGGCTAAACAATAGAAACAAATGCTAAAGCCTGGAGAGTCGTTGACTGGGATACACAAGAGAAAAGGAGCTAAAACAAGTCATAAGGCACTTACCTGGGAAAGAGTCTGTAAAACAAAGTTAGGTTTTGGTTATCAAATTCCCATTTAAAGAGAGATGATACCAGGTAGTCTTATTTAATCAGACATCCCTTCTTGAGGGCAGGGGGGGATGGGCTTGTTTTGTTGCTCAGTTGCAAGATGTTAAGAATGGTCACCTTTCCTAATCGACAGAGAGAGAGAGGCAGGGTAGTAAAGATGGAGGAAATACAGCTTTGTTGATGTTCCCAGGGCTTCAGGCAGCAGGTCAGCTACAGCCCCCTCACCCCCCCTTGCCTCTCATATATGGGACCAACACAGCTACAAAGCCACTACCTGCTCCCAAGTGTCCTCTAGGGCGGCCCTAGCAGTATTATGAGGGAGCTATTCCAAGAGCCGGTTGAAACTTTTTCAAGTTATTTCCCCCCAAAAATGAGATTTTTTTTTTTACCATACTTTTTTATGTCAATTTTTGACACCTTTTCCAGTGTTTTAAAAAATGATCCATTTATTACTGATTGAAAATGGGGGTTCCAGCCTGGCCTCTGCTTGCAAGGGGCTGTCAAACCAGCCAGGCTCACCAGGCCATGCAGCATGTTCTAGCCGTGGCCCTGTGTGAGAAGGGGTGGTACAGACCCAGGGACTCCTGCACCAGAGCATCTCCAGCTGCCCTCTTCAGGCCCATGTAAGTCTCCCTTTGTGCCACCAGAGCAGCTTAAAGCTTTTGTGCCAGGATCTGGCCCCAGGTGTCTGACGAAAGGAGATACACACTCATTAAGCATTGTGGCCGTCCCCTACAGCCTGGCTCCCTATCTGCCCTCCCAGGGCAGTCCTGCTGCCAGCGGGCCCAGCCCTCTCTCCCCAAGGACTGGAGTTTGGCCCTTGCTGACCAGGTTAGAGATGGGGCAGGGGCAGGTGGGGGAAGGCTCTTGCTGAGCTGCCTCTCACCTTTAGAGCTGGCCCGGAGCACTTCTATCTCCAGATCGTCAGAGGAAAACAAGAAAACTAAATTAGTTCACCTACAAGACAGAGCCTGAGCCTGCAACTCCCTTGAACTGCCTGGGGGTAGCAAGGTTGGAGCCTCATCAGGGAATAAAGAGAATTGGCCCAAGCTGGATAATAATGAACTTATCTGGTTCTCTTCGTCACTGCCTTAAAAAGGAGGTGAGTGTTTCACCAGTGGGGAAACTGAGACACAGAGCAGGGAAGTGACTTGCCCAAAGTCACCCAGCAGACCAGGGGCAGAGCTGGAACTAGAACGTATGGATTGTGAGGGTTCAGGGCTCTTTCTGCTAGGCCACACTGCCTCCCTTAACCTTATATTGGATCAGCACCACCTAAATTTGAGTATGCCGGCCAGGTAATATTCTGGAAAGCATCGTTCTGGGGGCTCCTTGGGCTTTTCAGAGCTGTATCCCAGAGGCAGCTGCTGCTGTCCTGGCGGTATTACCCATTTATCAGGGGAACAGCTTCAGGTCTCAAACTCCTAAACTGCATTCCCGGCAGTATCCAGGCGATGGCACCAGCGTAGCACAGATGCTGCCTAGGCCAGGTTTAGTTGGGAAGTGGGACTAGATTGCTTTTAAAATTTTAAATTAATTTAAAATTAATAAATTTGTTAGTCTCTAAGGTGCCACAAGTACTCCTGTTATTTTTGCGGATACAGACTAACACGGCTGCTACTCTGAAACCTTTTAAAATTCTGTTGCTTTTACCATGTTCCCCTACTTAGCTAAAAAGCATTTCAGAGTTCCTCCTTTTCCTCTTGCGTATTGCTAACATTTGCCTGTTATGATGTTCCACCTATTTTTAAATGGAGTTTGTATTACAAAAAATAATACAACAATAATTTCTTGGTGTTCATCAGGGTTGGGCCACTTTTTAATCCAACTACAGGATCTGAACTTGAATTCTCTCCATATGCTATGAGATGTAAATCCTTCAGATCTGGCTTTGGTAGATCCATTTCCCAGTTACAGAGAAATAGCTGCAAGACCCTGATCCTTGCTCCAGAGTAGAGAAAGATTTTTGGGGGAAGGGGAACTCAGACCTATTACAAACATTTGGGTGACAGGCCTAGGATACGTAGTTCAAAGCACTGGTCCATAAAGGGTGGACCATTTTGAACCAGTTGATTGTCCTTTTTAGCCAAGCCCTTAATAAAACACAAAGGTTGCTTCAATCCTTTGGGAAAGGCTCCTTTGTAGTGTTTTAAGTTCCTTTCATGCCTCGCTGTGACATTTGCAGCACAGTGAGGAAAACCAACTAACTGGAACATACACAGAATCATAGAACCAGAGGGTTAGAAGGGACCACAAGGGTCATCTAGTCTAACTCTCTGCCAAGATGCAGGATACGTACATGCTTCACTTGAAGCCCATGAGCAGTGAGTCCCATTGACTATGACTGAAAAACTCATGTACTTAAAGCTGCTTGTGTAAATCTGTTTCCGGACTGAAGCCTACAATTTTTACGGTGTGATTTCTTTTCTGGATCAAACTTGAGAGGCACCTTGCCCTTTGAAATCAAGAGACCTATGGCCCAGATTCAAAGCCGGTGTTAGCCACCATACCTTAATGGATTGCAGTGGAGCCTTGCCAATTTACAGCAGCTGAGGATCCAGCCTTTCATATCTGACTGATCTAGGTTTTCTAGGTGACTTTTTCAGTGCAATGCAAGCAAACAGAGACTATGTTAAAATTCCCCAGAATTCAGAGTTATCTGCCCACCGGAAAATTCCAGAGCAAGAGAACTGCTTCAAAACTAGGTGTAGAAGATTTCACATTTATTTTCAAGGGCACCTGCAGTCGGAGAGGATATGTCTTAGTGGGATGAAGCTGGGCTGCTTACAAATTTTTGCTTCCAGTCAATATAAAGTTAAATGGACTGTATATGTGCCATAAAGGAGGGGAGTAGAGGAAAGATAAAGGAGAGTCACTTCTAGTGGCAAAGGGGGCGGGGGAGGATCTTGCTTCTTGGTGTTAAATGGTTAGAGCAGGGGTGGCCAACCTGTGGCTCTGGAGCCACATGCAGCTCTTCAGAAGTTAATATGTGGCTCCTTGTATAGGCACTGACTCCAGGGCTGGAGCTACAGGTGCCAACTTTCCACTGCTCAACCCCTGGCTCTGCCACAGGCCCTGCCCCCACTCCACCCCTTCCCGCCCCCTCCCCTGAGCCTGCAGTGCCCTTGCTCCTCCCCCTCCCCCCCAGAGCCTCCTGCACGCCACGAAATAGCTGATGAGGAGGTGCGGGGAGGGAGGAGGAGGTGCTGATCGGCGGGGCAGCTGGTGGGCGGGAGGCGCTGGGAGCTGATGGGGGGCTGCTGATGTATTACTGTGGCTCTTTGGCAATGTACATTGGTAAATTCTGGCTCCTTCTCTGGCTCAGGTTGGCCACCCCGGGTTAGAGCTTTGAAAGGCCACTAGAGTATAGGGTGACCAGATGTCCTGATTTTATAGGGACGGTCCCGATTTTTGGGTCTTTTTCTTATATAGGCTCCTATTACCCCCCACCCACGTCCTGATTTTTCACATTTGCTGTCTGGTCGCCCTACTAGAGAAATAGCGGCAAAGAAAAAATTAAATCAAAGCATAGTTAGTCAGAGTATTCTCGTGGCTGAATGGTTTGTGGCAGGAACTGAGCCCAAGACCAGGCTAGAAGAACATGCAGGCCCTTTAGCTGGAGAAGTAAAGGGTCATCACTAGGGGCTGCCACGGGGGAAATGGGGAATGCCGGTGGGTTAGGTGTGGGGGAGAGGGAAAAGGTCATTTATTTGTGGTAGGGGGCACTGAGTCTGTGCTGGGGGGTTAATCACATGCCCTGATGTCCCCCGCCATCTGAGACACAGACATTAAGTGTGTTCCCTAGCCACATCAGTGCTAGCAGTGGGATCAGAACCCAAATTCTGTATCCACAATCCCCGGTTCTAAGGCACTGCTCATCCTCCCGCACTCCTGCAGGTTCTCAGAGTTCCACTGGGGGGGAGACCAAAACCTCTGGGTAGGTCCAGCGGGGAGTCTGGCAAGCAGAAGATCAGTCTCAGGGGGTGGTGAGCCAAGCAGGTTCCATGACAGGCCCTTTCTGCTGGCTGAGCTCCCAGTTCCATTCCTCCCCATAGTGGGAACACACCTGCACCATCACTTAAAGGCCCAGTACAGAATAGGTGCCCATTTGAAGTGTATTACTGGCCCCCTGAGAGCCCTTTCATCTGGGAATAGGGCCTGTAAAGTCAACCCTTTGGGCCTAGCTTTGAAATGGAATCTTTAGAGTAGCCCACAAGCTCAGGAAGTTAGCCTAGTCCTGACAGTAGGCATCGCCTAGCACTTACTCAAGTCAAATTCCATCTCCCATCATGCTGCCCAGTCCCTGGCTGCAGAGTTTCTCGCAGTCTGCTCTGGAATTGCACTCCCTTTACCAACTCCTGTTCTAAAACACTGATCAAATCCCATAAAAAGACCATGTTTAGATGGAATACAGTTCAGAGAACACAGCAGTTACATAAAGATAAAAAATGACAGGAGTGCTGCAATTACCACAAAACCACAGCATTACAAACCCAGAACGTTCAGAATTAAGATTACACTTAAAAGAAATCCAAACATGTGAAGGTCTGGAATTTAAAGTCGGGCAGGGAGCAGTTTCAGAATTTGAGATTTTGAAAAATTTATCCATCCCGAATTGGGCCATAAAGTCACCATCTCAAATTTTTGCAAACTGATAAGCCCAAACCAAATTTGGATGGGGGTCAACTGAAACATTTTGTTTTGATAATTTTGAGATGTTTTGGCTTTATTTTGACCTTTTGTGGGGAGGGGGAGGAATGGTTAATTTATACTTAAAGTAACTAAAATTTCAAAATGTGAATGTTTCATATTTTAGTTTGAAAAGTGCTAAACTAGGATAATTTAACATATCTAAGCTTCCACCCTCACTTATCAAATCTAGAGTGCCAATAAAACTGACCTGTTCCTGTGAACTGTTTTGGTTTTGAATAATCTGCATTTTTCTGAAGAAAAAGTGTTTTATCCCAACTAGCTCTACTAGAAATGAAGTTAGGACCCCAATAGTCTTAACTCTGACCTGTAGTGACACCATGCAATAACCATACACTTCTGAGTATGAAAATTACTTCGTTTTTGTCCCAGATTATTAGAGGAAAGACACAAGGGTGTCGCTCATATTCTTCCCACCCCCTCTCCATGTTGTCACCACAAGGTAGGCTTAAAGGTTATTTTGTGCCTGAACTGTTGACCTTTTCTGTCTCCTGGCTGGGGGTTTGTCAGTTAGAGGTGGACAATTATCTCAGAACTGCAGCAATGCAAAACTGTCACAACCACAGCCTAGAACCCCTCATGCCCAAATCCAGAAATTCAGGCCATTCGTCCCAGGGCCATACTGCTTCTTCCCCTCCCCCCTCAGAAAGGAACTGTGAATCACACACCGGGGGGTTATTTCAGAGTGTGCAAGACCTTTGTTTTCACAAGCAACTGGAGTGCTGGGTGGGCACGGCAATGCAGGAACTCAAATTCAAAGCATAAAATATCATGAGACCAGCATGACATTTTGGGGTTTCGTGTGGGTAGCATTGAAAGGTACCTAGAAATCATAGAGGATGCAAATGGAATTTGAAAGACACCTTTCCTTTGCACATCCAAACTGATGTTTGTCAGGAAAAAGAGCCAGCAAACTGCTAAAGCCCTCGTCTACATGCATCTCCCTGCATCAAAAGATCTGACGTCGAACGCCCTTCGATTTCCCATGGAAAGTAATTTGTAAACAGCCACGAGGCATCCTCTCTGAAACTGAACAATGGCCAAAGTGATATACAGAGGTCACACACCCCCAAAGCACAGTCAGCACAAGACGCATGTTCACTGCTCTCTCGCTGAAGAGCGTTTGGGAAGCAGGCATGACATATTAACCAGGAAAGACATGTTTGTATTTGCACTGCAGACAAGTGCTTGGAAGAAATGACAAATACAGCAGATCCATCCATCATCATCGCAATTGAACCAAGCCCCAGGTTACCATCTCACCCACGAGACCAGCCTTCTTTACAGGATGAGCCTCCTCCAAATGAGAGGTTATGTCAAGCAGGGGTAGAGCTAAAGGGCCAGAGAGACACAGATATCTAAGATCTAAGTCTGAGTGGATGGACAAGTAGCTTGGGTTAGCTCTGGTAGAAAAACTAGGTGTGGTAATCCCAGCTGCTTCCTACTAGGAACCAGTCTCCCATTTGTACACAGCTCCCTGGGCTGTTTCAGTCTCTCGTGTATTTCATTGCCTTGCCTGGTTTATTGCAGCCTAACATTACACGTCACTAGAAGTGAATCATTTCCTCCCTGCCTCTCCCTAGTCAGGCCAACAGCAGATCTCAGAGGCCAAAACAAGCTTTTTTCTGGGGAGGTCAAGGTGTTGGTTCCAGGAGTCAATGAGCCACCTGCTGAAAGGAGAGTGGCCTGGATTCAGGGCCTGGAGCACAGCAGGGAACATGGGAGCAATAGTGCATGAGCGAAGGGCAGACAAGAAAGAATGATGGGTTTGGCAGTTGACTCTGAAAGTGAGTGGTGGGGAGGCATTTGAAAAGCCAGACACATAATGCATATTCATCCATATGCAAATCAGGATATTAAGAGATTTGCATAAATTTTCCAGATTGCTGGACCTTCTGTCATCACAGGCATGAGCTCTGACCCAGCAGGTCTTTTCCATCTCTCATTGCTAGGATGCTGGGATGAGCTGTGCAATATCCCAGTGGGCCCAGCGGGAGGCACTGCACTTAGACCCCAAGCTGCTCTTTACATTACTGAGAACACTGTCTATTTGGTATCTGTTCAGCCCCTCGCTCAGGCTCTGGTGACATTAGATGTCATGTCACAGATGACTGCCTGGGCTTGCGCAGGAGACATTTTATAATGAAGATGAAGCCTTTCCCCATGTAGGGCTCTTCTTGGTTTTGTTCACGTATGTTGCAAGACCCACCCTCACTCGTGTGACTAACAGCTTAAGACCAGGGGTAATGTGACCCTGTCTCTGGTTGCAATGCAGAGGCTGCATTAAGAAAGCTAGCAGGAGGGCCTGGGGACCCAAAGCATGGCCTGCAAGGGTGCAGGCCTAGAACCCAGGGAGCTGTCCTAAGTTCTGGCAAGTCCAGGCCTCATTGAGGAGCTGTCTCCAGTGCTGGACATTAGTCCCTTACCCCACTCTGCCCAAAGGGGTCCGTGCTACTCTCCAAGCCCTTGCCCCTGCCTGTGCTTTTGGGTTCATTTACTTTTGAACAAGGCTGTCTCAAGATTGACATGAGCTTTCATGGTCAGCAGCTGGTTGCTCATGCGGTCCCCATTTCTGTGCAGTCGGGGCTCCCAGCATATCCATACCAACACACATCCCGGGAGGCCCTCCTGCTATCCAGCTGGGGTCTAGTCACTCCCCACGTGGCCCTTTGGGAATGGCGGAGTGATCCCAACCCCGACGCCTCTTCTTGACCCCCAGCTTGAGAACACTGGCTGTAATGGCAGGGTGTGGATGAGCTGAACCCTTCTCTGCTCACCCCTGATCGAAGCGCTGGGCATTTGCAGGCAGCCCCTGTATTGACCTGTCTATTACCATCCTGGCATTTTTAGAGTGTGGGTGGGAAACAGGTGGCATCTTATTCTTTCATTATAACCCAGACCATGCCTTGCACAGCCACTGAAGAGTTCCAGGGCCTGGCAGTGCTTCCCAGCTGCCACATTTAATGGCAGGTAGGCAGTGCCGTAGGATCCGCCCCCGTCACGCTACAGCTGGAATCGATACATTTCCAAGCCCTGGGCACTGCCAGTTCTAATCCACTGGAGTGAATGAGACCTCATGATTTGCCTTTCAACCCCTTTCAGCTCCCTTTTTAACTGCTTTACGTCTGGAGGTGGTTGCTTCCACTGGTCAGATCCATTTCCCCAGTGCGGTTCTGGACACATCAGATCAGTTGCTCTGCATCGCATACCTTGGTAGTATTTACAGCGCAACTTAATGATCACGAAATGAGTCTATCCTATGCCCCCAGCCAGTTTAGCCTACATATTTGCGCTACATAATACCACTTTCCACGTCTAGCCATTAAATAGAACTTGCAGGGGAAAGAATTCTCCCCTCCCCCACCCCAGAAATGTTTCTTCTCCATTTTGGGGGTTTTCATCACAACTGCAGTCTCCACCATAGAAATTTCTGTGGGGAAAAGTTTCCATTTTCTCTGAAAGTCATTCCCCGCCGCCCAAGCCGTGACAAAACATTCTCTGCCAGCTTAGCTATCGGGCTGGGATCCTACATTAGAGCCCATCACCACAGCATCTCAGCTCCTCTCACGCCTTTCAGAAAAAGACATATCAGGAATAGTGCTCTGCCATGCCAACAGCTGGGAGGGAAATATTTGATTAGGCAGTTCTTTGCGCGCATGGCAAGTAATGGCATACACTCATCTCCTGGCTGCTCTGGGGCTGAGCTCCTTCCAGGTCTGTTGCTTGTTTGCACACCCTGAAGCCCCTCTCTCTCTCTGTGACTTGGGGTGCTCCCTGTGGCCATGTCACTTGGTTTTCTCCCTTCCAGGATAGCAAAGTCCCACAGGACAAACTGCCCCAGGCAATCTTCAAAGCCACTGCACTGAATGTGCCACTTCCCCAGTGGCTGGGAGGGGAAGCCAAGCCCCTCTTCTACTCCAGGTTCCAGTCCAAGGACCCTGTGTCTATCAATTGCTTGTTTCCAGACAATGTTCCCTGTTGCTATTTCCTTAGACTCTGTCTGTCTCCCTGCTCCCTGTGTGTACCAGCTCAAACTCCCTCCTCCTAGAGAGTGACTACAGACTACTTCCCCAGCAGCCCCTCTGTGGTGCCAATTTCCTGGCTTTCTACCAGCCCTGCCTGTTCCTTCTCAGCTGGGCTCCATCACCAATCAGCCTGTCAGGCCCTGGCTCTCCCCTAGGTGCAGCGTATCAGGTTAACTAACTTAATTTAACCTGCTCTGCCTTGTGTGGAGGGGCCTCCCCATCACAGAGAGTCAGAGAAATGAGTTTTGCACTTAATTCTGAATGAGGTGAGTGTTCATTCTTGTTTCATGTGGCAGTGAGTTCCACAGGCTTGGCCCCCTCTCCTGAGTAAATTCTGTCTTCTGCATGTCTGACTCTCCTCTACTGGTAAAGTGGTTCCATTGTTTCAGTGGAGAGTTCTAGCAAGAAGGCGTGATTAAGGCAGAGATCATCTCAGGGAACTAAATCCAATCCCTAAAAGGGCTTTGAATATCAGGGAAGACACCAGAAGCGTCTCAGAGCACTTTCCCTATATTAATGAATTCAGCCTCACAACAACCAGTGAAGTAGGTACGCACTATACTCTTTCAACTTGGATAGAGGTAGACACGGACGCTCAGAAAAATTAAGTGACTGGCCCAAGGTCCCACAGGGAGGCAGTTGCAGAGCTGGGAACTGAACCCAGGTCTCCCAAGTCCCAGTCCTGAGCTTTTCTCACAATACTCTTCCCCCTCACCAATAGCTGAAGAGGTGGAATTACAGGAGATACTTTCCCTAGCAGTTAATGCCAGGGCTATTAAGAACTGGTTAAAGGGGAGACTGCAGCAGGTCGTACTGAAAGGTGAAATGTCAGGTTGGAGGGAGGTTACCAGTGGAGTTCCTCAAGGTTCGGTTTTGGGTCCGATTTTATTTAATCTATTTATTACTGACCTCGGAACTGAATGTAGGAGTGGGCTGATAAAGTTTGCGGATGATACAAAGTTGGGAGGTATTGCCAATTCGGAGAAGGATCGGGATATCCTGCAGGGAGATTTGGATGACCTTGTAAACTGGAGTAATAGTAATAGGATGAAATTTAATAGTGAGAAGTGTAAGGTTATGCATTTAGGGATGACTAACAAGAATTTTAGTTATAAGCTGGGGACGCATCGGTTGAAAGTAACGGAAGAGGAGAAGGACCTCGGAGTCCTGGTTGATCGCAGGATGACTATGAGTCGGCAATGTAACGTGGCCGTGAAAAAAGCTAATGCGGTCTTGGGATGCATTAGGCGAGGTATTTCTAGTAGGGATAAGGAGGTGCTGGTTCCGTTATACAAGGCACTGGTGAGACCTCATTTGGAGTACTGTGTGCAGTTCTGGTCTCCCATGTTTAAAAAGGATGAATTCAAACTGGAACGGGTACAGAGAAGGGCCACTAGGATGATCCGAGGAATGGAAAACCTGTTGTATGAAAGGAGACTCGAGGAGCTCGGTTTGTTTACCTTAACCAAAAGAAGGCTGAGAGGGGATATGATTGCTCTCTTTAAATATATCAGAGGGATAAATATCAGGGAGGGAGAGGAATTATTTCAGCTCAGTACTAACTCAGGACACGAGAACAAATGGATATAAACTGGCCGTCGGGAAGTTTAGGCTTGAAATTAGATGAAGGTTTCTAACCATCAGAGGGGTGAAGTTCTGGAACAGCCTTCCGAGGGAAACAGTGGGGGCGAAAGACCTCTCTGGCTTTAAGATTAAGTTTATGGAGGGCATGGTTTGATGGGATAACGTGATTTTAGTCAATAGGTCAATAACGTGCCATTGCTGGTAATTAGTAACAATGGTCAATGATGGGATATTAAAAGTTACTACAGAGAACGTTTTTCCGGAGGGTCTGGCTGGAGAATCTTGCCCGCATGCTCGGGGTTCAGCTGATCACCATATTTGGGGTCGGGAAGGAATTTTCCTCCAGGGTAGATTGGCAGAGGCCCTGGAGGTTTTTCGCCTTCCTCCGCAGCATGGGACAGGGGTCGCTTGCTGGAGGATTCTCTGCGACTTGAAGTCTTTAAATCATGATTTGGGGACTTCAACAGCTGAGTCAAGGGAGAGAATTATTCCAGGAGTGGGTGGGTCAGCTTTTGTGGCCTGCATCATGCGGGAGGTCAGACTAGATGATCATAATGGTCCCTTCTGACCTTAAAGTCTATGAGTCTATGAGGCTAGGGGCCCAGAACTCCAGGCTCCATTCCTGGTGCTGCCCTGCTTCAGCAGAGTTACCTTACTCTCTGTGGATCAGGGACGGCAGCCAGAAGAATCGCTAGAGGAATGTAACTGTAAAGAGTTGAGAGCCGGTGCTGGACGCAGCTCTGGCCGTGCACACCCGCTATTCTTTTGCTATATTGTACGGGGCATCTCGCCGCCTTTCCTTCCTCCTGCCTCTTTTCTCCCCGGAGAAAGGAGAGGGCTTCTGGGGGATGGATTAACCACTGGCCTGGGGGGAGCTGGGACCTTGTGAAAGTTACTCGTGACCCCCCTTAATAGCTAGTAGCCATTATGTCAGCCAGCAGCCATTAGGAAGAAGCAGACACCTTAAATACACAGTAGCCTGAACTTTTCAACTGTCTTCCCTTTCAAGGCCTTAAGGTAGTTGGAGCTGGTCCCAAGCCGGTTTTCACTGACCAGATAGCAAAAGCACGGGTCTGACAACCACCAATCAAGTGTTAACACGGCAAGGGCCTTTGTCTGAATGTGTATAAAGAATCTGTAAAATGTGTATAAAACAAAGTTTTTGTACCAAGGTACAAAGCTCTCCTTTTTTCTGCAGAATAAAGCAACTCTTCCTTATCCCTGTCTGGCTGTTATTGGCTCTCAGCTAGGTGGACCCGATATTTCGGTGACAGTTTCTGGTGACTCCGCCGGGACTCTCCTAGCTCGGACATTGGACTCCGGATGGCTGCGGCGAACTGGGAACGGCGCCAACGGGGTGTTTCGCCCCTTTTCTCTGCTTCACCGCAGCCCCTGGGGTTTGTGTTCCAATAAGGTGAGTCCTAATAGAATAAGAAGACACTATCTGGTTCTAGTCTGGTTCTGTTTTGGTTAACCGGTTAATGAATTTCTGTCTTATACATTTGGGCGTTAGGTGTGTGGACGGAACTGAGCCTCTCATTCGTAATTCCTCAAAGTGGAAGCCATCACGTGAGATGAAGCTCTGAGGTCGAATTGGGATCCTTCTGTCCCATCCCCTGTAGCGGTCAGTATTAGTAGAAATTCCTGTAATAGAATCCTTTTAGGCCATAATTCCCTCTGTTCTCTGTGTAATTCTCTGTTAGAGTGTCAGCAGGCAGATGGGTGGGTCTCTGGTAAAACCCTCTAAGGATAGCCCTTTGAATTATATGTTAAGTAAATGGCCTTTACCCGGTGTTCAAAAAAAAAAGTTACACCTTGTGTAAAAATTAATGTGGCTAATGTTGTGAAAATTGAATTGTGGAAAGGATGTGCATTTTCCCCAGAAAATGTGCAGTGTATATTGTAGTAGAGGTAAAAGAAATGCAAAGCTACCAATATAGGTTGTGTTGTCTTTTTCAGATCACTGTGTGTTTGAAAGCAGAAGTTAAAAGTAAAAGGCAATCAAAAGTCTGGAAAAGTTAATTGTGTCCTTTTTTTTAAGTAAAAGTCTTTAAGCTGTAAATAGCTTTGGATCTGGAAGCAAGCCAGAAAGCATCTGTATTAATGCAATTATCTAACTAATAAGGTAAAAGCTACTGAAACCTGGGCTGCCTATAAAACAAATACAAAAAAATATGGGTAATTCTTCTGTTTTGTCTAAAATCAACAAAAATATGTGTATATAAAGGAAATATTTTAAGCAATGACTGACTGCCCAGAAGGGGTAGACCTCTGTTCTTTTGTCTTTCAGATCATCAGAGAAAACGGATGCCAGCTAAATAGCATTCAACGTACCATGCATTTACTGGCACAATAGGAATTATTTTTATGTTCTATGGCCAAAATTGTTGTTAAAATTTGCATACCAACAGTCTTTGGAAGCAAGGACATGGAAGGTTAACCCACTCCCCATATTGCCCATGGGATCCTTCTGGCTACCTCAGATTTCTAGCCAAAGGGCTGGGAAGGAAGAAAAGCTATTGGACACCAAAGGTTGTACTGAGGGGACTCCTCAAAAGTGGGTGTGCTTGTCCTGGTTTATTGCTCCAAAGCTCTGTAATAAAGTTATTTTACTGGAAGGGTGTACATGGCGTACATTAAGTAATAAAACTAATGTACTGTATAATGGCAATGTGTATGTGTTCATTGTTAAAAAAAAGGTATATAAATAAAAAGTAAAAGTTTCCTTTTTAAGTTAAAAAAAAGCCAAAAAGAAGGAGAAGGAAAAAAAACAGAACAAGTTAAAAAAAAAAATAGCTAGCAAGCTCAATCCAAAGATAAGATGCTGGCCCCATCCAAGAACACTGCCCACAGCTAAGACTTGGCTAACAGCCAAGAAAAGGGGGGCCTGAATGTGCCCAAGCAACTATGAGATCTGCAAAACACTGCCAGGCATTAATAAAATGTGTTAGGTTTCTTTTCTCACAAATAAAAGAAGTGCTACCCAAAGACCCTAGCAGCCCTGCCGTTCATTAAAACAAAAAAACTAAGTCTATGTAAAAATCCACCAACGAAAAACTGCTTTGGCTCCATGCTGGAAAGGCCCTTTCCAAGTCCTGTTAACAACCAACACCGCTGTAAAGTGCCAAGGACTGCCTACCTGGACCCATGCTTCTCACTGTAAAAAGACCCCTCCACCTCGGGAGGACTCTCCGACTAATAAGCCTATTTCTCCTTCTAGCTCTGCTGTCCCTTCTGGACAGAAAAAAAAAAAAAAACCAAGGTAAAGTGCTAGTAACCTCTCCCTTGTCCACTGACAGACCTACTGTGCCTTTAAATTTTTTTAGAAGACGCAAAACCATTACAGGGTAATGTGCTAGTAACCTCTCCCCTCTATAATGCTGAACCATGACTGTTTCAGGAAAAGAGAAGAAGGAACACTTGCTTCATTGGAACCACCGAAGTCCAGGGATTCCTGCCTACAAAAGACATTAAGAACTAACCCTGGTAAAAAAAACAAAAAATTATACACTGGCAAAAAAAAACTTGTGGGACCAATGCTTAAAAATGTGGTATAGTACTACACCAAAAAAAATTTATTAAAATATCAATAAACTGTAATTAACACTACACTAGGGACTATTAAATTTTCATTACCCTTATCCAGTTTCCAAATCACCTCTACATACCCAAATTGCTCACAGGGGGCTGCCATTAAATTAGCAGAACAGAGGGCTTGGGTTATTTCCTCTAGAAAGAAGAGAGACTTGACCGTATCCCTTTGGGATGGGGCCAATAGTGCAGCAGCAGTTTAAAATATTTTTAAGAACCAAAAACATAATAAAAAATTGGGGCACAGCTAACCCAGGTACAGGCTGAAATTGGTAAGTTACATGTTATCTCCGCCCTTAGTTGTATGACCCAAAAATTGCTAACAAAAATGGTATTAAATATCACTAAGGCTGGGAAGGCATTGCAGTGGGATCTAGCATGTTCAGGCTTGGCCCACTGCCCTTACAGACACATCAGGAGTACTATCTGATCTGTGGCCATGGAGACATACTTGGAAACTTTCTGGGTGGAAGTGCAAACGTTCTCAATGCTCCTTCCAAGCATATGAACCAATTAGGGGGGGCTTGTGCTCGCATCAAAAAAAAATTTTGTTTCTATGTTAATCATTCCGGCTTAATTAAGCAGAATTTACAAGCCATTAAAAATGCTGCTGTTGTTTTCCATGCTGTATCTCTTAATCACACCTTTAGTTTTAAAAACCTCCTTCCAGACCTTGGGTCATGGTTTACGGGGCTCTTTCGAACAATTGTTAAATGGATTCTTTTCTTTCTTTTCTTTCTATGTGTTATTTAAATAATAATACAATGTGCCAAATGCCTGTGTAATGCTATGATCAAAAGCTCTGCTGTCCATAAGAAAACCCAGTATCTGTCCCTCCAGCTTAATCGCAAATTGCGTAACGGGCCTGATAATTTTTGAACTTCTCAGGCCCGAAGGGGGGACTGTGAAAGTTACTAGTGACCCCCCCTTAATAGCTAGTAGCCATTATGTCAGCCAGCGGCCATTAAGAAGAAGCAGACACCTTAAATACACAGTAGCCTGAACTTTTCAACTGTCTTCCCTTTCAAGGCCTTAAGGTAGTTGGAGCTGGTCCCAAGCCGGTTTTCACTGACCAGATAGCAAAAGCACGGGTCTGACAACCACCAATCAAGTGTTAACACGGCAAGGGCCTTTGTCTGAATGTGTATAAAGAATCTGTAAAATGTGTATAAAACAAAGTTTTGTACCAAGGTGCAAAGCTCTCCTTTTTTCTGCAAAATAAAGCAACTCTTCCTTATCCCTGTCTGGCTGTTATTGGCTCTCAGCTAGGTGGACCCGATATTTCGGTGACAACCTGGACATTCAGATGCAGTGCACTCTGGCGGTTTGCTCTTGCCAGTTGTCTGTGGGCGAAGGAGCCAGCCTGGGCATCCCTCTGCTGTGGCTAATTCTCCCGTCTGTGGCTTGGATCCGGAGCGACCAGATGGGCTGACGCCATTTCGCTCACTCCACCCCACTTACTACGCAGAAGAGCAGATGGGATACGGAGCCTGTGAGAGTCTCCTGTCTGCTCCGGCCAAGATTTCACCGGCCCTCATAATGCTGTAGTTGCATTGAAGAAAGTCAGAGCACCCAGCGCTGCACTCCTGCCAGCGCGGTCTGACGCACGAGCCATCCCTCTGAATGCCCAGCACTCTGGGCACTGCGTGTCGGGTTCCTATAGGAGCTGGGGCCAGTGGCTACACCTGTGTCCTGAGTGGGTGCAGAGCGTGTCTGAGTGAGGCTGGGCCGGAAAGGTATATTAGTAAGTGGGCAGGATTTGTGTAAAGGCAAGTCCGTTAGGGTGCATGTGTAGGAGACGTGCTACAGTGAGCGTATGGCTGCATATGTAGGACATGTGTGGAACGCACATGGATCCACATGGGCACAAAGGGTAGATCTGGCCTAGGGCGTGTTTATGTGTTGTGGGCAGGGGTTTTGCATCGGTGTGTGTGTGTAAATGCATGGCCTCCTCCCAGGTGCCCCTCCCCCATCCTTTGGCCTCAGGGTAGCCCTGGTAATGACCTCGTGCCTCAGTTTCCCTCGATTCCTCAAGTAGACTCAATACAGCCTTTGGAGCATATAAATAGCCCTTTTGGGGGAAGGGGGTAATGTATTGTTACTATAAGTCCCATGACCATAATCCCCCCAGCACAGTCTAAACAGTTCATTCCTCTCAACAGTCCAACCCAAGTATGACTCCCATGTCTCTCCCCACACCCCACCCCAAGTACTTCTCTGGTGTCCCTCCCAAGGCCTCACCCCAGCCATGGCTCTGGCATCTCCCCACACCTCACCCCAACCCCTGGGTACTTCTTCAACCTCTCTCCCCAGGCCTCACCCCACCCCTCTACCTGGGGTGTTCCTGTTTCCTGTCTAGGTAGGGCTCCAGCTCCTGCCTGGAGACGTCAGCAGGCTCCATTGGTCCCCAGCCTCCGGCCCACTCTGGCCATGGTCTCTATACTGGGGAATCATAGAATATCAGGGTTGGAAGGCACCTCAGGAGGTCATCTAGTCCAATCCCCTGCTCAAAGCAGGACCAACCTCACCTAAATCAAGCAGGTAAGTGAGTGCCTCATGCTTTCACCAGCCCCATCTCGCTCCGCTGCTCAAGCCAAGCAGGCTCGCCCCTCCCTCCTTCCAAGCTATTCCCTCCCTGAAGCTCCCAGCCCAGCTCTGCTCCTCCTCAGAGCTCCCTTTATTCTCAGGACCCTCTCCAGCTATACGCTGCCTCTGAGCCCTCGCTGCTCTCTCAGGAGTCCAGCTTCTGGGCTCCCCAGTCCCAGCCATATAGTCTCTGGTGGCTCTTACCTACCCCTGACTCCCACCCAGGCAGCCCTGATTCACTAGCTCTCTCCCTGGTCTTTTAGAGCCCCCAGGTGCTGCTCTGCCTCTTAACTGGCCAAAAGGCAGCACCTGTCCCAGCACAGGACCTGCTTCATGCACAGGTGTGTCGTGGAGGGGGGGAGCATCCAGCTGCCATGAGAAATCCCCGATTTGAGGCTGTCTTTAACTGGCATGTAAGAGGCGGATGGCCTGAAAATCACTGGACTGACCCTGAGAACAAAGGACAATGTTCGTTTGCGCAATGTGTGAAGAAGATCCCTCAGTGCATCTCTGAGGGCCTGTCAGTCACTGAGGAACCCAGCTAGTGGTAACATGTGCAGGCTCCCTCAGACACTGTAGGGGGAAGGGGCCCCAAAAAGGAAGTGATTGGTTTTTTCCAAGCTTCAGTCCTGCTGGCTTACCCAGGGGGGTCAGTTTGGCTCCCAGGACGATTCAACAGCTTTGACAATGCCTGAAACATTGGAAACCCTGGAAAGGTTGAGAGGGAGGGAGCGACTGCAGGGGGATGAGTTATCTTCTCAGGACTGGACATACAGTCTCCAGTGGGCCAAAGCACTTTGCGTTCTGTGGTTTGGCCGGGCTGTGCCTCACGTGAGACCAAGAATTATGATGTGAGTTTGGGGCTCCCAGCTCTGGATTTTCAAATCCATGGGGCTGGCACTATTGAAGTCACCTGGGCTCAGCTCCACACAGGTATTTCTGTGGGGTTTGCGGCTCCCCTGAGTCCCCACCTCAAGCTGCTTATAACATCCTGTGATAAATGAAAGGGGTGGGGGTTGCTCTCTTTTATGGACACCCAGCTAACCAGTTAGCTATAAAATCCCTGTTAGTAGCTGTTCTCTATTTGCTTTACCTGTAAGGGGTTAAAAAGTCCATAGGTAAAAGGGAGGGAGTGGGCACCTGACCAAAAGAGACAATGGGAAAGCTAGAACTTTTTAAAATTGGGAAAAACGTCCTTTGTCTGTCTGTTATTGTTCTCTGGAGAGAGGGGACAGAGCAGAGACAAGGCTGGAGGTATGCTGTAAAAAGCTTTGGGCAAGGTATGAAAATCATCATATCATATCTAGAACCTACTCATTTGAAACCTCAGATATGTAAGTAGATCAGGAAATGTCTAAGAAGACGCGATTAGGCTTATCTTTTATTTCTTTATGGCTTGTGGACTCCTCTGTGCTAACGCCAGGTGCTTTTGTTTTGCTTGTAACCTTTAAGCTGGACCTCAAGAAGCTATCTTGATGCTTAATCCTTGTAATTTTTTTTAAACCTAGCAAAAAGCCTAAATTGCAGATGTATTTTCTTATATATATTGTTTTTAATAAAATTTACCTTTTTTAAGAACAGGATTGGATTTTTGTGTCCCTAAGAATTTTTCTGCATATGTTGTTTAATTAGCTGGTGGCAACAGCTGATTTCCTTTATTTTATTTCTCAGCTCTTCCCGGGCGGGGGGTGTGTGTGAAAGGGCTTGAGGGTACCCCACAGGAAGGAATTCCCAAGTGCACCTTCCTGGGTTCTCAAAAGGGGTTTTTGCACTTGGGTGGTGGCAGCATCTACCAATCCAAGGTCAGAGAAAAGCTGTAACCTTGGGAGTTTAATACAAGCCTGGAGTGTCCAGTATTAATTTTTAGAATCCTTGTCGGCCCCCACCTTCTGCACTTGAAGTGCCAGAGTGGGGAATCAGCCTTGACACATCCTCCCCAAGTTGTAGCATGCCAGGGGGTCTCCAAGCAAAACCAAGTAAAGAAAGGTCCTTTCATCTCTCTCCCCCTTACAAGGGAGTGACAGAAAAGCAAGGCAAGAGTGGCCTGGCACTTGGGTGGTCTTTCTGGGCTCAGCCCTTTGGGGCTTGGCTTGTCAGCTGCTCTATTGTCTGTAATGAAGGCCTACCTCCAGCCCCTCCTCTTAAGGCATCCTCTTTACAGCTGGTCCATGGACTGATCGGTCTCTGCGGCCAGCAGTCTCTGAGAGGTAGCCTCTTCTTGTTCACCAACCCTCCCTGTGGCAGATTTTCCCTTTCCAAGCCCCCCATGGCAGAGCAAACCTTCAAGGAGCAGCTTGCTAGTGCTGAGCCAGCCAGAAGAGCAGGCTAGTCTCCGCCCCACCAGAGAGCAGGCGTGCCCCTTCACACTTGCACTGAGATCAGTGGGAGGCAGGAGCCTCAATATATTCGGGGATCTGGGCTCTGACATCTGCAGGCCAGCTCCTCATAGCAGCCCTGACTTCAGCATCCGCCAGATCAAAGTGGCTTGGAACTGGCCCATGGTCTTAGTTTGCGATCGTATTGTGTGTAAGAATCGCTCTGATGTATGATTTAGGGGAACGCATTGCATCTGGTGCTTGGTTCGCAAGCTGCTAGCCACAACCATGGCTTGAAGATTTACTCTCCAGCAGGTATTACGGGTGCAGTGGGGTGGGTCACTTGGGTGACAAGCTAGCACTTTTGTTTGATTGTCCCAAGTTGGTAACCTGTTCAATGCCTCTGGAGTGAATTCACCAGTACCGGCTGGCACAGGTACTCAGAGCGCTCCCACTCTCTGGGTGAAACCCACTCCTGCACCAAGCACTCCTGTAAAGTCTATGCACCACTTCAGCCCTCAGAACAGAGCCCCAGTGGTGCATGGCCCTTGTGCTGAGGGTGAATTTCATCCTAAGAGAAGAAAAACCTGGTTGGAAGGAAGATTGCAGGAAATGTTCGGCGCTGCAGCATGGCCTAGTGGAACGGTCACTGGACTGAGACTCAGGTGACCAGGGTTCTGCGGCAGGCTAAGAACACAGGACAAGGAGGGTCAGGCTACAGAAGGAGCCTAGTTTACTGGGGCACCTGGTGCTTAGCAATGCAAGCCGGGATAATGCGGCTTCCCTCCGACACACACATGCTAGAACCTCAGCCTGGAACTTTGGCCTCTCCCCCTGGTCCTGCAGTTCTGTTTCCTGCAGCTCTGGCTGCATCGCTGACCACTCACGAACCGGATGCTATTCCCAGCGCTGCCGCTAACATGTGGCGTGGCCATAGGCAAGTCCCTCCCACACTGGCCTCTTCACACTGCCAGCTCTTCAGGGCAGTCCAGGCCCTGTGTGCATGTCCAGCACCTCACCCAGCGGGGTCCAGATCTCAGCACTGCCCACAGATAAATAATAAACGGGGCTCTGTGAAGGCCCCCAAGGGAAGCTGCAGCAGGAGTGAGTGGGGAGCTCCAGCCTGAACACCTCTCTGGACCTGCAGGGTGTGTTCCCGGAAGGGAGCTCTCTCTGCAGAGTGCTGGCAGAGGTAGCGGGCAGGTCAGGAGGCTGGGTGAGGACTTGAAGGAGAGAGGGGGGCACAAGCTGCTGCTGGCAGGATCTGTGAGCCTGTGAGGAAGCCACTGAGACTTGCAGCAGAGAACCTCATGGCCAGACAGCTGAAGGGGGGCGGGGTGTTAGGAGCTGCCCCCAGGCTCTTAAAGGGGAAGTAGCATACCCATTTGTGATGGAGGACTGGGGCCTGCCTGAAGAACCCCTGGGCATGAGGTTACGTGCACCACTCGGTTGCGCTGCCCTGAAGTTACCAGGTTTACCTTTGGCTGCAAGCGACTGTAGCCCCTCAGTGACTTGCACTCTTTCCCCCCAGCAAAGTATCCCCTTGGCTGAGCACTTAGCGGGTATCACTCAGTGCTGGAGCCTCCAGGGGCTAGTGGGCAAAGTGCCTTCAGCGATTGCCGCTGCACTCTGGGCATAGCTAGTGCTGCTGAGTCACTCACGAGGTCCGTGTGTCCCAGAGCGGGCCACCAGCTCCTCATGCTGCCTCCTCCAGCCCTGCTGCAGCCGGGTCTGCTCTGGGAGGAGAGGCGGTGGCTTGTGACAATGTGAAGGGAGGGACCCCTCGGGACACAATGCATGTGTAAAGCAGGAGCCGACTGAGGAGGAAATTGGGAATGTAGCACATGCAACCTGGGCCCTGTCCCCTGGAAAATTCTGGGTGCGCCCCGGCCTCATTCTGCGTCATGTGCCATGAGTGTTTCTAGGCACACGCGCTGCCCTTGACAGCGTCTCCATGTACAGACAGCACAGCTTGGAGCACGGACGGCGCAGTGCCCTGGAGCTGAACTTCCCCGGCCCGGGACTCCTCAGAGGAGCTGGCAAATGCACGCTGGAAGTGGGGGCTGCCGGAGGCCATCGGCCCCCTGCACGGGAGGCGGTGCTGGTGTTACCAGATTGTTCTGCAGGAGCTGAGCCCAGGGAGGTCTCAGCACTATGCAGGAATGGGGCGGTTCTCTCTTTGTGAGGGTGACTCAGCAGGGCCTGCTCTTACCCAGGAACCAGCATGGTGCTGGGGGAGCAGTGGTCCTGGGAGTGCCACCCTTGGGATGAAACCCTGAGCATCTGTGCCTGGTAACTCACGGGGCATGATGCAGGAGCCAGAAGCGCCAGCACTACCCTGGGGCAGGGGTGGGGCTGGTTCTGCACATTGTGGAGATAAACTAGGGCAGGGGTTCCTACAACAAAATTTTTGGTGGCCTCAGAGTGCGGCCACCAACTTTTGCTGGTGGCTGCTCTGACCATTTTCCCTAAAATACTTAATTAACTTTTGCAGACTCAATAATACAAATAATGCACAGTTGTGTGTATTCTTTCCTGGACCTACACAAAATAGAAACACAAATAAGGTGCTTTGCATGTTCTTGTTTTTTTTGTTGTTGCTTTTTTTTTAGACTTGCTGGCTAGTAAGTCTGCTGTGAAAAGTGATATTAACATCCAAGTATCACTTTTCACAGCAGCAGACTTACTCAGCCCCGGCAAGCCCGGGGACAAATTAAGCCCTGGATGGGAAGGTGGGTAGGGCGACAACGGGGGCCAGGAGCAATAGGAGGGCCGGAGGCTGGGGACAGCACCCGTCACTGCATGACTGAGGCCCAAGCCCAAAGCCTCACGGCTGGATTCCAGGGCCCGAACCCTAAGCCCTGCGGCTGGAGCCTGGGGCCTGAGCCCAAAGCCCTGCAGATGGGGGATGGACCCTGCCACCACTCGGCCAAAGCCTGGTGCCAGAGGCGATGCGGGGGTGATACCGGGGCCAGAGCCCGCTGCTGCATGTCCAAGGGAAGGAGCCAGAGCTTGCCACTGCATGGCCGGGGGACGGTGCCGAAAGCCCCATGCCCGGGGGATGGGGCCCAGGGATGGAGCCCAGAGACAGAGCCTGAAGCCCCATGACCAGAGCCTGGGCCCTGTCACCCCAGGGCTGAAGCCCAACTCCACCGCCCCCGGGAAGGTGGGGACCTCACTGGCTCTCGACTTCTCCAGCGTTTGTGTCTCCAGAGGGGGCAGGGCCCAACCCCTGCTGGCAGCCCTGGGGGAGGGGCCGCTGCTTTGCTTTGCTTTGCTTTGCACACACCCCCATCACTGCCCAGGAGGCTGTGGCTGCAAGAAACACCTGCCCCCACTTGAGAAATGCTGAACTAGGGGATCATGAACTTCATTGCGTCTGTTGACCAAGCTCATTGCCTGCACCAGGTGCGCCTTGCATCCCTCCACCCCTTTCCAGGCTCCCTGGGGACTCCTCTGCCATCCGCTCTATTTCCGGGACCCCCTGCAACTCCCGTCTCCTACCAGGCCTCTATGCCCCCATCCGTGCCATGGCTCCCCCACTGCCCTGCTTACCAGTGGCTCTTGTGGCTCTCCTTTTTCTCCCCCCTCCACAGTAGCTTTCTTACCCCACCCGTGCTGGGAAGGGAGGGGCAGACGGCTGGCACCCCCTCTATCTCTCACTCCCCCACGGTGCAGGCTTTGGGGAGACAGCGCACTGGGAGGGAGGGAGGAATGAAACCTCCTTTGCTCTCTCCCCCCCTCTGCTGGCTGAGCCTCTGCCCCACAGCTGTCAGGCAGCGCTCAGCAGGGAGAACAGGGTGCAGCAGTTTAAGGCATTTCTGGCTTTCCAGTTTTCACCCAAATCACTCAAGTTCTGCCCATTGATGCCTAAAACATTTCCCAAAATGGCAGACTGTATCGGCTGGGGTGTTACTGTCCTGGATCCCTGGTGCCTGGGGCACGCCCCAGCTGTCAAACAGTCTCTTGGAGGAGTCCATCAGTGTGCCAGTCCCTCACGTGGCCCCACTGTTCCTTAAGGGCAGGCCCCGTGGTCTCAGCATCTCTGAGATTGAGCCTTCAGGTTCCAGCCCCCCTGCTTCATGCCGGGAGCTCTGCCCAGCGAGTCCCACGGCCATAGACTCCTGGTGAGAGACTGTCACGCTCTGCAGAGACTAACGCACCACAGCAAGTGTTTGCAGGAACCCTCACGCCAGGCAGCGATTGCAAAGCAGTCGGGTTCAAAGGGCTGCTGGAACCGAGCACGGGGAGTCCTGAGCTTAGCCTGGAGAAATGACGCTTAAAGCATCCTCCAGCTGGCCAAGCCAGAGCAGGCCACAGCCAAGCGGGAGCGGCTCCATCTTTAGGCTCTGTCCCTCTCTGACAGTCCCAGGTGGGAGCAGCCAGCCTCTCCAGACATTCACTCTTGCTGGAGTCTCTGCGCAGCTTCCCTGCTGAGAGGTGGCAGGGAGGGAAACCTCCTTCCTCCCTGTGGCTGGTTGCTGGGTGTGAATGTTCTGGGATGCTGATACGGAGTCGCTTTCAGCAGGTTCCAGCCAGTTCCTTAGCGGCTGATCCATTCCGCCCCAGACTGCTAGGTAGCCCCCACACCTCGTGTCTCCTGTGCCAGCCCAAAGCAAACTTAACCCTTCTCCCCCCGCTGGGGGAAAGTACAGTGGGAAACTGAGGCATACATTGGAGTCATAAAAATATTCCAGAAAATCCTCGCTTCGTCACAGTTCCATCCAGGCTGGCAAAGCAACAGAGAAATGCTGTCAAGTGGAGTCAGTATTAATTTGGCCCATTAATATCTGTGACCGGGGGAAGGAGATTCAGAAACACAGAGAGAGACACTCAGCCCTTTGGGCACAATTAGCCCAATCCCTTCCCTAGGCAGACATGCTCCTTACAAACCAGGGTTGGCATCTGCTTCCTATGGGGGATGCAGGGCTGGATTAAGACCTTTAGAGGCCCTAAGCACTGAAAAGATTATGGTGCCCCCCATATGTAATTCAAAATAAAAACAATACTATACCATAAAATAAAATTTTATTTTTCGAAATGACACAAAACTTACATGTATGCTGAAATTAAAATAGCTTCTTTCTAGATTTTCTGATTGCAAAATTCTGGATAAGTTCATTGAAGCTGACTCGCGGAAGCATGTCCGCTTCCATACACAATAGGGAAAGTGAATCAAGTCTGTCCTGACACGTTGTTCTCTGAGGGTTTTTTATTCTTTTCAGCTGAGAAAAAGAGCGTTCTGCGGAGCAGTTAGTAATCATCAATGTTAGAAAAATACGTAGTGCAATCTCTACATTTGGAAATACACATTGTATTCCATCTTTCAATATTGTGTCATGAAGATCAATGTGACTGAATTTCATTTTTCCTGTTTCATTAAACTTTGCACGCATATAACAGTGGAACTGCCGTACTTCTCCACAGAGATTCATGTTCAAGTCAACAGGGATGAGTCAACTAGCTTTTGGGAACCTTGTGAATATTGTTCATTAGATAAGTCCATATTGTTTAGAAAAGAAAATCTACTTGATACTTCTTTGTACACTTCACCTCTCCTCTTCATATGAGCTTCAAGTGTATCAATTATAGCGTAGTAAGTAGATACGCGAAATTTGTCTCTAGGATTCAATGCTGTTTCTGTTGCACTGCTATCATTTGCTTGTTTTTTTCCTGATGCGCTTGCGGGACTGGGCTTCTTTGTAGTTAGTATCAGGCAAGATATCTTTTGAAATGTCTTCACATCTTTCGAAATCATTCCTCAAAGTGTGTAAGTGGTCTGCTACTGATTGACAGAGGTCTGCACATGTTTTCAAATCCAATTCTTTTTCTTGGAGAGCTTGACTTGTGTGGTAAAAGGGTTGTAAAATTTCATTCCACATGGTCAACATGAATACAAACTCTAATTCTTGCATCTTGTTTGCAATGTTTTCTGCCTCTCGTATAGTTTCTCCCTTTTGTGATTGGTCTTCAGCTATACTTTCTAATGCATCCATATGCCCAAATATGTTTTAAGAACTGCCCATCGGTGTGTTGAGGCAGAGAAAAATGTATAAAGTAACTGGACTGTTGAGAAAAACCTTACTGCCACCGGACAACAATCAACAGCACTGCGGCCAACAAGATGGAGAGAGTGTGCAGCATATGGTATGAATATGGCATATTTGTTCTGTTCTAAAAGCTTCTTCTGTATTCCTTGATAACGCCCTGACATGTTGGCAGCGTTGTCATAAGATTGACCTCTGCACTTTGAGAAATCTATTTTGCAAACTTGGCACAGATCATGCTGTACTTGATTTGTCATTTCTTCACCAGTGTGGCTTTTCAAATTGAGGAATGTTATAAATTGTTCAACTGGTTTTCCATCTGTGGGAGACACATATCTTAGTACAATACTCAATTGATCAATATGTGAAAGATCAGGTGTAGAGTCAACAGATAAACTGAAGTACCCAGCAGTACTTATTTCATCCACAATAGCTGAACAAACTTTGTCACTCATTAGACCAATGAGTTCATCATATATTGTCTTGAATAAGTATGATGGGTTACCTTTGCCAGCATTCCCATATTTTGAGATATGGCCTGCTAAAAATGGGTCAAACTGAGCCACAAGTTCCAACAATCCCAAGAAATTTCCATTCTGCAATGATCCAAATGTGTCATTTGATCCCCGGAAAGGCAGACCATGTTCAGCTAATGTTTGAATAACAGCTATAACACGCTGCAAGACATGTTGCCAGTATTCACGCTCCCCTTTAATTTGTTCTTCCAATTTTTGTGTCAATCCAAAGCCCTGTCTTCGATTTAAATATGTCAACATTGAATCTCTGTGAGTAGTGGTATTTTCATGTTGTTCAATTAAAACAGTATTCCGCCAGTCACTAAATCCATCTGCAGCAAACCAGGATGTTGAAGGTTTATATGCAAAAAGTTTGTAAACAAAACAGTACACAGACCCTGTTGATGGTGAATACAGTAGCCATTCTCGAGTGTATTCCTCACCATTCATGCCGAAAAATATTTTTTGTGGACAATATCTTGTTTGTTTGCCATTGGTAAAAGTCCAACGTGATTTCTCAAATGGCCTAGTGTGGTGCTGACAGTCATTTGGTCCACGATCTATCCAGTAAGCTACATCATCAGTACTGAAATCAACCCACATACCAGGATCTTTTCTCCTATTATTTACAGTATGAGCAGGTTCAGTCTCTGACATCCACACCTTCTAGAACAATGTCTGTTTTACCACCAGGAGTAGGATGATCAGTTACAGTCTCTGATTTCCTCGCATTATTTCGATCTACATTAGTATGACGCCCCCCTGGTTTAAGTGGGGATAAGGAATAAAAAGAGAACAGAAAAATGGGGGAAGAGTGTGTAGTGGAGTGTAAAGAAGTCTAACAAAGTTCTGATTTTTTCCATGATGACTACTTTGATGCTTTTTTAAAAATATCAAATATCAAATTTTTTCAAAAAAAATCTCATTTTTTTTGGTGCCCCCTGCTTTGCTGGTGCCCTAAGCACGTGCTTAGTCTGCCTATTGGGTAATCCAGCCCTGGGGGGATGTGTTTGTAGGACTACAGGGTATGCCATGGTGGCATTGGCTCAATCTCCCTTTCCCCAAAGATGTACCACACGCACTTACTGGCTGCTGCCCTCCCTCCCCAAGTTGGCTGCGTCTGATCCAGGTGTGGCGATCCTGCAGGTTCCTATGCAAAGAAAGATTATTTGAGCATTGGTCTGTTAAACCCAGGGTTGTGAGTTCAATCCTTGAGGGGGCCATTTAGGGAACTGGGGTAAAAATCTGTTTGGGAATTGGTCCTGCTTTGAGCAGGGGGTTGGACTAGATGATCTCCTGAGGTCCCTTCCAACCCTGATCTTCTATGATTCTATGATTATCCTGCTCTGAGCGGTACTAGGCCAGACGCCTTCACCTTCCTGGGCAAAGAGCACCTGCTGCCCCTGAGCTGACACCTTGTTTCTAGCTCTCCTGTCCTGCTTCTGCCAACAGGGGAGAGCACAGAGCAGAACACACCCACCCCACCCCACCCCACCCTGTCCTGCAGCCACCTGGGCGATGCTGCAGAGCTTCTGGGCCTGGTCCAGCTCCTGGAAACCTGCAGAGAGAGCGAGACTGAGCCCAGGTTGCTGTTAGACCCTGGGTTGGGGCAGCAGGGACACGGCACCACCTAGAGGAGTTTAATGAGCGGGGCGTCATCTTAGGCAGAGGAGCATCCTTGGCAGCCTCAGCAGAGCGGCACAGTCAGACCTTCCCCTCTCTGCCCAGAGCGGGTCCCCTAGGGCAGGCTGGTGAGGGGCATTGGCAGAGGGTGAGGCAGGAGAAGTTTGATCTGCAATCAGTTACATCCCTGGCAGTGCGTCCATCTGTGGGGCTGGTAACACAAGCACCCACCTCCCGCCCCCCGCGGCCTCTCCCTAGACTGCTGTCCCAGGTCTTTTGAGCTTGCAGAGTCTGAACAGAGCTCAGACACTGCAGTCCCTGGCCACATGCTTGGGGCACATAGCCTCTATTCAGCACCTCATCCTGAGAGCTCTGACCATGCAGTCCCTTGCCCAGCCCGTAGAACAGTGGTCCCCAAACATTTGACAGTCATGCCCCCCTGTCTCTGTGTTCGTGCCCCCACCAGAACCAGGGCCAGGAGCGTGGCCAAGGCTTCGGGAGGGGAGGGAGAGAAACGGATGCAGACAAGTGTAAGGGGGCTGGGGCTGCAGCTGGGGATAGGGCTGGGTCTGGGTCCGGAGCCAGGGGCCAAGGCTGGGGACAGGGTTAGGTGCAGTGCAGGGCTGGGAGCTGGGTCTGCGGTTGAGGGCGGGGCCGGAGTAGAGCTGGGGGTGGAGCGGCCAGGGCTGGGTGGCGCTCCCTCCTGCCCCCCCAAGGGGGCTTGCCCGGCCCGCTGCACCTCCCCAAGCGTTCCTCCGTGCCCCCCTAGAGGGGTGCGCCCCGCAATTTGGGGACCTCTGCCCTAGAACCTGTGCTGACCCCTCAGGCTGCCCTAGAGCTTAAACACACCCTCTCCCAGGATCCCACTGAAGGTGTGAGCCCGCTGGATGCCAGCTGACCTCTCTCGGGGGGGGGCCTGCGAGCAGGGAGAGCCCATAACACACACGCACTCGGTGCAGGACTCAAATGCAGCACTGCTCCTTACTTACCAGCATGCAAAATACACTGTTCTCTACCAAACTCTGAAATCTGGCTTGCATGTCCCCACTTGGTTCCCTCGGCTCTCCAGAGGGTGCTCTGGGCTGGGCTCAGGGTGGTCTGGGCTCCTCCAGCCTCCTTCTGCTGCAGGGTGTGGCTTGGTTTCTGAAACATGGATCCATCTCTCCTCCAGCTCACCCCCTACGGCTGGCCCATCCCCTTCCCCTCTGCTGTCCAAACTCCCTACGTGTGCCTCTCTGACCTCCCCCAGGAGTCTATTTATAACCCCCAGCTTAGTCACCCCTCTCTCTTTGTCCTGCTTGGGGAATTTCCACTCCCCCAAACCCCAGCAGATCAACTTGGCCAGACTGGTTTCCCAATGCAGGCACCCTCCTTAGCGTAACTATTACGTGGTCACAGCACAGTCATTAGAGATAAGAACTCCCCATTGCCCTTGGTCTGGTGTGGATCCTGCCCACAATGGTGAATACTAGGGCTGTCAAGCGATTAAAAAACATTAATCGCGAGTAATCACACGATTAATCGCACTGTTAAACAATAATAGAATACCATTTATTTAAATATTTTTGTATGTTTTCTACATTTTCAAATATTTTGATTTCAATTACAACACAGAATACAAAGTGTACAGTGATCACTTTATACTTATTTTTGATTACGAATATTTGCACTTTAAAAAACAAAAGAAATACAGGTCTGTCGCATCTTAGGCGCATTTAACATGTGCGATTTCAGCTTTATGCGGTCGGCAAAAACAAAACAAAACAAAACAAAAAAAGAGAAAAATAACAATTTAAATACTGTTTCTGTAGTGCGGGCGATTCCGCACGCCATTACACTCAATGTAATTTTGACTATACGTGATTTTCGCTTTAGGCGCTGACTGCGGAACGTAACCCCAGACCTGTAGTATTTTTGAATTCACCTTATACAAGTACTGTAATGCAATCTTTTTATCATGAAAGTTGAACTTACAAATGTAGAATTATGTACAAAAAATAACTGCATTCAAAAATAAAACAATGTAAAACTTTAGAGCCTACAAGTCCACTCAGTCCTACTTCTTGTTCAGTCAATCACTCGAAAAAGTTTATTTACATTTACAGGAGATAATGCTGCCCACTTCTTATTTACAATGTCACCTGAAAGAGAGAACAGGCATTCGCATGTCACTGTTGTAGCCAGATATTTACCTGCCAGATGCGCTAAAGATTCATATGTCCCTTCATGCTTCAACCACCATTCCAGAGGACATGCGTCCATGCTGATAACAGGTTCTGCTCGATAACGATCCAAAGCGGTGCAGACCAATGCATGTTCATTTTCATCATCCAAGTCAGATGCCACCAGCAGAAGGTGGATTTTCTTTTTTGGTGGTTTGGGTTCTGTAGTTTCCACATCTGAGTGTTTCTCTTTTAAGACTTCTGAAAGCATGCTCCACACCTCATCCCTCTCAGATTTTGGACAGCACTTCAGATTCTTAAACCTTGAGTCGAGTGCTGTAGCTATCTTTAGAAATCTCACATTGGTACCTTCCTTGCGTTTTGTCAAATCTGCAGTGAAAGTGTTCTTAAAATGAACAACATGTTCTGGGTCATCATCCGAGACTGCTATAACATGAAATATATGGCAGAATGTGGGTAAAACAGAGCAGGGGACATACAATTCTCCCCCCAAGGAGTTCAGTCACAAATTTAATTAACGCATTATTTTTTTAACAAGCATCATCAGCATGGAAGCATGTCCTCTGGAATGGTGGCCGAAGCATGAAGGGGCATACGAATGTTTAGCATAACTGGCACATAAATACCTTGCAATGCTGTCTACAAAAGTGCCATGTGAATGCCTGTTCTTACTTTCAGGTAACATGTTGTCACGGAGTCACAAGGGCGATGTTCTGGAACTACTCCATATGAAGCCAGTCAGGACTCTGGGGGATCATGCCTCCTGTCTCTGAGCATACTGTCTCCAGGGCAAGAAGCTTACACAGCTTCGACCTTCCTGGGTCTGACCTCGCAGCATTCAGCATCCCCTTCCACACTCTGCGCTTCCCGCAGCGAGTCTTCCCGGGTGGGGCTCCTGGGGAAGCCAGAGGGCCCTGCACCCCAACTCCGCAGTCAGACGTGACTCTCAGCCAGCGTAAAATGGAGGTTTATTAGTTGACAGGAACATAGCATAGAACAGAACTTATTAGCACAGAAATCAGTGACTTTCAGCCAAGTCCATCTTGGGGAGTCCTGGGCCAGATGGCCTGGACTCCCCTTCTTCCAGTCCCCCCAAACACACTGCCAGCTTCCAGCGACCTGATCTCAGACACCCCATTGACTCTCCCCCTTCTTTTTCTCTTTCTTTCTGGGCAGTCATTTGGTCATCACCTGGTCACATCCCCCTCCTGGGTCTCAGGTTACGAAGGGCACGGGTCATAGCATATGTGCAGGCAGTTGGAGCAGCTTCACCTGCCCCAGAGGTCTCATCCAAAGTCACACACCCCTATTCCCACCACCGAGGTATTGGTGCAGCACACAGGGAAACTGAGGAACACACAGTATTCATGTAAAACTCACATAGGCTCAACAGTAAGACTCACATACAACATAACAAGGGAAAATCCCCACTTCATCACATTGTAAATAAGAAGCGGGCAGCATTATCTCCGGTTTGTCTTAGCAATTGGTTGAACAAGAGGTAGGACTGAGTGGACTTGTAATCTCTAAAATTTTACATTGTTTTGTTTTTGAGTGCAGCTATGTAACAAAAAAATCTACATTTGTAAGTTGCACTTACACAATAAAGAGATTGCACTACAATACTTGTATGAGGTGAACTGAAAAATACTATTTATTTTATTTGCCATTTTTACAGTGCAAATATTTGTAATAAAAAATAATATAAAGTTGTTGGGGCTGACCACAAGTTATCTTGGACTGTTGTTACAGCATGGTTCGGGGGGAGCTAGTAGTGAATTGGCTTTGACCGCCCAGGCTGGCTTGCAGCCACTTGGCTGGATAAACAAATGAAGAGATAGGCGAGGCCCAAGACTGTGAAGTGTGAGAATAGGAAGCAATAGTGTTTCCTGCCAGAGCCTGCTTGTGGGTGAATACGCCCCCCCTTAGAAGGAGATGATGATAAAAGCAGCTATGTGAATTGCCTTAGACGAACAGTCTCACCTGCGGACCCTGGCCTTGTGGGTGCCCAGGAATTCCCCACACTGGAGCAGCGCCTGCTATGAGCCCTCAAGGACAAGGCAGGAGGGTCCAGGACTGTCCGTAGCAGAAGGGGCCTAAGCATTGATTCTTGCTTCCTTGCTTGGTTGCTGGAAAGCAACTATTTAGTAATGCGTGAAGACAGGGAGGCTTATTATACGTGGGCAATAAAACCTGTTATGCACCTGGCGTGGCTTCACCTAGTGTATCCGAGCCTCCCCCGCCCCGGGACCGACACCTGGCGTAGTTGGCAGGATACACTTGGTGACACCCCCGGGAGGTGTAGCCAGATGTGGGGCAAGCGAGGATGTGGGGTTGCGACCACCAACAAGATACCCAACTGGGGTAGTACCTCCCACTGGGCACTGGTGGCCAAATTGTTATGCCAGGTGGCTCCCCCCGTTGGATGGGACAGGAACGAAGTTCCCCTCACCCTGGCCAAATTGGCTGAGCAGATGGAGAAGGCAATAGAGTTATATGGGCATAATAAACTCTATGAGGATTGGGGGTGGGGATGGTTGTTCTTGACGGTGGTGGAAAAGCTGTCGGCAGATAATGAGCAGCTAGAGAAGAATGTAAGCGTCCTGGCAGACGATAAGCAGGCTCTCATGGATAAGAATAACATGCTAACTGAGGCCTTGGAAGCGGCTCAGCAGAGGGCCTGCAAGCAACAAGAGATAACTGAGATTATGGCTATCTGCTATGCCCGGGACTGCCATCACCGCCTCCTGCAGAACCCCTGCCCCACCGTGTCCCAATCCAAGGTTAGGGCCCTTATGGCGTCGGATTGGGAGCCCAATTGAAATTGAACGCCTGACTGAGGGGCAGATTGTGGTTTTACAGCCCAAAATCCCCATTATGAATTGGATTCTGTACCCCAGGGCAGTAGTAAGCTTCATGAATAGTTGGTGCATCCCCAGGTGGAGGGTGGGGCAGCTTCCTCCCCCCCCCTCCGCTGCAGCCCAGCCCCCACCCGAAGACCCCATTGTGCAATGGGGTGCCTCATTTGATAGTTTGAGTGCCGCCAAGCAGGCCTACGCCTGGTTTACTGATGGCTTGGCCAGGTACGTTTGTAATACACGGCGCTGGAGAGCTGTCGCCTCAAATCCTCTTCACCAGTTGCACGAGATTGCCGAGGGACAGGGAGCCTCCAGCCAATATGCTGAGCTTTATGCTGTGCTGCTGGCAGTGAGGCGGGCGCTTGCCCTTAGGGACTCCTAGGTATGCCTGTACACTGACTCTTGGGAAATGGCTCAGGGACTGGCCACCTGGATGGGCCGCTGGAGAGCCCAGGATTGGGCCATCCATGGCAACCCCGTGTGGGGCGCCCCTATTTGGCAGGAATTGTATTCTGCTGCGCAGGACCTTTTGATTTATGTGTTTCATGTAGATGCCCACCAGAATCGTACCCAGGAGCATTATTGGAATGCTGCCATGGACCAACTGGCCCACATAGCCGAGTGTACGGCGGCACTCGCCGATGAGGGGGAGGCCTTTTCCCTCTTGGCTTCCTGGATACACACACACTCAGCGCACTTGGGTCCGGAGGGGGCGTACTGTTGGGCGCAGGCCCGAGGTATCCCCACTTCACAAGTAGCCCTAAAAACAGCTAAAGCCGTTTGTAAGATTTGCCAGATTGTTAAGCCCTTACAGGTGGAAGCCGGCTCCCACAGACAGGTACCACGGGGAGACCAGCCTACTCAAATTTGGCAAGTTGATTATGTTGGCCCACTCCCTCACGACCACCGCAAGGCGAATATTCTCACCATGGTCGATACGGCCACCGGCTATGGAGAGGTCTGGCCGGCATCTCGTGCTGATCAGTGGAATACAATCACTAAATGATTCCTCCCACTGGCGTGGACAGGTGATGCTGCAAATCCAATCCTCTTATACGACTGCCCTACGAGAGTTGCTTAACTGCACTGGGAATGATACCCGTTTTCTCGTAACCCATGGGACTATGTGGAGCTTCACCAATAAGACTTACATAGAGGGGGGAGACCCCTTTTGATATTGCTACATGTACTTTCTGTTTTTGCCCAGCTGAATTGAAGCAAACCACATTTAGTGCTTTTTCCCGACTCATGTAGCCCCGTAATTGTGGGGCCACAGATTGATGAAATTAATGTAAATATTGATGTGGGTGCAGTCCGTGTTGGGTTGTACAATGTGAACTGTCGGCCCTGGACAGACGGTTTGTGGGAGCAATGGCGAGCCTTAGTTGGCCCACGGGCAGGGAAGGGGTGCAAAAAAGTAGGGCCTTATGGAGACAGTGCTAGGAGGGGTTAGGACTGGTATGGGGATATTAAATTCCTTTGATATAGAAGTACTGCAAAATAAGCTTGCCACAGTGGGAGCCCTCAACTCAGGGGTGATCCAGCTGCAGGCGGACTGGCTCCCCTTGTTGTTGGGAGCGTCAATTCAAAATTGGAAGGACAATGGCAAATGTGGAAGGTATTAAACCATAGTGGTCGGGAAACAGCTCGTGTTGCTGCTAATATTGCACAGAATAGTAGTTTAATGGTGTCATGTGTAG
Organism: Terrapene triunguis; assembly: GCF_002925995.2. Lineage (NCBI taxonomy): Eukaryota > Metazoa > Chordata > Testudines > Emydidae > Terrapene > Terrapene triunguis. Next base: position 4,301,714 of record NW_020664563.1, on the reverse strand, counting down.
TGGAGCAAGTTGTAGCTTTGATGCAAATAGAGATGTTGTGGTTAACCCTTGTGCAGGAAGAACCGGTTGGGTCACAATGAGTGCTTGCCCCCATTTTTTGAAGGGTGCTGAAAGGCTGGGTTTGTGTCAGTGCCGGCCCGATTTTTATTAATGAGCACCTGCGTGTCCAATTTCAAACTGTGCGTGCACATCCGGGGTAAGTTCCCTCAATGTGGTGCAATTATGTGGCCCTGCCACGAATTATTGGCACCAGTATGTGGGCACCTGAGTTCCACGGAGATAAGGTGATGCTCGGTAGTAATAGCACCTACTTGATCCATGAGAGCCAACACTGGGAGACCGCTTGGGTGTGCCCTGAGATTCCCCCCACTCCCTAGCCCTGCAGCCTCCGGCACATCGCCCGCTCCCTCCCCAGGTGACAGCCCCTTCCGCCACCTTCCCAGCAAGGGGAGAAGGGTTAAGTTCGCTTTGGGCTGGTGCAGGAGACGTGAGGTGCGGGGGTCACCTCGCAGTTTCAGGTGCAATGGATGGGCCACTAAGGAGCTGACTGGAACCTGCTGAAATGCATGTGGGGGCACCAAAGCCCTTTCTCGTCCAAACAGGTAAATGCCAGATCTCTGGAATGTTCTGGCACCATGCACCTCGCCAGTGCGTCCAATGCTGGGTCCACGAAACCCCCTCTGTGGCTGACCAAAGGCTTTGTAACAAGGGAGCAGTATCCTTTCCAGCTGCCATATTCCTGTGCCCCTCATGCTAGGCAGACCATGGGAACAGGAGTGCCAGCAAAGGCCCCTACACCAGGGTAGTCAATAGGTGGACCGTGTGCCAAATCCAGACCGCCAGACACATTTGAACAGACCCTGAAATCCTTCTACTTACTTATGATCATATTTATTGTTATTATGTTTTAAAATTTTCCTCTGGAGTGTGGACCTTGACTATACCTTCACCAAGAAATTTGGACCTTGATAAAAAGCAATTGACTACCCCTGCCCTGGGAAGGCCATCTGCTCAAAGCCAGCCAGTATTTCGGGGCCCTTAGTAATTGCCACCACCTGTGGGCAAACCACAGGAATAATCACCTCCCAAACCTTCATCACCACAATGGCTGGCGGATGGCTTGTCACCACCAAACTGACCAGCCACTGACCTACAGCAGTCTGGGACGGCCAGCTTCCATATGGCAATGGCAACCCATTTCTGGACTGGTATGGCCTCCCTGCGTCCTTGGGCTCAAGGGTCGGGCAAGCTCCTCACATGGCTCCTGTTTCCTGACTTGGTGGGCTAAAAACACTTCCACACCCGGGCCGAGGACAGACAAGTTCTCCCATAATACATTACAAAACAGTTCAGAGAATGGCTTAGTTTAAAAATTGCCAGTTATGGGGAATCTGCCACAACTGTTGGCTGTTAAAAATGTGTGTCTTATTTCCAGTCTGAATTTGTCTGGCTCCAAATTCCAAGGATTGGATCTTGTTAGAACCTTTGCCTGCTAGATTGAAGAGCCCATTTTAAAATTTCTCCTTCCAGGTAGGTCCTTAGAAACTATGATCAAGTCAAACCTTCTCCTTGCTAAGTTAAATAGACAGAGCTCCTTATGTCTACTGCAAGGCAGGTTTTCCAGTCCTTTCATCATTCTGGCAGCTCTTCGCTGAATCTCTCCAATGTTTCTACATCCTCCTGCACTGTGGGCACCAGAACTGGACCCAGGATTCCAGCAGCAGTCACACCAGTGATAACACAGAGGTGAAATAACCTCTCTGCTCCTCCTCAAGGTTCCCCTGTTTATACATCCAAAGATCACATTAGCCCTTTTGGCACAGTGCCACATTGGCAGTTCACGTTCAGCTGATTGTGCAAGATGATCTCCAAGTCTTTCTCAGAGTCGCTGCTTCCCAGGATAGAGCCCCCCATCCAGTAAGTGTGGCCGGCGATCTTTGTTCCTCGATGTACCTTTACATTTGGCCATATTAAAACACACATTGTTTGCTTGCGCCACATTCACCAAGTGATCCAGACGCTCTGTATCAGTGACCTGTCCTCTTCGTTATTTACCATCCCTCCAATGTTTGCATCGTCTGCAAACTTTATCAGTGATGATTTTTTGCCTTCATCCATGTCATCGATGAAAATGTTAAACAGCATAGGGCCAAACTCCGATCCCTGAGGGACCCCACTGGAAACACACACATCAATGAGGATTCCCTCTTTACAGTTACCTTTTGAGAATTCTCAGCCAGCCAGTTTTTAATCCATTTAAAAGGTGCCACCATGTTAATTTCATACTGTTCTAGTTTCTTCATCAAAATGTTGTGTGTCAAAGTCAAATGCCTCACAAAATTCTAAGTATAGTACATCAACGCTATTACCTTTATCAACCAAACTTGTAATCACATCAAAAAAAGATATCAAGTTAGTTTGAGAGTATCTATTTTCTATAAACCCATGCTATTGGCATTAATTATATTATCCTCTTTTAATTCTTTATTGATTGAATTGGATATCTACCATTCCATTATTTTGCCAGGGATCAATGCCAGTCTGACAGGCCTACAATTACTCAGGGTGTCCTATTTACCCTTTTAAAATACTGGCTCAACATTAGCTTTCCTCCAGTCCTCTGGAATTTCCCCAGTGTACTAAGACTTATCGAAAATCAGCATCAATGGGGAGCAAGCTCCTCGGACAGCTCTTTTAAAACTCCTAGATGCAAGTTATCTGGATCTGCTGCTTTAAAAGTAGCTGCTGTTAACATCCTCCTTAGTCACTGTTGGAATAGAAAGTATTTCTCACCATCATATAACATGAATACATTATCTGGCATTTTCCCAAATGGAAAACAGAACTATTTATAGAATACTTTGGCCTTTTCTACGTTATTATCGTCAGCTCTACCATTTCCACCTAGTAATGGACAAATAGCATTGTTAGATTTCCTTTTATTCTGAATATTCTTAAAATGGGGTTTTATTGTCCTTAACTCAGCTGGCCATAGATGAGCTCCTTGTGTCCTTTTGCTTCCCTTAGCAATTTTCTACAATTCCTAGCGTCTAATTTATATTTCGCTCCATATGTTACATATTGTATTTTTTATAGCTGCTTTCACTTCTCCTCTAAGCCAGGTGGTTGTTGTTTTTTCACCTGTGTAGCCTTCTTTCTTGCTTGGGGGATTCTGGCTTTTTGGGCATCTAGTACAATGTTCTTATACAACTCCAAAATAGCATTCACAATTTTCTGATTAAATCCTTTCTCCCAGCTCATTTGACTCATCTCTGTTTGTAGCTTTGTGAAACTGGCCCTTTTAAAGCAGAAGTGCAGATATAATTATACTGGTTTGGACATTATTCTGTTTGCACATGACAAATGTAATCAACTCATGATCACTGGCACCTAAGCAATGATCAATGAACCCAAGCTGCTGCTCCTTAATAATAAAATAAGAGCTGGGTCTTATAATTTTATTTTATCTAATGCTTTTCATCACTAGAGATCAAAGTGTTTTAAAAAGGTCAATAACATTATCCCTATTTTATCAATAGGGAAACTAAGGCAGAGAGCGAGGCAGTGACTTGCCCAAGGTCACCCAGTAGGCCAGTGGTGCACCCAGAAATCCTTCTCCGCTGGTTTCCACCCCAATGCCCCCTGTTACACGATTCCCAAGCAATCAATCAGCCCAGGAATGTGCTCCCTTTCCCCGAGCCCACAACTCACGGCAGACCCCACATGCCTTGAATGGTGTGTGATGCAGAACATGTCTGGTGGGACGGGGCTCTGAGGGTCCAGATGATGCGGCCCTGTTGGTTTCTATGCGAGGGGGGGAGGGGAGATGTCTCTGATGCACCACCAGCTGTGATGCCCCCCCACAGTCAATGCACAGAGGGGGTTTCTCTCTGTGCAGCTCCAGAGGGTGCCCACAGCTTCGCTCACTCTCCAGTCGGGATTCCCAGGTGAGGACTCTCGAGTTGGAGACACAATCCCGTCATCATCTGGGATAAAGAGGTGTCTGGGCACGAGCCGTCCCCTGGGGGTTGGAGACAGGGAACCTTGGGAATAGAAACCACACACAGCTGTGGCACCAATATCCACTGCTCCCAGGCCACAAACCCCAGAGCTGAATGCACAACATCCATCTGCCGAGGGGAGGAGATGGAAGAGGACAGCTAGGAAAGGGAACAGCGAAGGGAAGGCAACAGAGTGGGGGGGCTGCAGGGGTCTCTCTCTCTCTTTGGATCCCCAAGATCCTTTCTGGCTCAGTCACTAGCCACTGGGCTGGATGCAGGATTCTCCAGAGGAGGTTCTCTGGCCTGGGTGATTAAAGAGGCCAGACTGCATAGGCCTAATGGTCCCTTCTGGCCTTAGGACTCTATGTTTATGTTTTGTTTTACGTCTCTAGAACACTCTGGTACTTAGGGGGTGAATCCCCCCAAACGGAAAGGGGCTGCTCAGAGCCATGGCAAATATTGCAGATCTCTAGCCGAGACCGGCCTCTGCAGAGCTCACAAGAGGAGGCAGAGCTGGGGACACTCACGCTGCTTTCCCAGGGTCCCAACATTTCATTTAACTTGTTGATTGGTTCGGAGGTGCTTTATCCCATCCCTCACCTGTGTAGATGCCTCTCAGGATCTCTGGTTCCTCAAGGCCCTGGGCAGCTGGGACAAAGGGCTCCTCTCCTCGCTCCAGGCAGGAGATGATCTCAGGCTTGTGAATGGGAAAGTCAACAGGTAAGGTCCCAGCCTGCCAAATGTCTTAATGAATGCTGTTCCATTATTTAACCCCAGCCACCCTTCCCGTGCTCACAAGGACATGGGATCCGCACAGCTGGGGAAATACTACAGAAGCCTTCTGGGGAGGCGAAGTGTCTGCGAGGGGGGTTGATGTGCCCCTGTTAAGACACCTGCGCCTCTGTTAAATGCCAATGGACCCTCTAGCTCCAACTCAGAGGGCTAAATCCAATCCCTGCACTGCCACTACTGTCCCCACCCCCTCTGGGGGCAAGTTACGAGGGGGAGGGGAACAGGCTAAAGGGGAGGACGTGACTGCCCCATGTATCTCCCCTACCGAGTGACCCCCCCCCACCCACCCAGCCGGGACCGCCGCATTCTCCCCACCCCATGTGACCTGCGGGGAGGGGCCTGCAGGTTCTATCCTTCTCTCCCTGTGCCTCCCTCCTCCCCCAAGCAAGTTTGACCCACTCACCCTGGCAGCCGGGCAGGGAGCGGGACAGAGCCGCTTCTGCCTGAGAGAGTCTGGCTGGGAGGCCGCCTGGGCTCGGTTGCCGGGGGGGAGGGAGCGGGGCTCTGCCTTGCTCGGCCCTTGTCCCTGCAGCAGGGCCCAGATTGGGGGTGGCCCACTGCCACCCCAGTTACCAGGGATAGAGGTGAGCGAACCAGAGTCACCCTCCCCCCCAGCACGTTTCTGGCTGCCCTCGGCCCAGGCCCTGCTGCAGAGACAGCGTCCGAGTGAGCTGGAGTCCCCTCTCCCCCGCCCCCACCGCCGAGCCCATGCAGATGTGGCTCTGTCCTGCTCCCCGCCCGGCTGCCAGCGCGAGCAGCCAATTTAGCCAAATTGGTGGGCTGGGGGAGAGAAGGCCCAGGGAGAGAAGGTAGAAGAGCCCCTGTCCCTCCCCGGCCCTGGCAGGCCAAACTGGGAGGAGGACACTTGATCCCCCGTGCCCCTCCCCATGCATCGCCTCCTCCCAGGAATTATCCTGTTCTTTAGCTGCAGTCCAGGGGGCTGGTCTTGTTATTTATTAGAGTTATTTATAGAACTCCAATGGGGAGCATGGTAATTTCTAGCAGGCCCAGGCTGTGTTGCTCCTCTGTACATCGGAGGGGGGATGGGAACGTTTGCAAAAATGTTTGACTTTAAAAAAAATAGGAAAAAATTTGGACAGTTCAAAATTCAAGCTGTTGGCACCATTTCAGAAATGACTTGGCTGGTGATGGGCTCAGGGGCGTTTTTCCTACAGCCGGGGGGACTCGTCCCAAAAACACGGCTGCCATTTTCCCCTGACATTGTGGTTGTTTTCACAATTTGCAATCGGGTGGAGGGTTCAAAGAATCTCACCAACATTTCCCCCTGCCCTCAGCAGCTTCAATGGAGTCTGCCTGCACCTCCTAAAACACAACTGTTGTTCCCTCCAATCATAGAATCATAGAAGATTAGGGTTGGAAGGGACCTCAGGAGGTCATCTAGTCCAATCCCCTGCTCAAAGCAGGACCAACACCAACTAAATCATCCCAGCCAGGGCTTTGTCAAGCTGGGCCTGAAAAACCTCTAAGGATGGAGATTCCACCACCTCCCTAGGTAACCCAGTGCTTCACCACCCTCCTACTGAAATAGTGTTTCCTAATATCCAACCTAGACCTCCCCCACTGCAACTTGAGACCATTGCTCCTTGTTCTGTCATCTGCTACCACTGAGAACAACCTAGCTCCATACTCTTTGGAACCCCCTCCCCGTTTCAGGTAGTTGAAGGCTATCAAATCCCCCCTCACTCTTCTCTTCTGCAGACTAAATAACCCCAGTTCCCTCAGCCTCTCCTCATAAATCATGTGCCCCAGCCCCCTAATCATTTTCGTTGCCCTCTGCTGGACTCCAATTTGTCCACATCCTTTCTGTAGTGGGGGGACCAAAACTGGATGCAGTACTCCAGGTGTGGCCTCACCAGTGCTGCATAGAGGGGAATAATCACTTCCCTTGATCTGCTGGCAATGCTCCTACTAATACAGCCCAATATGCCATTGGTCTTCTTGGCAACTAGGGCACACTGCTGACTCATATCCAGCTTCTTGTCCACTGTAATCCCCATGTCCTTTTCTGCAGAACTTCTGCTTAACAAGTCGGTTCCCAGCCTGTAGCAGTGCATGGGATTCTTCCTTCCTAAGTGCAGGACTCTGCACTTGTACCTTGTTGAACCTCATCAGATTTCTTTTGGCCCAATCCTCCAATTTGTATAGGTCACTCTGGACCCTATCCCTACCGTCCAGCGTATCTACCTTTCCCTCCCATTTAGTGTCATTTGCGAACTTGCTGAGGGTGCAATTCATCCCATCATCCAGATCATTAATAAAGATGTTGAACAAAACCTGCCCCAGGACCGACCCCTGGGACACTCCCCTTGATATCAGCTGCCAACTAGACATCGAGCCATTGATCACTACCCGTTGACCCCGACAATCTATCCAGCTTTCTATCCACCTTATAGTCCATTCATCCAATCAATACTTTTTTAACTTGCTGGCAAGAATACTGTGGGAGACTGTATCAAAAGCTTTGCTAAAGTCGAGATTTATCACATCCACCGATTTCCCCATATCCACAGAGCCAGTTATCTCATCATAGAAGGCAATCAGGTTGGTCAGGCATGACTTGCCCTTGTTGAATCCATGTTGACTGTTCCTGATCACCTTCCTCTCCTCCAAGTGCTTCAGAATGCATTCCTTGAGGACCTGCCCCATGATTTTGTCGGGGACTGAAGTGAGGCTGACCAGTCTGTAGTTCCCCGGGTTCTCTTTCTTCCCTTTTTAAAATATGGGCACTATATTTGCCTTTTTCCAATCACCTGGGACCTCCCCCAATCGCCACGAATTTTCAAAGATAATGGCCAACGGCTCTGCAATCACATCAGCCAACTCTCTCAGCACCCTTGGATGCATTAGATCTGGACCCATGGACTTGTGCACGTCCAGCTTTTCTAAATAGTCCTTAACCTGTTCTTTCACCACTGAGGGCTGCTCACCTCCTTCCCATACTGTGTTGCCCAGTGCAGCAGTCTGGAAGCTGACCTTGTCTGTGAAGACCGAGGCAAAAAAAAGCATTGAATACTTCAGCTTTTTCCACATCATCTGTCACTAGGTTGCCTCCCCCATTCATTAAGTGTCCCACACTTTCCCTGACCACCTTCTTGTTGCTAACATACCTGTAGAAACCCTTCTTGTTACCCTTCACATCCCTTGCTATCTGCAACTCCAATTGTGCCTTGGCCTTCCTGATTACACCTCTGCATGCTCGAGCAATATTTTTATACTCGTCCATAATCATCTGTCCAAATTTCCACTTCTTGTAAGCTTCCTTTTTGAGTTTAAGTTCACTGAAGATTTCACTGTTAAGCCAAGCTGGTCGCCTGCCATATTTGCTATTCTTTCTGCACATCGGGATGGTTTGTTCCTACGCCCTCAATAAGGCTTCTTTAAAATATAGCCAGCTCTCCTGGACTCCTTTCCCCCTCATATTAGCTTCCCAGGGGATCCTGCCCATCAGTTCCCTAAGGGAGTCTAAGTCTGCTTTTCTGAAGTCCAGGGTGCGTATTTTGCTACTCTCCTTTCTTCCTTTTGTCAGGATCCTGAACTCAACCATCTCATGGTCACTGCTGCCTAGGTTGCCACCCACTTCTACTTCCCCTGCCAATTCTTCCCTGTTTGTAAGCAGCAGATCAAGAGGAGCACGGCCCCTAGTTGGTTCCTCCAGCACTTGTACCAGGAAGTTGTCCCCAACACTCTCCAAAAACTTCCTGGATTGTCTGTGCACTGCTGTATTGCTCTCTCAGAAGATGTCAGGGTGATTGAAGTCCCCCATTAGAACCAGGGCCTGTGATCTCTCCAGTACCACGTTCTGCCAGTTCCTGCACACACTGTCCAGCGTAAAACGGTGGAGAGAGATCTCATGAGGTTCCCTAGCAACGGGTGTGCCAACATGCCCCATATCCCCTTGGTTAGAGTGCAAGAGCGAGGTTTGCACACTCGTGCCAGCATACTGCATGGGTCTGACTGAGTCTGGTGATCCCTGTGTTCCTAGCACAGTAATGCTTGCTGTGACAGCATGACAGCTCCTTTAGAATGACCCCACTGGGGTGCAGGACCTGAGCCCAATGAATCAGATGCCTCTTTAAGTGAGGGCTGCCCCGGCCCATGGTCTATGCCAGGTGGCGGGGGGAAGCTGCCTTTTACCACAGAGCTACTCCCATTGGCACCCTGAGATTGCATTAGGAAAGCTGAAGAAGCCGCAGCCACGGGCTAACACGGAAGAGGATAATTGAGACTTGGGCATCGTGTGGGGAGAGTAGTCTGTGGTGTCACTAACTACAATAGCTAGGTCAGCAGCTCATAAGCTGTGCGCCACTGAGCTACTCTTGGCCCAGGGCTGAGGCACTGACACGGTGCATTAATGGTCTCCCCAGCCCAGATTCTCATAGGTGCTGCAGCAGCTTTTTCTGAGGGTATGTCTACACTACGGGATTATTCCGATTTTACAGAAACTGGTTTTTGAAAACAGATTGTATAAAGTCGAATGTATGCGGCCACACTAAGCACATTAATTTGGCGGTGTGCGTCCGTGTACCGGGGCTAGTGTCGATTTCTGGAGTGTTGCACTGTGGGTAGCTATCCCATAGCTATCCCATAGTTCCCCTCCGCCCATTGGAATTCTGGGTTAAGATCCCAATGCCTGATGGGGCCAAAAACATTGTCGCAGGTGGTTCTGGGTACATCCTCCCCTCCCTCCTGGAAAGCAACGGCAGACAACCGTTTCCTGGGTGAACAGTGCAGACGCCACACCACGGCAAGCATGGAGCCCGCTCAGCTCAAGACAGCAGTCATGAACATTGTAAACACCTTGCGTGTTATCGTGCAGTTTATGCTGAACCAGAACCTGCAAAACCAGGCGACGAGGAGTAAGCTACGGCAGCGCGGCAACGAGAGTGATGAGGACATGGACATGGAATTCTATCAAACCGCGGGCCCCGGCGCTTTGGAGATCATGCTGTTAATGGGGCAGGTTCATGCCGTGGAACGCCGATTCTGGGCCCGGGAAACAAGCACAGACTGTTGGGACCGCATAGTGTTGCAGGTGTGGGACGATTCCCAGTGGCTGCAAAACTTTCGCCTGCGTAAGGGCACTTTCATGGAATTTTGTGACTTGCTTTCCCCTGCCCTGAAGCACCAGAATACCAAGATGAGAGCAGCCTCACAGTTGAGAAGCGAGTGGCGATAGCCCTGTGGAAGCTTGCAATGCCAGACAGCTACCGATCAGTCGGGAATCAATTTGGAGTGGGCAAATCTACTGTGGGGGCTGCTGTGATGCAAGTAGCCAGAGCAATCACTGAGCTGCTGCTACGAAAGGTAGTGACTCTGGGAAATGTGCAGGTCATAGTGGATGGCTTTGCTGCAATGGGATTCCCTAACTGTGGTGGGGCAATAGATGGAACCCATATCCCTATCTTGGCACCGGAGCACCAGGGCTGCCAGTACATAAACCTCAAGGGGTACTTTTCAATGGTGCTGCAAGCACTGGTGGATTACAAGGGACGTTTCACCAACATCAACGTGGGATGGCCAGGAAGGGTTCATGACGCTCGCGTCTTCAGGAACACTACTCTGTTTAAATGGCTGCAGCAAGGGACTTACTTCCCAGACCAGAAAATAACAGTTGGGGATGTTGAAATGCCTATAGTTATCCTTGGGGACCCAGCCTACCCCTTAATGCCATGGCTCATGAAGCCATACACAGGCAGCCTGGACAGTAGTCAGGACCTGTTCAACTACAGGCTGAGCAAGTGCAGAATGGTGGTAGAATGTGCATTTGGACGTTTAAAAGGTCGCTGGCGATCTTTACTGACTCGCTCAGACCTCAGCCAAACCAATATTCCCATTGTTATTGCTGCTTGCTCTGTGCTACACAATCTCTGTGAGAGTAAGGGGGAGACCTTTATGGTGGGGTGGGAGGCTGAGGCAAATCGCCTGGCCACTGATTACGCGCAGCCAGACACCAGGGCGATTAGAAGAGCACACCAGGAAGCGCTGCGCATCAGAGAAGCTTTGAAAACCAGTTTCATGACTGGCCAGGCTACCGTGTGAACGTTCTGTTTGTTTCTCCTTGATGAAAACCCACCCCCTTGATTGACTCGTTCTCTGTAAGCAATCCACCCTCCCCCTTCGATCCCAGCTTGCTTTCAAAGGAAATAAAGTCATATCATTTAAAAATCATGCATTCTTTATTAATTGATTATAAAAAGAGGGAGAGAACTGAGAAGGTAGCCCGGGTGGGGTTTGGGAGGAGGATAGGAGGGAAGGAAAAGGCCACTAAAAAAGTTCAAAGTAATGACAGCCTTTTGGTTGGGCTGTCCACTGGGGTGGATTGGGAGGGTGCACGGAGCCTCCTCCCCCTCCCCCGCGTTCTTATACGTCTGGGTGAGGAGGCTATGGAGCATGGTGAGGGGGGAGGGACTCTGTGCTCCTGCTGCCATTCCTGAAGCTCCAGCAGACGCCGGAGCATGTCCGTTTGATCACGCAGCAGCCCCAGCATTGCAGCCTGTCACCTCTCATCTCGAGCGTCCCTCCTGTCCTCACGTTCACTGGCATCTTTCCTGTACTTTGATACCGTGTCCTTCCACTCATTCAGATGAGCTCTTTCATTGCGGGTGGATTCCATGATTTCCGAGAACATTTTGTCTCGCGTCCTCTTTTTTCGACGCCTTATCTGAGATAGCCTTCGGGACAGAGGAGGGAGGCTTGAAAAATTTGCAGCTGCGGGAGGGAGGGAAAAAAGGGAGAGAAGTATTTAAAAAGATACATTTTACAGAACAATGCTTATACTCTTTCACGGTGAACAACACTATTCACATTACATAGCACATGTAATTTTGGTACAAGGTCGCATTTTGCATCTTTTAATATTGAGTGCCTGCTACTTTGGTGTTAGAGAGCACAGATGCAGGTCTGGGCAACAGAATTCGGCTTGCATGCAGCCATGGTAAGCCATTGTCTTTCGGCTTCTGCAGCTTTCCTACAAGCAGCGCCCTCCTTTCCCACATACCAAGCAAAGCCCCTTGAGTGCTGTGGTTTTCCTGTTAACGTGCAGCAGCAGAAACCAAACTAAGCCCCCCCAATCCAATTCTCTGGGATGATCGCTTTATCCCTCCCCCCACCGCGTGGCTGGTATCAGGGAAGATCCCTGCAGAAACCAAACTAACCCCCCCTCATCCAATTCTCTGGGATGATCGCTTTATCCCTCCCCCCACCGCGTGGCTGGTATCAGGGAAGATTCCTCCCCTCCTCCCCCCCGCTTGGCTAACTGCAGGGAAGGATTTCTTTTCAGCCACAGGCAAACAGCCCAGTAGGAACAGCCACCTCTGTCCCCTTAATTAAATTCCCGTATTTCAACCAGGTTACCATGAACGATATCACTCTCCTGAGGATAACACAGCGAGATAAAGAACGGATGTTGCTTGAATGCCAGCAAACACCGGGACCATACGCTGCCAGGCTTTGTCATGCAATGATACCAGATTACTTGCTACTAGCATGGCGTGGTCAAGTGTCCTACCATGGAGGACAGAATAAGGCTGCACTGCCAAGAAACCTTCTGGAAAGGCTTTTGGAGTACCTCCAGGAGAGCTTCATGGACATGTCCCTGGAGGATTTCCGCTCCATCCCCAGACACGTTAACAGACTTTTCCAGTAGCTGTACTGGCCGCGAATGCATCCCAAGTCCTCAGGGCAAATTAATCATTAAAAAACGCTTGCTTTTAAACCATGTTTTATATTTACAAAGGTACACTCACCGGAGGTCCCTTTCATGGCCTCATTGTCTGGGGGTTGGGAGGGTGCTTCAGTCAGGCTGAGAAAAAGATCCTGGCTGTTGGGGAGAACAGAGTGTTGTGTGCTCTCTGCAAGCTCGTCATCCTCCTCCTCTTCCCCATCCGCAGAATCCTCAGGCATGGCTGAGATTACCCCTGCCTCAGAATCCACGGTCAGAGGTAGGGTAGTGGTGGCGGCCCCCCTAGAATTGCATGCAGCTCAGCGTAGAAGCAGCATGTCTGGGCTCTGACCCGGAGCGACCGTCTGCTTCCGTTGTTTTTTGATAGGCTTGTCTGAGCTCCTTAACTTTCACGCGGCACTGTAGTGAATCCCTATTGTGGCCTCTCTCCATCATGCCCTCGGAGATTTTTTCAAATGTTTTGGCATTTCGTCTTTTGGAACGTAGTTCTGCTAGCACTGAATCCTCTCCCCATATAGCGATCAGATCCAATACCTCCCGTACGGTCCATGCTGGTGCTCTTTTTTGATTCTCGGACTGCATGGTCACCTGTGCTCTGCACGCTGGGCAAACAGGAAATGTAATTCAAAAGTTCGCGGGGCTTTTCCTGTCTACCTGGCCAGTGCATCCGAGTTCAAATTGCTGTCCAGAGAGGTCACAATGGTGCACTGTGGGATAGCTCCCGGAGGCCAAAACCGTCCACTTGCGGCCACACTAACCCTAATCCGAAATGGCAATACCGATTTCAGCGCTACTCCCCTCGTCGGGGAGGAGTACAGATATCGATATTAAGAGCCCTTTATATCGAAGGACTTCGATGTGTGGACGGGTGCAGGGTTAATTTGGTTTAACACTGCTAAATTTGAGATAAACTCCTAGTGTAGACCAGGCCTGAGTAACCAAGCCAACCCACCCCTAAGCACCCTGCACGGTGACCTCCGCAGTATAAATGCATGTCAGCAAATTTGGGGGTGATGTCACAACCGGGGGAGTAATAATCACAGGCAGACAGAACTGAACTGCAGCCTGAGCTGAGGAGAGCAGTGCAGTGCCGGTAGATAGGACTTTAATAGGACTATACCTAGGCGGAGAAATAAAAAGTACAGATCCCAAAGAGGGGGATCAGAACCAAACAGTTGCAGCCATCACATTAGAGCAGGCTTGCATTAACTGACTCCCTTAATTCTGGTGTGCAGTGTAGTTGTAGGTGTCGGTCCCGGAATGTTAGAGAGACAAGGTTGGGGAGGGAAGAGCTTTCACCAATAGACATTGGTCCAATAAGAGAGATGAGCGTTTGAGCCACACAGGAATTCTGGGCCCGTGTTACTTTGCAGTGGACACTGGCAAGCTCACGCCAGACTCAGTATGCAGCCCTCTGCCATAGGTGGGCACCATCCACTCAAGAGCTATGGGAAGGGCAGCTGTGTCGGTACCTGGGCATGCAGGCGTGGGAGCTGGGCAGCGTTATTACAGCACCAGCGTCTGATGCTTGGTTCCTGGGAGTGCAGCCAGCTCACTGGTACGCTGACTGCAAACAGTGCCCTGGACCTTGCCATGGGGTAGCAGCGCTTGCTGGCTCCCAGGCGCCCCGGCAGGCTGCACTTTGCAGGTGCTTCTGGGTTGCACCCACACCCCATTATCTAGTGCAGACAATGGACCGAGCATAGTTGGCTCTCCTCAGCAACTCCCCGCCCCCCCCCCCCAGCTGCTCCAGCCCTGTGGCTCAGCCCCCAGCCAGGCCACTTACAATTCTCCCTTCGGGGGTAACAGACCCCAGTGGCTTCATGCCCAGGCTTTGATCCAAGTCCTGCCACCCTAGACTCCAGGGTCTTGCCACCATCTGTCTCAGTGGGCCTGGAGGAGAACACAGGCCCTCTCAGTTCCAATGCAGGGACCATGTAGTCAGCAAGGTCGGGGGGAGGGAGGGGTTTGAAAAGAGAGAGTCCACCCAGCAAATCCCAAATGCCTATATGAACACAAACCACTTCTGCATGGGGACGCTGCTTGCCCTGTAGTCCCTGGCCTGATTTGGCTGCAGTGGGAAAGAGACGATGCCCCTTCACTGCATGGGCTGACCATACTGACCCCACCATGCCCTTAGCTCCTGCCAGCTCAGGGCTTCCAGCAGCACAGAAAAGGGCCTTCCTTCTCCAAGCAGCACTGCCAACCCCTGCTCAGCTGGGGGCAGAGACAGGAGGCATAACCACAGAGAGGTGCCAGGGAGCTCACCGTGCTATTGCCTGAATGTGCCATCAATGGTGAGGCAGACCTGGATAATATCCTGCCACCATCTGTGACCAAGTGGGAATATTTTTATTAGGCCTATGTGTGCCTCAGTTTCCCTCTGTGCTTTGTATTGCTATGCACAGAGAGCACCAGGGATCGCTGGTGCCTGGAGACCCAGTTTCGGAGGTGTAGAAGCTAAGGGCCTGCTCCTGTGGAACTGTATGGGTCTTTGGGGCCAAGCCCCCTAATGGGGTCACTTCCAAGGGACTGGTTATAGGCTAGGGCCTAGACCAGACCCTATGGATGTGAGATACCATCCATAGCACATTCCCTATGGGTCCTCTTCCATGACTTCATTCTCATCCTTGCTTTGCTGATGGTCTGCAGAAGAGGAAAGACAATGGGACATGGCTACAGGGATGGTGGCAGAAGCCCTGAGCTGAAATGACCAAAAGATTGTAAGACATCTTACATGATGCCTGGCCAGGACACACAGAAGGGGCCCTGCTGCTCCATGCCAGGCACTTGGAAGGACACACACACAGCTTTTGTTCCAGAAACCACTGCTTGTGCTTGACAGCCTGGCCAACTATTGACCTCCTAATCCCAAGATGGAGGAGAAAGTAATGGCAAGCCAGCTCCAGAAGGATGTACACGCCTCAGCTCGCCTCCGCCTTGGTCAGCCTGGTAGTGGCTTTGGCTAGCAGTCGATGCCCTCCCGCTGACCGTGGATACAGAGCGAGCATCCCTGTCTTTAGATCTAGCAGCAGCTGCCTGGGATCATTACGTTTTGTGCCAGCTGAGTGGGGCTTTGCTCTCTGCTTGGGGCAGGGACTGTCCTTCACCCTGTGTATGTACAGCCCCTAAGAGCTCAACAACCGAAGGTGGGAGGGGAAAGGGATGGGATGGGACGGGATCGGGACAGGGTCACACACCAGACTGATAGGAAAGGTCTTATGCACTGGCTTCCTATTGGCTTCTGGGTAGGGGTTAAGCTGTAGGTTGTGGTCTATAAGCCCTAAATGGCTCAGGAGCTGCTGATCTAAGAAACCATCTCTCCCCCCATGTGGGCAGGGTTGCTTCGACCAAAGTCCCCTTGGTGTGGAAGAGAGGAGTGGCTGGCTTGGTGTTCTGCAGGAGGGGCCCTTGAGTCTGGATTTCCCCCCCTCCCCCAAAGTTTGGGGGTTGGGTGTAGGTGTGGGGTTGGGTGCGGGGTCAGGGTCCTGTGGGAGCCAAAGAGGGGTCACTTCAGGCCTGCCGCCTGGCTCCTTTTGTGCTCTGAGAGGCTGTTGCTTTGTTCTGGCTCTTTGTGCCATTGGCAGCTGGGGTTGAGCACTGTTTTTCCCAGGCTTTGTGCCTGCTTGGCCGACGCCCTTTTGTGTTTATTTTGATTTCAGTTTAAGCCTGCCTCTCCTTGGCACACCGCGCCCAAGAAGCAGACCCAGCACGGACAACGGCCCACAAGCAGATAAGGCTACCACAGACTCCCTGTGCTGAACCAGTTAAACTAGACACAGGGATGACTATCACCATAACGCTCTCCAGCTACAGGCAAGCATCTTCCCTGCTTAAGTCTGGTCCAAAGAGCACAGTTCCTCCCTGCCATGAATATCTGAAGAAGGCACAAACTTGTTAAGTGATGTTATAATATCATTCTAATCTGTCAGGCCCGTGAAATACCCATTGAATAAATAATGTCTGCACTCCACTAACATACATCACTGCCTGGTACAATCAGGACTCTGAAATGAACATTGATTAAAAGGACCAACCCATCTAGGGAACAGATTTGCTGTACCGTAAGCAGAGAGGCTGGAATTAATAGGTTTCGGTTTCATTATAAACAAGTAGCCTCTTGTTTGGGGAAAAACAAACCAAAAGTCCCCACCCCTAATACTGTACTCGGGGCCCCTTATAGGCTGAGCAAGAGCTGTACTGAACATGAACAACCTGGCTCTGTCCCAATGAGTGGCTGAGAACCTACCCAGTGCCTCCCGCTCAGCAGCCTCTGGAGGTTCCAAGGAGGGATCGCAGCCACAGGGCGCTAGGTGCTGTACACACATGTGACATAAAGAGGGTCCCTGCCCAATCCAGAATCCTTACAGCCTAAGGGCAAGACTAGAGACAACAGGTGGTGGGGCGGGGGGTTTCCAAGAAACTCAGTCCCAGACAGTGATGAAAGTGGAGGCGAGCGGCTGCAGGGAAGCAGCTGCTTGGTCTCGTAGATGCACGGACTTTAAGGCCAGGAGGGACCACCAGCTAGTCTGATCTCCTGCATGTTGTAAACCACAGAACTCACCCACCCACTGTTGCTTGGTCCTTGAGCTTGGCCCAGGCCTTTGGAGGCAGCAGGATTGGGTCTGGGATGCCGGTTGGCTCAGTGCCACATTCCAGCAGGGCTCCAAGCCTTCAGAGGGGTCTGGGAGGGACGATTAGAACCAGCATTTCTCAGCCCTTTGCCGGTGATAGAGAGAGCAACAGGCTTTGTTCCCTGGGAAGTGTGGGCAAAGCCTAATAGGGATGGAAGAATCCAATGATCAGTTGGCTGGACCCCAGTGTTGCTGGGCCAGAGAGATGTCTTTGTGGTGACCCTGCCCTGAGAATGTCAAAAGACACAGCCGCTCCCACCCCCCAGCACTGAGCCTTCCAGAACCAGTGCTGATGGATACCCTGACAGGGTATGTCTGCAGCACATGTAGACACACCTGAGCTAGCTGTGATCTAGCTAGCTCAAATAACAGTGGCAAAGCTGCAGCAGCATGGGTGGCTGCACAGGCTAGCCCTGCCTGCCCAGTACCCTGAAGAGTGTCATATACTGAAAACTGTGCTGGAATTAGAACAGGAGAATTTGTGGCACCTTAGAGACGAACAAATTTATTTCAGCATAAGCTTTCGTGGGCTACAGCCCACTTCTTCAGATGCATAGAGTGGAACAGACAGACAGAAGATATTTATACATACAGAGAACATGAAAAGGTGGAAGTACGCATACCAATTGTAAGAGGCCAATCAATTGAGATGAGCTATCAGTAGCAGCAGAAGAAAAAACTTTGAAGTGATAATCGAGATGACCCATAGAAGGTGTGAGGAGAAGTTAACATGGGGGAAAAAAAATTCAATTAGTGTAATGACCCAACCATTCCCAGTCTTTGTTTAGGCCTAAGTTAATTGTGTCTAATTTGCATATTAATTCGAGTTCAGCAGTCTCTCTTTGGAGTCTGTTTTTGAAGTTTTTTTGTTGCAAAACTGACACCTTCAAGTCTGTCACTGAGTGATTAGAGAGGTTGAAGTGTTCTCCCACTGGTTTTTGAATGTTATGATTCCTGATGTCAGATTTGTGTCCATTTATTCTTTTGCGTAGAGACTGTCCAGTTTGGCCAATGTACATGGCAGAGGGGCATTGCTGGCACATGATGGCATATATCACGTTGGTAGATATGCTGGAATTGTAGGCTGTCACTTTAATTTGTAAGGGGGTTCCTGATCCTGCTTGCAGGCTCAGGGGCGCTGTAGGAAAGTGTCATCAGAGTCAGTCTGCAAAGAGCCAGCCTACAGCAAGATGGGGTGAGTTGTGGCTCCCCTGCCTTAGGGAGCAGCCTGCTTTGTCTCTCTCTGTTTTGGGGTTCTTCTGTGTTCTCATTCTGAACCTTAAGAAAGAGAGTCATGGAATCCTCTTCCAGCAAGCGGATTTGATGTTTAAACTAATCTCTGTGTGTGCTGTGAAACATAATCCAGAAAACTGGTGAGGAGAGGGGGGGGGGGGGGGGGGGGGGGGGAGGGACACACAAAGCAGGCAGCTGCCTGCCACAACTCACCAACCTTGCTCTCTGCTGGCTCTGAATAAACTGACTTTGATCACATTCACACTTCCCTACAGACCTCCCTATCCTTCAAACAGGACCAGGAAACCTCTTACAAATTAAAGTGACAACCTACAATTCCAACATGGTTTTTCAATACAACACACGTACGTACCTGAGTGGCTGCTGCAGTGTCACTGCTACTGTTACTCAAGCTAGTTTGGATTGTGTTGCAATCACATTACTTCACATTGTTTATTCCCTTCTGCACCCTCACGTGACACCATCCAGCCCCAGTGATTTCCTGCATTTGAGTTTGTCATGTTGCTCCATAAATTCCTCCTTTGACACTTTAGCATCTGCTAAACCACATCATGATTTCCTGTGGAACGTGCCTGTGGAATTGATGATTTCCCGCAGCATCTTCTCCGGGTACAGCTAGGGAGCATGTGACAAATCTGCCTTCTTCACAAAGCTGGCGGACGGTAAGAGAGAAACAGCCTCTCCTGTGGATGCCTAAAGCTGGATTCCCAAAAAATGAGGCCCTCCAAATTAGAGGCCAGTTGGACATTGAGGTCCATATGCCTAGCTACAGACCCAACTCTGATCCTCCACTAGGCCCAACATCTCACATGCTGCCCACCACATGCAGGTAAAGTCTCCTGCCCTCCCGCTGTATAGTTCAGAGATCGCAGCTGTTCACTTCCAGCACACAAAATCCAGAGAGCACGTTCCCTCACCGGCCATTCGCATCTAAGCAGAACCTGCCCAACCTCCATGGATAAACCAGAATTTTTCATCTAAAATCAGGGCTGTGTCAAAAACTAGATTTTGGGTGAAAACATTTCTTTTTCACAGACTTTTCTTTTAAAAAAAAATTCAAATGAAACATTTCAGAAAACAACCAGACTTTTTTTTTTTTTTTGATTTTTTTTTACTTTTTATTTTAAAATTTTGGTAAAATTCCAACCTTTTTTCAGTTTTTGGTTTTACTTTCACTTTTTTTTTTTTTTTTTTTTAAATTTTTGTCCCAATTTTCCAGTGGGGAAAGAAAGGGGGGAAAGTTTTACTTTCTCTCACTTTTTAATTTTTTTTAGTTTTCCTTTCAAATGTTTGAATAGGGGGGAAAAAGTTTAAAAACCCAAAACTTATTTCTGGGAGGTACTCCTTGCTTTCATTCCCTTTTTTATTCACTCACCCCCAATTTTTTCCAGTTGAAAAAAGGAGAAAACGTTTTTTACAAAGTGGTGGTGGTAGAAGGGGGACAAAAGCTGCATATTTTCCAGTTTTCAAATGGAATTCAAAATGCGAATTTCAATACCAAACTGTAGCATATGGGACTAAGGCAGTGTCCTTTTCTATAGTCTGCAGGCCCTCGAGTGCAGCACACTGTGTTCTACGTTGCAGAAGCCACCAGACCCCAGGCAGCAGACTTGGCAAGTCTTTGTATATTCAGTATGCACTGTTATTTGGGACCCATGCAGTCTCTTCCTCTTGCTTTTGTTGTGTATGGAACAATAGACACAGCTGAGATAAGAAAGACATTTTCACTTAGTCTCATTTTGACATTTTTTGTTGGAAAAATGTTGAACGAATATGTTTTGTTCCAAATTTTTCATGGGAAAACTCCTGCTGATTTTCCAGCCAGCTCTCCTCTTGTTTGTATTCAACTTCTGTTATTCGCAAAGAGGGGCCAACCCTTCCCGTGCACATGGCCTGCGTGAGCAGGGAACCAGGCCGGCCGCCAGAATTTCAACAAAGAGTTTCACACAATTTAAGACCAGAAGGAAGCATCAGATCATCTAGTCGGGCCTGTACCGCACAGGCCACTAAACCCCACCCATTTACCCCTGCACAGAACCCAACAAACGGGATTAGACTGATGTATTCCAGCTCCCTGGCTGTTCACTATTGCAGAGACTAGGAGGGACCAAGGTGCGCTAAAGCTGATGGCCTCTGCAATGGCATGGAGCTGGTTTGGGGAGATATACCCAGATGCTCACACCAAACCCTCTGATGGGGCCGCTCCCCAGACAGAATCTGGCCTCCCGTTTGTGCAATATTTGACCCTCACTCTGCGGCATTACTGTCTTGTTAAACCTTTCTCTCTCTCAGCTGCTCAGCTCTCACCCCCTAAGCCATTTCAGCAAGTCAGCAGATTGACCTCTGGGCCCAGCTCTGAATCAGCTACGCGTTCCCCTCCAAAGCAGAGAAAACTCATCGCACTTTGTGTTTATTGTCAATTATTTTGTAACAGCAGCACTCTGTCATTTACCATCCGGATTGCCACTCGGATCAGTGCGTCCTCTGGATATGGGCTCCCTGGGCCAAACTCATCCCTGGTACCAAACTCCATTGAAGTCAATGAAAGCTGCACTCAGTGGAGTGTTAAAGAGCCAGAAGCAGAGGGGACCAAACCTTCCCTTCTAAGTTTCTGGCTCCTCTATTCCAGAGAGAATAGGGCTGACCTGCCCACCTAGGCCTGTTTGTTACAGAGCAGCATCTGGGGCAACAGGTTGGTTTTCCAGGTAAAGAGATGCATCGTTGCAGTAAGGTGAGCAATCAGCTCCATGGAGACGCAGCATGGAGGCTGTGTTGTGAATTACCTGGCTAATAGCACTCAGACGCCTTCTAGGATTTGTTGGTCTCTCTTCTCAGAGGAATGCAATGGCATTACGGTGAGACTGGGTGGCGACCGCATTCCCAGCGGCCCATCTGTTTCCACGTAGTTAAAGGAACGTTATTTTGATGGAGGCCACAACTCCAGCAAACATCCCAGAAGCAAAGATCAGAGCTGCTCTCACCTCAGTGGGGCCTGAAATCAAATCAGCTCATGTATTCACTGCTACCCAGGGCCGCATGGCTTAACTTACTCCTCCTCCCCACAGCAGGTGACTTTCCACTGGATAACTGAGTCAGGCTGCAGTAATTAACGGGTTTCATTTCTGCAGCTCAGCAGGATGCATCCAGCTGCTGCTTTTTTCTTCCCACCATTAGGAGATTCCTTCCGCGTCAGACCAGGAAAATGGACCTGCCTTTCATTGTGTCTGGAGGGGAGTCAGGGCTATAAAATCTGCCCCATCCCACTGACCCATCATGGCGCCACACTCTATTGGAATAGGAGAGGGGCATGCCCATTTCTCCTGATGCAGATCTTATGCCACTTCATTACTCACCTGGTAGGGGGCACCAGAGAGAGGCTGGGCTCATCTTCCCTGACTTTCGCTGTGATGCACTTGTGCAGAGGAACGGTGCTGTAGCTAAGGCACTAGATTTGGGATTGAGGAGATTGGGGTTCAATTCTTTGTTCTGCCATGAACTTCCTGTGTGACCTTGGGCAAGTCATTTAATTGCTCTGTTCCTTCTCTGTAAAACAGGGATAGTAGCACTTTCCTACCTCCTAGAGGTCATATGAGGCTCACAACATGGAGACCATGTACCTATGCAGGCAGAGGACACTTTGTAAAGGGCCAGGGGACACCTGAGAGTGCATTGGCATGACACTAGTTGAGTAATACCAGCCCAAAAATTGGGGGCAGGGGTTCAAGAATCTGGCTCCCCAGCTGACCTGGCTTCCCGTTGGCTCCAGGAACCCAGTGAGATTGCCCTTGAGGCTCCATTACAGCTCCAGGGTTACCACAAGGGTCGACATTAATAGCACAGTGACGGTGGCAACACATTGCATTTCTGGATTGTAATCCCAGTGGCCCAGACCCAGAAGTGACCTCAGTTTCGGCCCCCAACTATGCAGGACCTAGATGCCCGCCCTCATTAATGGCATGGTGTCAGTCCAAGGAGAGTGGGACTCCACAACATGCATGTACCCTGCCATCACTGCTCCTGCAAGAGGAGGGGACCTCCCTAGCCCCTACAGAGCAGCGCCAACCCCAGTGACAAATAAGACCGAGGTCCTGGGGGGCTGGCTTTGTACATCAATGACAGAACAGGGCAACATCCCCCCTTATACAGCGCACACCTCGCCAGCAGGCTTGCAGGTCTCCATTTGAATGGGGTTTCCTTTGTAAAAGATTGCTTCAGGTGATGCCAGGGAAGCACAATTGTAACTGAGAGAATGAAAGTGAACATGTAGGAAAACAGCTGGGTTCACAACATGCCCCCAGTAGCAAAGTCCAAAGGGATCAGGGGCATCAGGTCTGATTCTGCCTTCCCCTGCATGTGGGGAGGTCACCTGCCCCAGCAGTATCGTCAGTTCCAAGAGTACGAAATCATGAGCCATGAGCCCCCCGCCTGTGAAATCAGGACATTTAAATCAACATTGGGCTCTGCTTTCGTCTTCTGGAGTTTTGACCTTCAGGGGGTGCCTGCTTCATGTTTCATTTTATTACATGGGTGTGCAGAAAAGCTTGGAGAGTCCATACCCCAAAGTCCTCACTCTTCTCCTCCCGCTCAGTCCCTAGGGAAAAGTAAGGATTGGGCACGTCCCACAGGAAAAGAATAATTCAATGGATTTATTTCTACACATACAATACCTCCCCCCACATAGCCTCTTGGCACAGCAGTGCCAGCAAGGGGATGGTATATGCATGTCACTTGAGCCCTGTTCTCCCTGGACTGAGGGCATCAATCACCTCTTCACCAAAAGGCCCTCTGTTTGCAGATGGGCTCCAAAGCAATGGCTCTCCAAAGTCAGTAGAGGAGAACAGGAATGACAGAAGGTAAAGGATCCCCCTTGTCCTTCCTGGCACTGCCTCCAATAGCCTATGGCAGGAGACTAGGAGCAGTGACTTCCCTGAGGAGGGGTAGAAAAGTATAAGGAGGGCTATCCATCAGGGCCTGCAACTGAGACCCTCCCAGTCAATTCTGGTCCTTGAGATCTTTAGCACGATTCCACAACCATTTGCCCAGGAATAAGGTCTCAGGATTTGGGCCTGATTCAGCAAAGCACTTAAGCACGTGGCTAACATTAAGCATGAGTAGCCACATTGGCAAAAAACTTCCACACGTGCTTCAGTGTATGTATGTGTGTAGTCCCACTGCAATCCAAGTGGGATCTACATTCATGAAGCCCCTCCTTGAATTTGCAGCCACTTTGAGGACCTCAGCTCGAAGAGCCTTCTTTCTAGTCACATTACAGAAAAACATGTAACAATAACCACCACCCTTAGTGCAACCGACTGAGAGACAGGGACAGAGCTCCATATTAGCCATGAGAGATGGGCTAAAACCAGAACCTGGCATCTGAAGTCCTCTGGTACCTGAACTTTCAGGTTTTGGCTAAAACAGGAGCTGGATCCAAGCCATGTCTGGTTTTGAATTAGGTCTTGCAAGATCAAACTCCCCAAGAGAAAGCCTTGTAAACCAACCGCTATTTAGACCAACAACAGTGTGCTGGGAGACGGGATAAAACGGAGACACCTGCAAAAGCCAACCAAGGACATTTCACAAAGCTAAATGAGATGCACCCTTAGTTTGGCTCCTTGCTGCTCACCACAATTCTCTCTTCTCAGACCACACGGGAGTCTATTTTAAGATGAATATTTCCCTTGCATCTGCTGCCATTGTATTGTTCACTCCCAGAGGCACATGGTACCACATCTTTAAGAAAACCCACAAACATTCAAAGAAGACACTTGTTTGAAACACATACTGAACTGTTTTTTTTAATCCCAGAGAAGTGAAATGCAACATCTGTTTGAGTTTTTAACAACATCCAAAGACAGAAGAGTCAGAACCCCCTACTCGTTAAAGTCATTTTTGTTTAAGGCACTCTGCAAAACCAGCTTTCGTCTTTTCTTCCTTCTGATTTTCCCAACGCTGCAGCAGAATACCCGATTTTTTTTTCTTTTCTCCAAAGTAACACCCACATGCTCCTGCTCTTATCATCATCTCCGGAAACTGGCAACATCAAATACAGCGTGAGTCAAAAAGAAAAAAAAAAACAATAAAGGAAGATAGCGGCAATAAACAAATAAGAGATGGGGAAAGGATCAGAGTAGCCAACTGCTCCCAGGTTTCTAGAAGAAGGATCCTGGGGTTTTATTTTGCATTGGGGTTTACCTGATTTTTGTTCACCGTGTTTTATCATGTTGTTGTACAGGAAAGATTAGGGCCAGGTGAAGTCAATGCTAAGGGTGTGGGAATTGGGTAACTCTGGGCAAGTGTGTCCGGATTGCTGTCGACTGCAGCCAAACACACATTTTCCCTAAAAGAAGGGTTTTTTTCAAAAACTCACACAGGGCCCAGAGGCCTTTCAATGGGCTGGTGGTTTACAAAAGTAAAATGCAAATAAAATAAATAAATAAATAAATAAATACATACATACATACATACATAAAGTGGAAACAGCTTACAGTTACACTGGAAAGTCCCAATTTTTTTCAAATGCAATTCTGGCAAAGGGTTGGTTTGCTTTTCAGAAAGCAAGTGCATTCCTACATGAGGGTTTCGCTGTGTGAGATACACCCACAAATATATATCCCGACATTACAGAACACACACGCGTGCACTGTTTATGAAAACTCCTCTAGAGCGTAAAGGCAATACCTTGTGCATAGTGTCGAAGGATTTAGGGTGCACAGCTGCCACAGTGTGACTCAAAGCGGTCTCATGCAGGCATGTTGCGTTTGGTTAGTGATGGCTGAATCAGATGCTTCTTCTAATCCCCCACTCTGGGTCAGCAAAATCTGCCTGGACATGTCATGAGAACAGATTCTCTTGTGAGACTTACAGCTCCTCTGGCTTCTGGCTGTGAGCCTGCTGCGAGAGCAGCTTTTGGGGGCATAACTGATGCAGCCAGTGGAACTCAGTGAAGCAGAGGCACGGCTGTGAACATGAAATGTCAGAGGGGAGGGAGGGTAACCCAACACCTGAGACCCTTCCGAAAGTCCCGGCATTCCGGTTTGGTTCTAGCAATGGGAGGAAGTTTGCAGGTTCCTATTTCTGAGAACTAGATCCCCCCATCCTTCCCTGAGATACGAGATGCTGGCTACAAGAACGGGCAGTAGAAAGGAAACCAAGAGTTTCCAACAGGAAATGCTCTGATCTGGTGATATTCCATCTCTGAGGGCTTTGCTGATTTCAGTCTGTGCCTCTGTGCATGCTCACTGCTTAGGGCCTGATGTACATCCCACTGAAGTCAATGGAAAGACCCCCACTGACTTCAACGGGCTCTGGATCAGGAACTTAGTAATTATCTAACTATACGTATCTCATGCCCATTCTGATCTGGCTCTTCTTCTACTGTATTGTAATAAAGACCCACCTGAGAGATCCCAGTGTGAATCCAGACCTTCTCTGCTGAGTGAAAAGAAAATTATCTTCCCCCAATGGGATTTCAAAAATATCTGAAGTAAAAAAGGCAGAGCTGTGCTAGCAGCCAGTCTAAAATGTCTGACCATGCACAAAGTGTGATATCTATATCAAACCCATCCGTATGCCCACCCAGCAGTGTCTGCTGAGACAAACTACCAAGTATCCCTCATCCTGAACGTGCAACACAGATGCACACACATGCACTTGAAACATGACTCTGCAATGGTTCTGTATACACTGTTCGGCTCAAGACAATGAGAAAGCAGGAAGCGTCTCCGCTTGAGGAGATGAGATGCAGGAGGGGCTGGATTGCACCAGATAAATATTCTCTAATCTGCTCAGGAGTATTATATGAATTGTGTAGCTGTTTGTTGTCACTGATTTGGATCCCTTGGTAGCTAGATCGCTCCCTGCAACCTGATCTTGTTTGCTTTAATATTTTTGTTGTGTGATGCTTAGATAACATGGTGATGGATGCGATAGAAAAACCAATGATAGAGAACCTTAAGAAACATACATGAACATATCAATAAAATGGTTATTATCCTAACATTTTGCACTTGCAAAGCATCTTCCATCCACAGAATTCAAAGCAGCGCCGTACAAATGAATTTATTCTCACAATGTAGCCCTACAAGCCCCAGGAATACCATTATCCCCCTACTGCAAATGGGGAAACTATGGAAAATTAAGCGATTTGCCACTGAGCTGGGAACAAATCCCAGGTCTCTCAAGTCCCCGCCCTTGGGCTTAACCCAGAAAGCTGTTCTAAAAGAGCAAGATGATTGGCTGATGAAGACGTGACTAGGCAGGAACAGGACCTAGCCATTAACCTCTTAATAAGAACTCCAGCAGGAGCAGTCATGCCAAACACTTGCAACCTCACAACACACTGCGGGGATGAGGGGATTGGTATGGATGAGGGGACATGCATTATTGCTTCCATATGTGCCATGCACAAACACTCACAAAGTTGGTGTATAAAGCCCAGCAAAAAAAGTATTTCACTCTCTGCCTGTGACCCCGGTTCTCTGTTAAGGTTTGCTGTAGTGGCTTAGTGCAAAACTTTCATAAGCTTTTCAAAATCCTCTTATAAGAAACATCCCGCTTTCCACAAAGGGCATCACAGTGAAAGCTGCCTTTTTCCCTTCATTTCCCTGCGTGAGGGGCTCTCCGGAGAAGTGCTTTTCCTGATGGATGTGCAGAGCTCTGGAATACTCGGAGAGTTTCAAGTAAAAACAAAAGGTTCCAGGGATGAGGGATGGTATTTCTCTTTAAGGGTCTCAGTAATTATAATTAAGGCTTCCGTGACTTTCCGGGACCTCCATGACTTCTGCAAGCGGCAGGTGCGACTGACCCCAGGGCCGCCCAAGCAGCTCAGGCAGCCCCAGGGCCAGCCGCACTGCCCCCCCACCAACAGTGGCGGTCCTGGGCCGCCCCCCCACCAGCAGTAGCGCAGCGGTCACAGGCCCCCACCAGCAGCAGCGGCGATGGTCCCAGGCCACCCCCCGCCAGCAGTGGCTGATGTGGTCCCAGGCAGCCCCCCCACCCACCAGCCTCCCCTCAGTACCAGCAGGTGCCCCAGAATCCCCCCTCCAGAGTAGCAGCTGCACCCCCAGAACCCTCCAGAACACCAAAGATTTAGTCAGGGGTATAGTACATGTCATGGAGAGGTCAGGGGCCGTGAATTTTTGTTTATTGACCATGACCTGTCCATGAATTTACTAAAAATGCCCATGACTAAATCTTAGCCTTAATTATAATGTTTAATGGATGGCAGATGTGTCTACTCCTTAGCCCACTCTCTGAAGACTGGCTCCTTCCAAATTTTGCATAAATCTTCCTACTTAGCAGAGACCAAACAGAAGCCACCATGATAGAGGGAGCTGCTGCACCAGACTCCCTCCCCTGGAGACCTGGTTTCAAATTAGTCTTTGGTCACAAGCAAAGCTATAGTGCTGGGCCTCAACTCTTGGTGCGCAATGGACATTTGTCCACATCATACCGCACAATTGCTCACGACTGGAAACTGCTGCTTTGGAAAGGCCTACGGAGGGAACAGGCAGGGGCCTGGCAGGTTAGAAAGCAGTAGTGGTGATACACTAGGGGGGTGGTACCCAGTATTGGGCCAGACAGGAGTGGTTCAGGTCAGTACTGAGGTACAGCTGTGGAGCAGAGCGCAGGGGACACTGACATTGTACCTGTATCTGGACAGTTCAGTTCTGATTTTCATAAACATTAAAATTAACCAAAAAACCGTCATTTATTGACTCGCTGCCCTTTACATTTTGGGGAAACTAGAGCAAAATGACCCCTGGGGGGAAGCCTGAGGAATGAGAATCACCATGGAGCAGATCCCCAGTTGGTATAAGTTAGTCAATGCCACTGATGTCAATGGAGCTACATGGACCCCAATAACCCAGCAAATCAGAGGTCAAGTAATTATGCTTCACTATGTAAATACACCCTGGGAATGTCTGATGGGGTCAATCTATAAATCAAACCTAATTAAATAATAAAATCCATTAATCAAAAATGGGAAAGCAGCCGGTCTTTAGGAGGGGGAAGGGAACTATACATAAAGTGGCAAAGTGAGAGCACCACAGTTTGCAGCTGTAACTCCTTGCAGAGTGGACACTGCAGCATTCACGCAGGCCTATTAACGGCAAGGTCTGTTTCCAATTCCCCCAATGTGCTACAATGAGAATGCAACGTCCTCCAGATTCCTCCCTTGCTTGCAGAGAAGGAAATTGCAAAGGTGGCTTTTTGCCCTGCTCAGTCAAAGTACTGATACTTTTCTGACTGAATGGGGTGATGTCTCGTGGGACTTTAAAGCTAGACACACAATACTGGGAATCAGGGCTTGTCTACACTACACAATAAACTAAACCTATCTTAGGTCAACTTCCAGCCACAATGGTAATTACTGTGGTTTTTCATGTCCACGCTACCCTCCTGTCAGTGGTGAGTGTCCTCACCAGGAGTGCATGCACCTACTTAAGAGGGGCAGTGTGGCAGGCTGAGAGCCCAGACTCTCAGCTCCGCATGGAGCTCCACACTGGGGACCTGGGAGCCCAGCTGGGGAATAGGGAGCGGAGAGCCCAGGAAGCAGCTGGGCTCACAGCTGGAGCACTCCACCCACTCTGAGGTGACAGCCTGAGCTGTGAGCCTGGCACCGGGTTCACAGCAGGGAGCCTACCAGCCTTTCTTGTCAATTTCATGGCTCCCTCAGGCTCAGAGCAGCAGCAGGGCTCACAGCTGAAGCTGTGAAATTGACAAGATAGGCTGGTAGGCTCCAAGCTGTGAAATTGAGTCCTGCAAGGGGCCCACAGCTGGGGCTGTCAACCCCAGAGTGCAGGGCGGGGGCTCCAGCTGTGAGCCCAGGAGCTGTGAAATTGATAAGAATGACAGCCAACAGCCAATGTGAGTAACGCAATGTTTCACCCTAACTACACCAACATAAGTCCTGCGCCTCTTGTAGAGGTGGAGTTACTGTGTCAGTGTAGTAGGGCACTTACATCTCCAGGAGCAAGGCTGTAGTGTCGACACTGACATAATTAGATCGACATAAGCTGCCTCACCTCAACCTAACTCTGCAGTGTAGACCTGGCCTCAGTCTCTCTCCTAGGTTCTACAGTCAAGACCCTGTGCAGTTGTGCCCATTCCAACTGGAGCATGCTGTCCTTAATTTACATGTATACTAGAAGCTCAGGGAAAACCCACTCTAAAAAAATAAGTAGCTGAATAAATAAGTTAATAGAATCGATCAGCATTCTCTTCCCCATACCAGGGAAAGATTTCTGCTCCCTTACACCACTCTTGTGAGACCAGGCTTAGCGGGAGACCTGTGATCATTAAAGTTTTAGGGTGAAATCCTGGCTACGTTAAAGTCAACTGCCAAAACTCTCATGGAGTTCAATGGGGCCAGGGTTTATCCCTCTGTGTTTTCAGTATGGCAAGTGCTGAAGTGTCTTCAAACCCTAGGAGCAGCAGAGATCACAGCTGTAAACTGTATCTGGCCATGATCGTTCCCAGCAGCTGCAATGCTAAAAAATAGCGGCTGACTCAGAAGAGGAGCGGTGGGCATGGCTGGATGGCTAATGGGGAGCCCAGCTAGGAGAGGCTGCCTCTCCCAAACAGAGAATGCACAGGAACCTTTTTCTTCACAAGGCCCCTTCCTAAAAAGAGCTAAGAACCGAGCGCCAATCACTGGCCATATTCCCCACAGGGCTTTTCCTAAGCTATCTGACAGCACCCAGATCTGCTCCACCAGGCAACCCTAAACAAGCCCAGGGATTGGCAGGAGCAGAGTAAACGAAGCACTAGAGCTGGGCAATGTAAACCAGATGCCAACCTCAAACTTAGCCATTCGGCCACAAGTGCTCCTAACAAATGGGACAAGCGCCCACAGCTGGGCCCAGGTTTTCCAGACCAGTGCTTCCCAAACTGTGAGCCAGGGATCCTTTGGGGTTCATGATGGAGCCATGAATGTCTGGGGGGAAAATGTAATTGTTAAGCCAGTTTTTGTTTTTCTAATTAAAAGACTATTAAGCTAGGCTTAAAAATCACCAGTGTTTTATTTATGGGTCTGTGTCTTACGCTGCTGCTGGTGGCCTCTCTGTGCCCTTCACTCCCGCAGGGGGCCTTCAGCTGAGAGACTCCTTGCTGGGGAAGCAGGCAGCTGGAAGCCTCTCAGCTGAGAGGCCCTGCTGGTGCAGAGGACAGAGAGAGGCCTCCAGCTCTGGTAGCAGCAGAGAGGGGAAGGGGGTTGATAGAGAGACAGGTGCATCTTAAAACTGTCAAGTGATCATGCACTGAAGAACAAGTTTTCAAATCTAACAAGCCAGGAATCCCTGAATCACTTCCAGG
Organism: Terrapene triunguis; assembly: GCF_002925995.2. Taxonomy (NCBI): domain Eukaryota; kingdom Metazoa; phylum Chordata; order Testudines; family Emydidae; genus Terrapene; species Terrapene triunguis. Next base: position 4,271,013 of record NW_020664563.1, on the reverse strand, counting down.
GATCTCAGAGCCAGGGTTTTCAGCAATGGCTCCTGTGAAACCCAAACAGAAATCATTTAAACTTCAAAAACAACTTACGTCTGGTGCTATTAGAGATTCAACCAAACAGTGCGCAGCTCTGCCATTTGAAACAGGCCTGCTCGTCTCACAACAAGCTCAGACTCTGTCCCAACACACCCCAAAAGTCGTACTTTCCAGTTATAGTTTTAAACCCCCAGATTAAATCTGATTAGATCATTAACAAATTGTATAGAATTGAATAAAGTCACAAAACCATCCTAACTCTGATGTCCCCTTTGCATCTGGTGTCCTGAGTTGGGAAAAGCAACTGTCTTCACTGGTGGGGTGCCATCAAGCCTTAACATATCTGTCAGGGAGCCACCATACTTAAACGTTTGGGAGCCAATGTTCCAGATCATCCAGCAGCTCCTGTTAGGAACAGTTGGAAAGTCCCCCACAGGAAAACACAAACTGAGCACTACAGGAGCTGCGAGGGTGCTCAGCTCTTGTGAAAACCTGCCTTTTAACAGGAGATTTTTCACAGAGGGCACAGGCTCAGTGGGGCCTACAGACCCTGAAGAACCTATGGGCACTAATGTCCCTGCAGTGAAATTAACAGCATCTCTCTGAGCTAACTTCTTTTCTTTCCTATCCAAGAAAGCTCTTGATGAATGTGGTATTTCAACTGCTCCCATGGCTTTGATTAACCATCTTTTTAGCTCAGAGGTGCAGGTGCATTCACATCTTTGTGCACTGAGCATAGAGTCTGACATTGGTTTTGTTCTATTTCAATAAACCCATGCAACCCCAGCAAGATCAAAATGCCTCACTGGCCCCTCTGCCTCTGACGCTATTTCTGCTCTCACATATGCTTGGCAAAGTCATTTCCACAAGCAACTGGTTTAACCAGCTTCACTTCACAGCTTTTGTGTTAGGGATATTAGCTCGAGGACAACAGATTCCAAATCTCACAGCTGTCAGATTCCAGCTGTGCAACTATTGCTCTCCCAGAATTCCTCTAAAGGCTTGCATTTTAAATCCACTCCCACAACACTGATTTCATTAGCGATTGCATTCCTCTGGCCTTTTAGCAATTCTGAGAAGCTGGGTGGTATTGTGGGTTTCTCCTTAAAATGGGGAGCAATGGTTGCCGAAATTGCGGTTCCAGTCTCAATCTTCCAGACCGAAATGCAGGACATGAACTTTAAAATGATTGGGCAGGAAGCCCAAAATGAGGGGCAGAGCAAAATCTGTACAGTCGAGGGAGTTTGGAATGAGAAGGGATTCAGGGGCTGGATCCAGCACCAAACAGATGTAGCTCCAGAGTCTCACCTTTACAACAGCTGAGACTCTGGCCCCAAACCTTATAACTTCAGGCTAAAATTTTCCAAACTTGGACACTAGAACTGACTGAGAAATGGGAAATTTATTTTGTGAAAAATGCCGACGTTGTTTCCACTTCACAGAGTTAGAAACACATCCCATTTCCATTTTTCCCAACATTTGAGTTTTGGGGTTTTTTGTTTGTTTTTAACCAAAATTGGTTTGAAAATTTTCCATGTTTCAAAAACTACATTTTCAATATCAACAATGATTTAAAAAATATTTTGATAACATTCCAATTAAAATGTCAATAAGACACAAAAAATGTCAAAAAATGGAAAATTCTGATCATGCCAACAATTTTTCCATTTCAAGTTTCATCATTAAAAAAAGCCAATTTTTCCCTGAAAAACTTTTGTATGAAAAATTTCAGCAAGCTCTTAGACAGCTACCTCCATATTTAGGCACCTAAATAAGTAGGCTGCTTTCAGATGCTGTAAACTAGGCCACCACAGCTGAAAATGAATTTTGAATTCAACATTTCTGGTGTCCAAAAGGATAAGAAATCAATAACTAACAACAAATATTACTGAGAATAATAAATAGAGAGACAAGAACATGGGATTTTTGGTCTAGAGTGGTGTGAGGGGTAAGACCAGAGTCTACTAGCTGCGTATAATAGGTGTGGGGTAGAGCTTGGAAAACAACCTACTTCTCCATGCCAGTTTTAAGGCCATAGTGTCATGCACTCCAGCTGCCTGAAAGCCGCACCAGAGAGCTGAAGGTCTGGGGAAAATTCAGCAGTTTTGAAGGATCTGCCCTGAGCAGGCAGGCACAGGCATGGCCTCCGGGGGCCCATGAACTGGTGAGAGCATGGAGTTCTCAAACTCACCCTGTGGAAGCCTGGCAGTCCTGTGCATCTGCAGGTGCTACCAAGGGATGGGCAGAGAAAGGCTGCCGGTGCACCACCCAGGGATGGGGATAGGCTATAGGAGGTACACCGGAGCCACAGGGATGCAGGGCAGCTGAGGCAAGCTGGTGACTCTGTGTGAATTAAGGCTGACTGGGATGGCATTAACGGATGCATGACATTGCAGCACTCTCTCCGCTGATTCTACTCAGAGCAGCTCTGCTGAAGGCCAAGGTGTCCAGGACAGGGGGACATAGCACAGAGAGACCTTTCCTGGGGTGAAGAAGAAACCTCCCCAACAGATTTCAGTTCACACTCACTTCATCTCCTCTGTGGGTGCTCAGTAGCTACTCTGTACCCTGGTCATAAGAATCAAATTCCAGAGAGGTTTGCTCAAAAGACCCTGGTGTCATTGGGCAGGTACTGTTCCCAGTGATCTCAAAGGGGGCTTAGCCTGCACAGAGACCACAGAAGCCCTGAACGTACCAGACACCCAAGTGCACCTATGGAGGTCCTGTATGATCCCTGCGACGCAAAAAGCATGAGGCTCATAAGCAAAGTGGGGAAAATGCAGCAAAACATCAACTCCGTAAAAAGGCGAGCGGAGCCCTGGATTTCAAAGCAGTGAAATCACCACTGAAATCGGCTTAAAAATCAAGCTCAGAAAAGCAGGGCTAATACTGTAACAAGGGTTTTCTACAAAACTGTCAGGAGAACCTACCACCAGTGTACACTAACACACACAGCACATGAATGGTGCTCAGAAGGATATGCTCTGAATGAAGGCAGGCATAATGGAGATCTTTGAACCGTGGAATTATGATGAGTGGTTTCTTTGTTCAGAAGCCTAAATTCACATAACAACAGAAACTTTATCTTCCTATTACTGAGAGATTAACTGCTTTTCAGAGCAATAATCCAAGGTTTCAAGAAGTCACTGGGCTCATGCTGGAAGGGCAGATACAGCAGTTTCCATGCAGAATGAATCAGTATCATTTCACAATATCTAGGACTCGATAAGAGTTCCTCTGGATTGGAGTCAATACTAAGGGAGTCCCTGGACATCCCGCAGAGATATCCTTTAAATTAGTAGCTGGGTAAACATGTTATAGATCATCTCTTAGTCACACTGGGCTGAGTAGTTAGCAGTGCCTTAAAATGGTAAAGCACATTCTGTTTATAAACCACACATTTTCTGCATTTCTCTTTTTTTTGTTTGTTTGTTTTATTTCCTGGTGACTGAGATGGGAAAACCAGGAGCTTTGCTTTTAAGACTTTGCACCTTCTTCTCTACCTGACTTCCCTGCCCTCTGCATCTGTGCGCAGAAGGTGGTAGCACTGCTACTTCTGTTCCTTGCTGGAACACCTCCACCCACCAGGCAGCCAGCTCCCCTACACTGGAGGGCCCAGATGAAAGAGCCAGTCAGTGTGCATGGGGGAAAACAGCACAAGTTAGGACTATAATCCCTTGCACGGCTCCCACTCTGAGCTATGGCTCTTCCCTGACAAGGCTCCTAGGGCAGCCTCCGTGGGGGCAGCAATGCTGTCCAGGGGCCAGTAGGAATGCAGACACCCTTTTCCTTCTGCATATCCTCCAAGACAGGCTAACATGATGAACCTGCTGGGGGACAGAGATAGGGAGAGGAGAGGTGCATCACACCCCCAGAGGAAGAACGAGTAGGAAACTCCATGAGTTTATGACCCACAGCATTTCTCCCCACTCCGGTCATGACATCACCATCACCTTCACAGCAACCAACTGGGATGCCACTGAGTCAGGTGTTGAAGAAACTCCCAGTGGTGATGGCCCTTAAAAAGCAAAGATCCTGTTACCCCCCACCCCCAAACATCCTCATCAGAGAGTGAAGCTCAGGCTTATTCCCAAAGAGAACAGCCCCCCACCTTCCCTGGACAGATTCAGCCATGCACTGGTGCCTGGCTAGAGGAGCATTTCACTCACAGACGTGCACGTCTAACCATCCTTCTTGGAAGCTACTGTTTTGTCGCTGCAGGAGGGGACACCTCAGAGGAGTTTTCATGAACAACTGTCCTTTCCCCTTGAAGGTGGTGCAAACGCTTCCCTTTGCCCAGCGAACGGACACACAGGCAGTCCCCATGTCCTAGCGCCATGGCTCCAAAGGCAGGCCCTGGGGCCTGGAAGCACGTTGTGTGCAGACCTTTAGTTATGCTGCTCTGCAGGCAGTTAGGGATGTGGCTTTCCACATGAACAGCTATTCATATGGAAAATGAGCAAGAACCCCAGCTTCTTGCAATGGACTTATGTATTTGAAGGAAGTATTTGAATCCTGGAGGACGTCCAAGCCTTTTGGACATCATGCAAACAGTCAACATCTCCCTGGTTCTCCCTTTGCTGGGTGAACAGACATTGCTCATAATTTGTCATTTTACTGAGAATTATTTTTGCTTCTTTTAAAAAAAAGGGCTTGGGGGAGAGGGAAATGGAGGGCCAGGAAATATTAGTGTATCTTAGAACTAAATTACATCTAGATTTCCCTTGGATTTCACTCAAAGGATGGAAAGACCTATGGCAGCTCCTACATTCACAACTACTCGAAACACACTGAGATGCATGCAAAATTTCCTAATTCAATCTGTTTGAAGAAATTATTCTTGGGAAGAGGAAGGTAGTTCACATTGTTCTTCAGTTCAGCACCTTGGACAGTTCCTTGTGGACTCAGAGCTTGTCTGTAGCTAAGTGGAACAGATGGCATGGGTTGTTATTCTCCCCCCCCCCCCCCTTTGTAAACATTCTTTTAGTTCCAATGAGCAAGGTGATCATTTGATTATCAATCAAAACTGCATAGGTATAAAAACGTGGTAACACCCCGCCCCATCGGTCAGATAGTAGGATCGAACTGGAAGACCATGAATGTCTGGTGTGCATGGTCTCCATTTCTACATCTAATTGGTTGGGAAGCAGCATTTGCCACAGGCACTGTTTAATCATATTCTCATTCCTTGCATGTTATGGCAAGGGAATATGAGTTATTCAGATAAGAAAGCCTCTTCCAGCCAAAATACCCTGGAAGTACAGAATCCCCCAGGTATGTCATCGGAAGTCCACCAGCTGTGCAATTCCTCTTTTGTGACATAGCTTTGGCCACTACCAAGTACCATATTCTTTCTGAATAAGGAGGAACTCTGTTTCCATTCACCAGATGTCTGCTTTGGCTCAGAAATCCAGTTCATTTGCACCATACCAACAGCAATGACGTCCTCATGCATGCACGCCCACACACCATCTACTTGGGAGGTATCACTATCAAAGGCTGGCCTCGTTTAGGTCTCCACATGAGGACTTGGGCATCGTTGGCATTGGGTTTCACTAGTGCGTTTGGCGGGATGGGTTCCATTCGGCTCAGAATCCGGGGCTGCTCCTGATGAGTCCTTCCCACTAGTCGTGCTCGCTGCCCCAGGAGCTGCAGGGGATCCACTTCAATGTCCACACGCATCCTCCACTTTATAGTCTGCAGGATGATCTTCTCCTTGGTGGTCATATTCATGGCTACTAGCCACGTGGTAAAGCTCTGATCCCTCTTAATCCTGGTCAGCAGTGGTACATTGCTGTCACTCACAGGGACAGCCCATGTCACGCTGGGGTAAAAATTGTCATTCATACTGACTGAGAACCGGGAGACCTTGTTAGTGGGCCCAACCAAGGTCACCGTTTCCGTGGTGTTCCCATACCAGGGGTAGCTCACACCATCAGAGTCACTGATGGCTTTTACTCTCCCTTCTCGCAAGTCAGGAAGTTCCCAGCTGGACCTAGGGGATGAAAACGAAAGAACCAGGTTATAAATGAAGCTGCAGCAATAACTACTGGGTAGTTCTGTAGTCTACAGCAGGGTGGGCTGATTTAAATCAAAGCATTTTAAAATCACTGATTTTAATCATGATTTAAATCAGCAAGCAGGAAACCTTGATTTTCCTCCATTTTAATTATGTTTTGCATTTGTACTTTTTAGTTATTTTCCTAAAAAAAGGTTGATTCTCACTGGTTGACAACCATTAAAACACGTTGAGTTGCAACTAAATATACCCTTTATGCAAAATTTAGTGCTTTTTTTATGAACCAAGAAGATACACGGTGTCTATACACATTTATTTAAGCAATTACACAGCTTAAATTACATTTATAAAGATTCTTATTTTTTACATTTTCATGATGTTAGAAAATGGTGGATAATGCATTTCTTATTTACCAGATGATTAATTTTTACTTGTGCTTAGTGTCAAATTCTGTTTAGATGGGAATTTGAATGCAATTAAAAATGCAAAAAACCCATAGCATTTACATTTTTTTAATTAGTTAAATAAATCTACCTTAAATGTGCTAGATATACAAGAAAAAAAGTTTATCAAAACAAGGTTTGCATTTAGAACTGATTTATTAATGCAAGGAAGTATTATTTGTAGTTAGTAAATGAAATTGATTGTTTCCTATCACTGTGTCCTTCAAGGTATCAGATTCCGACAGATCTCATCCTCTCAGACCTAGTTTTTATTAATAGATTGGAAGAGGAAAACAAGCTTTCCTGCTTTTTCATCTTCCTACTGGTTTTTAACTCTGCATGAACTAATCATTGAACTAAACTAGTTAAATACACTGAAATGAAGGAAACATTCTCTCTGCACCTGCAGAAAACGCTACTTTTCTGGTTGCAGGTGCTTAGCCCGTGATTTCTATCTGTTCAGTGATTTGACTTTCTTGAAAACTTTGGCAGTAAACATATACTGCTTATGTTTTTAAATGTAATTTATATGATTTTAATCGATTAAATTTAGACCTGAACACATGCTGTCATAATTTCACATAAGATTTCTAAAAATAAACTTGTATTTAATTTAAATTAAAAAATCCATTTTTTAAAAAGCCATTAATTTTTATCCACCCTGGTCTACAGGGCATTATTAAAGACAAGAAGCTCCGCACTAACACTCACAGGATGAAATGTTTGGCTGGAGAGAGAAGAAGAAGAAAACAGATAAGAGGATAACAATTTCGTACTTGCAATCCTGCTGAATGAGTCATTGCTGCATCATCAAAATTGCTCAGCACACTCTAGGTAACATAGGACAAGCTGAACAACCCAGTCAGATCTCAACTAGTACTTATCCAGCATCTTGATCACAAAATCCCACCCTGCTTTTCAAATGAATGACCAATTCCTCACAGCACACTGGTGACAGAGCAGGTCAGGCTCAGGTTTTCAAGGCCGACTAGTGAGATTTAGCCACACAAATATTCATGTTCGTCACAGATTTCAAGGCCAGAAGGAGCCATCAGATCACCTAGTCCAGTGGTTTTCAACCTGTGGCCCAATCAGCACACAGCTGTGGCCCATCCTCAGGGCCATACAGGTCGTACATATACATTGTGTGGATGCAGCCCGCATAACACAGATAGCTTCATATGTGACCCACAATGGTAAACAGGCTGAGAACCACAGACCTAGTCTGACCTCCAGCATATCACAGGCCATCCATCCTCACCCAGCACCACACGCTAAACCCAACAATCAAAATAGACCAAAGTATTACAGTCCACAGGAGACTGGAGTATTATGTGCCACAGGCACAGAACAGGAGGGACCGAGGTGCACCAGGACCTGAGGCCCCCGCAACAGCAGGGAAATGAGGAAGTGAGATAGACCCAGATAATCCTGGCAGGCGACCCACATGCTGCAGAGGAAGGTGAAACACCCCAGGTTGCTGCCAATCTGACCTAGGGGGAAATTCCTTCCCAACCCCACACGTGGTGATCAGTTAGACCCTGAACACGTGAGAAAGAAACATCCAGCCAAGCACCTGAGACAGAGAATGCTCGGAGCCACCTCAGAGCCCTGGCCCTGCCCAGTGTCCCATCTCTGGCCACAGCAGCCCTGATGGTTCAGAGGAAGATGATAAACAAAATATCCCACCCCTGAATACACTGGGGGAGGGGAGGGGGGAGAGAATCCCTTCCTAACCCCTACAGGTAGGCAACTGAAACCCTGAATCATGCTCTTCAGAAATATAAGACATATACTGGAAATGAGCCCCAGGGCTTCTGAGCCTTGCCCCCTACCACCACAACCAGCCCTGTCATACAATCACAATGAAAAATCTGTTCCGCTATCTCCTAAAACTAATTAAGTGCTTTGCCCACAACTCTGATTGGGAGGCTGCTCCAGAACCTCACCCTCTGGTGGTTAGACACCTTCTCATTTCCAGTCTGAATTCGTTCATGGCCGGTTTATACCCATTTGTAGTTGTGCCAGTATTGTCCTTTAGCTTAAATAGCTCTTCACCCTCCCTGGTATTTACCCCCTGATGTATTTACATAGAGCAATCAGATCGCCTCTCAGCCTTCTGTTTGCTAGACTGAACAAGCCAGGCTCTTCCAGTTCCTCCCATAAGACAGGCCCTCCATTCCCCTGATCATCTTAGTAGCTCTTCTCTGCACCGGTTCCAGTCTAAATTCATCTTTCTAGAACACGGGTGATCACAACTGTACAAGGTACTTCAAATGAGGTCTTACCAATGCTTTGTTCAATGGCGTGAACACCTCTCTCTCTCTACTGGAAATGCTTCGCCTGATACAGCCTAGGATGTCACTGGCCTTTTTCACAGCCACATCATATCGGTGGCTAATAGCCCAGTGATCGACCCACACACCCAGGTCTCTCTCCTCTGTTGCTTCCAACTGATGAGCCCCAGCTTGTAGCAGAAATTCTTATTATTAGACCCTCAGTGCATGACCTTGCACTTTGAACTACTGAATTTTCATCCCATTTCTGTCATTCCAGTCTTCGAGATCAACCAGATCTTCCTGTACAATACTACTCTGTATTGACAAGGCCTCCCAATTGTGTACCATCAGCAAATTTCATTAACGCACTCTTACTTTTTCTGGCAAACTTCACTAGTAACCTCCCTCCAGTCTGATAATTCACCCGTCAACACAACCCATTGTCTTCTCCCCTTTAGCCAGTTCCTTAGCCACTTAACAATTCTGTACTGATCCCCATCCTCCCTAACTTAACTAGTAATTTCCAGTGTGGTAAAGTGTCAAATGCTTTACTGAAGTCCACGTATATTGGACCTACTGCACTTCCCCTATCTAAAAAAGAGTTATTTTTCAAAGAAGCAAATCAGGTTAGTCTGGCATTGCATTACACCCCCCTTACCATTTACTTCCATTAATTTAATGGTAATAGGAACTGTGTGGCTAAATCCCCTAGTGCAGTGTTTCTCAAACTATTGTACTGGTGACCCCTTTCACATAGTAAACCTCTGAGTGCGACCCCCCCATTATAAATTAAAAACACTTGTTTATATATTTAACACCATTATAAATGCTGGAGGCAAAGCGGGGTTTGGGATGGAGGCTGACAGCTCGTGACCCCCCATGTAATAACCTGGCGACCCACTGAAGGGTCCCGACCCCCAGTTTGAGAACCCCTGCCCTAGTGGGCTTTGAAAACCTCAACCTAAGTGATCATAACCCAAGTGATAACATAAGTGACCCAAGGCCACACAACAAGCCAACAGCAAAGCTATTTCCTGGAGTCCAGTTTTTTGCCTTAGCCACAAGAACCTCCTTCCCCACTGTAACAAAGTGGCCTTTGGCAGGACACTACTGAGAGTATTAATTCAGGACAAGTAGGGCAGTCACCGCCCAAGGCTGGGGATCCTTCACTACTAATGCACACCAAACCAGCCAAACAGAGAGGACTTTGGTTTTACCCCACTGGCTAACCAGAAGTCATACAAGCAATTCCCTCAGACACTCCAGTTTCCCAGTATCACCACCAGAGCCACTCCTTATGGGGATAAATGATTATGAAAACCAATACCCAGGTAAAAAAAAAAGGTTCTCCCGATCCCAAAGGACCAAGCCCCAGACCCAGGTCAATATACCAGTCAGATCTTACCCACAAATCATGCTGCTGCCAATCCTTTATAATGTAAAATCTAAAGGTTTATTCATAAAAAGAAAGAGATATAGATGAGAGTTAAAATTGGTTAAATGGAATCAAATACATACAACAATTGCAAATGTCTTAGTTCAGGCTTGTTTCAGGCTTGACGAGATTACTGATGATTTAAACCAATCAAGTCTCTGGGGTACAAACATCCCAGCTTGGATGGGTCGTTCAGAGCTTCAGTTTCAAGCACAGTTCCTCCAGAGGTCAGAAGCAGGATTGAAGACAAGATGGAGGGGTTTCCAGGGCCTTTTATATCCTCTGCCATGTGGAAGGAAACCCCATTGTTCTTACAGTGGAAAATCACAGCAGCAAGATGGAGTTTGGAGTCACATTGGCAAGTTACATGTCCATGCATGACTCAGTTTGCAGGAGGCAGCCATTGCTTACATGCGAGCTTGAACGTTCCCAGGAAGGCTCCTCAGATGTGGATTGGAGTCTTCCAGGGTCCATTGTCAGTTAAGTGTTTCTTGATTGGGTACTTACTCAGAATAGTTCTTTCTCAAGAAGCTGAACAAATGCTTCACTGATGCTACTTAGAATCAAACACATTGAGATACAAGTACATAGCCAATATTCATAACTTCAAATACAAAAATCATACACACATAGACAGCATAACCATAACCAGCAAATTACAACCTTTTCATAGACTCCTTACTTGACCTCCTTTGTACAAGATTTGCAACTAGAGGACCTTGGTTGCAACAATGATCTATATGGTCACAGTTCATGTCAATAACGTCACACCTATGCACTAACATGAGCGCAAAGAGAAGAAAGGTCCTTCAGCTCGGGAGCCATTTCCCCACTGCAGGGAGCAATCAAGTGCCTCCTCCAAGAACAAGTTCAAATTCTTGGTTTCTTTGCAGATTCAGAATCATTGTGGACGGAGGCCTTTGCTTTGCCAACACACCTGTAAATTAATTTGACTGCAGTCTAACTGGTTGGGGCAAATTTCACTTCTGAGTCCATTAGGTCATGCTCTCCGTCATCAGCTCTCTTCTGGGGAAAGTGGCCCTTTCTACCTGCCAGAGTTGCCGCTCATCCACTCCATTGACAGCATAATCCGGGAAGCAGTTGCCAGAGTTCTGGGGCTGGGTAGGGAATATTTTTATTGTACTACTGTACTTGAATAGTCGTGAGAACCAAATCCCTGCAAAGCATCCTGGGAGAACAGTCCAGATCAGATCTTGCTGGAGTTAAGGACAGTTTAGATTTTGCAAAATGCCCCATAACAAGACCAAGAACCGGATCTCTCATCCTCCTTCTCAAGTTGCCAGAAATAGAAAAATGTTTCCTCTTTTAGTTTACTGAATTCATTTATTCTGACTTTTAAAAGCTGTGCCCTGCACTAGGCAATAAAACACAGCTATCCATCATTTTGTTACTGTCCTGTCTTAGATCAGGTAAGTATGCTGGACACTGAAGGATCTTTGCTCTGAAAGGTTAGCATTATCAATGCAGGGTACCAAGAAAGGGGAAGGGGGTCAGAAGAGGATAAAAATACAAGTGCACTTGGCTTTTGTTGAAGTCTCTTGTTAATTCAGAGCTCTTGCCTGTAACAGTTGTGAGGCCAACAGCTGCCTACAACTGCATCTCCTGGCAAGTGACAGCTGGGTTACATTTTCCTGAGATGTGGATAAAATCAATTCTCTCTGACATTCCCACACACTCACAAGTCAGTGCAAAAAATACTCTGACCTGCTAATTGAATGCAAGGATTTGGGTCACGCATTCACTCCCTAAGGCAGCAGCAGGCAGGCAGCACTTCAGAGACACAAAGTTGCTCTTCCCTTTCCTCTTGAGTTGTGCTTTTTCGTCGCACAGCTCAATGGCACAGAGCCCACCATGCCACACCCAAACGTGGTGCCAGTGAACAACCCAGGATCCAAGCCTGCAGAGCGCACCAGGCAGGCACTTCCTCCAACTGCTGAGCCAGAATTCAAGAGCAAAATACTTTTACATCTTGCTTCTTTTCTGGCATTTTAGACAAAGGTGACTTTTTACAAAATTTGGCACTTTTAAAATAAACAAACAAAACCTGTGAAAGGCACCAGATTACACACTTTGTTTTCCTTGGGGCAGGCACTCCAGACCCTCCAAGGTTTTACTTCCATCCATTCAAATGGCAGAGATGCACAGAATTTCAGGCTAGGAGGAACCACTGTGATCATCTCGTCTGACCTCCTGCATAGCACAGACCACAGAATGTTAACCAGCAGTACGTAACCTGTGAGCGCGGCTCTACTAAGCTAATAACTTAGGGCTGAACTAGAGCTCATTGTTTAGAATGGCATCCAAATTCAATGTCAAGTCTCCAAGTAGTGACCCATTTCCCACCTCCCTTGGTAAGCTGTTCCAGACGTGCTAAACATGAATTTTTCCGAACATCAGATTCCAGACCCTGCATCTTGTTACAAGTTGGCCTCTTCCTATGTAGGTCTAACCTTAATCAAGTCACCTCTTCACCTTCTTTTTGATAGGCTACGTAGCTTGTGCTCTGTTGTAATAAGTAGGCCTACAAAATTACTTTTTACAGTTGAGCTCACACTTAGGGTAAGTGAAAGTTCATCAAATGTCACAACAACCTATAACAACAAATGCTGATGGGAAAAGGTGCAAAAAAGACAGACTGAATTAGCCCAAACAGAAAGGCCTACTGATCTAACTCAAGGGCTGTGCTAAGATCACGCTTTGTAAACAAGAAAAGTGTGGAACCAGAAATCAGTGAACCGAAGTTGGTATGTTGGAAACTAGGCCTAATTGGTGGACAAAATAATGAGAGGACAGGCTATTCCACCCATCACTGCCCTTTGGGGGTCCTCAAAAGAGAGACTTGGTAGGGGGAGGGGGAAACTGTCCCTGCAACACTGGCTAGAAGCTGAAAAAAGGGGACAGAACGAGATTCGTTATCATGATTGCCACCTTCTCCTGGGACCCTGGACCTTCTTCATGTTAATCCTGAAAGGTGCCCTGACCAGACCAGGACAGAGAGAAGGGATCCAGGTGACATTGCCACCTCCACTGGCTCTGGCTAAATCCCGAATATCACCCCCTACTCCCCAAGTGTGTCCTTTTCCTTCGCCACATTAATTCTTCTCTTCCCTATCTTTCTTACTTTGAATGTCTTTCTAATGTCTAATAAGAATCTGGCTTAGTCAGTCAAGACTGTATACTTTGCAGCCCTGCTGTGAGCCTGTGACCAGAATGCAATGCAATGTCTAAACAGCCCGATGCTGGTACGAGTTTGCCAGGTCTCGGCATTGCTGATCAGACCATGTGCTGGGCCTGGGTTTCTCCAGCAGTGAGGTTGCAAGTGAAAGTTAACACCAGAGACAGCAGCTGCATTTTCTATCTTTGCTGTTCTTTCCTCTCCCCCTTTGTGTGTGTTTGTCTTTGTTTTGTCTTCATGCTAATCCCCAGAGCCAAATGCAATTGCCCTGTTTCTTGCCCCACTGAAAAAGCAGCATCTGCTTCCGTAGGCGCCTCCTCTCCACCACATGGAATTTCTTGTAGTGGCAGGGCAGGCTTTGGTCCTTGGTGCAAAGGAGGGGAATAGAAAGAGGGAGCCAGTCTGTTCTAGCCTGTGAGATAACAAGAGAGGGAGCCAGTCTGTTCTAGCCTGTGAGATAACAAGAGGCTGCTTTCCACAGGCAAGCCATCAATTCAGCCAGAACTCACTGTCAGTATCACACCCCGAGCTGCTGCTAACGGCAGTCTGAGAAACCATCCCTGGAGTCACCACTCCCGTGGGGCAGTCTGCATTGTTGCTTGAAAGACAAATCAGCAAAGGAAGCACCTCTTCAGGGATGGCTTTTATTTAGGGTTATCCTAAATCTCACAAAACAAAGAGATCAGCTCCCCGTCCCTACTCCCATGACGCACACTCTGCCCAGTCATCTTAGTCCTGTACTATAATGCCACTTCCCGCACAAGACCCCTGTGCACACAATTTCAACTGCACCTTGAGTTTGGATCTGAACCCACATCTCCAGAGGTGACAAGTGAGCAGTCCATGCACTGTTGTGCATGTGCACACTCACTCATGCACGCTCACACTTGTCACTCACCAGATCACACCATCATTAACTAACTCCCTAGTCACCATTGATCTCACACCCTGATCAGAAATCAATGTATTTCAGGAAGTGCCATCACACTGCACATGCAATGCATGCTGCAAGAATCAAATCTGAATCAAGTCGTAACTGCAAAGAAATCAACGCCAATCCATGCCTGTTTTCACAGCGTCCAACGAATGAGTTTTTAGCTCTTTACAGACCTTCGGGGGAGGAGGGAAATCTTTTCAGAAAGGATTGATGACCTCATTGTATGGCAGAGAAATCCCCCTACCAGCGCAGGGCAAGTTCAGCACATTTCCCAGTTGCAGAGCAATTGTTTAAACATGGCCAGAGCGATTACTCAGCAGGACAGGATTCACTCCAGTGCACTGCAGCAACTGTGTCTGCACCAGCAGCTCCTACTCCCCAAAGGACGGTGGGGAGGGGGACAGGGAGAGACAGCACCCTTTACATGCCACTTACAAGGGGGCGTTCCCTGCAAATCTGCATAACGAAAGTGTAGGCACTGTCTATATCCGCCTCCATTGAAAAATCTTTTCTTGTCAAGAGGAAGGATAGTCTTGTGGTCAAAGCACTCAACTAGGACCTTGGGCAAATCACTCTGGCCCCAATCCCTCAAATCAAGGTTGCCCGGACAAGCTTAATTCAGCCCCCTTGTGAGTATGCATTAAGATACAGTCATTAATTACACGAAGACATGCAAGTGTTTCCACAGGACCTCTGCCTTATTCAGTGCACAGGATGGATGTCCTCTTGGGAGGAACAGGGTGGTGTAGTGAATAAAGCTGTTGTTTGTAGGACCCCTGCCTCATTTGCTGCAGAACCTAGAAAGTGAGAGGCAGGTAAGTACAGGAAGAGAACGGATTGTTATGGCAATTAACTGTCACCCGGGGAAGCTGGGTTCTATCCCTGCCTCTGCCACAAATTTCCTATAGGATGCTGGGCAAGTCACTTAGACCAAAATTTTCAATGATGGTCACTACTTGATCTAACCTGTTGCTCATTTTCTGAGCACTAAACTCAAGCCTGATTTTCGGAAGTGCTGAGTGTGGACAAATGGAATTCAAGTCAATGGGGCAGACCCTCAGCTCATGTAAACGGTCCTGGCTCTATGGAGCTCAGCTAATGCAGGCTGTCCTACCCCCATGAAGCTAAGATATTCACAGCAACGGAGGGTCTGCCCCAATAGAAGTTGCAAGTGCTCAGCACTTCCAAAAACTCAGGCCTTAGCTAGCCACATTGGGCACCCAGTCCAAACGCAGTGGAGGCTTCTGCAAATTTTGTCCCACATCTCTTTGTACCTCAGTTCCCCATTTGTAACCTGGAGATAATACTCTGCTATGTTGTGAAGATAAATTTGGTTCTGTTTGTGAGGCTCCGATACTACAGCACTACAGAAAAGGCCATGAGGAAATTAATAATTTTGAATTTAGAGCAGTTTGGACAATGTGCACTAAGGAAGGCCTGGATTGAATAACGAATTGAATAATGAGGATAAAAAGAAATATTGAACAGCCGCCTCATTCCCTGAGCACCGTCCATCTTTGCACTGAATGAGCCAGGGTCCTATGGGGAAAAACAGCACGTGAGCATGTAATTAGAGGCTCATAATGCATATGCACAAGGGGCGAATTAAGGTGGCACAGGTTCTGCCTAACTTCCGAGTGCTGGACTTTGTAACTTCAGGAACTGTTCTCTTAACATACGGTGGAGTTTTAAAACAGGATTTTATTCGCACCCAAGTGCTGGAAGGTGGTACAGATTCGAGCTCTACTAGCCGACCTGAGCTGGATTCAAACCAGTGGCCAAGAAGGGAAATAAAGGCAAAGGGTTGATAATGAAAGACTGAGCCTAGCTCACCTCCCTCTCCTGAGGCCTGGACAGACATGGGAGGGTGGGGAGTCTCCTGCCAAGCCTATTCTAGTCACATCCCCACACAAACACTTCCCTTCTGCTGATGGCCAGCATTTCCTGCTGGGTTGTTATAAACTCTGAAATCCCCCAATCGCTCCCAAGTGCCCCTGCCTGGTTGGGGTGGGAGAAGGGGAATCTTAAATAGTGAAGGCAGGGGAACAGCCCCCTAACCTGTGGCACAGCACCCCACCATTCCAAACCATCCCCACAGGGAAACATTCCTCGTTTTCACATATGCCGATATCCGAAAGACAGCTGGTTAATAACAGGGGTGAATCTGAGGACAAACCTAGCTGTGTTGGGCACTGATCTGCAGTCGCTGTCTCTCTCATTTATATATAATCAGAGCAGCTCTCATAACTAGAGCTGGTTACAGGGGGAGGTGCTGCTAGCATTTCCTCCTGGGGTTACCATCTGTTCCGCTCTGGAGAGGCCTCGGAGGCAGATTTTAATGGGAAGGAGAGGGCACCTGGCACTTTTAAAGTCTGCTTGCAAGATTCCTCTGGCTTCATTTGGTGATTCCCTGTGTGTTTGTTTAGTGCATTTTGTGGGAAATTTGTATGGGGGCAGCAGATCAGGTATGCTTGCAAGCCCAGCATTATGCACCTTGCACACCTCCTGACAGGAATATCACTGGGATCGACTGTCCTTTTTATTTGCTCACTCAGGGACTTCTCTCTCTCTCCTGCAGGAATTCAGTGGTGACCTGAGCACTGAGTTACCGGGGAATACAGCACAAGGGCATATGGAAGACATGGCGATGCATAACTCAGCTGCATTCTCATGACCAAGAAGACAGAACTTGTCTCTCCGAAGCCAGCAATGGTCCTGCACCATGCTACATATTCAGTCACTGAGGTCACGAATACTAAAACCTGGTGACCTTGCTGCTTGGTTTCTATGCCCCTCCTCCCCACACACAGAACCACACATCACCCACATAATTTACCAAAGGCCAGGAGAGGTCAGCAAGGGTCAAAGCCATGGCAGTATTACTTTTAACGGGGCTAAATAACATCGTGTTCATGACATCTGCAGCTCTGTAAGCAGAGGAAGAGACGATTACTCAGTAATCGGGTATTTTATAACTGCCAAGCATTTGTTGCAGACACATTGCCAGCCCACTTACAGTGTTCAGTGCACCCCTATGGTGCTGTCCTCACACGGAGCTGGAAAGACTTCTACTGACTTCAGTGGGCTTCAAATCAGGTCCCGAGGAAGCACATATGAGACAAGGCGCAAGCTTAACATGACATGTCATTGCAGGAGAAGTGCAGTGAGTCAATGACCCTGTCTAGTCAGTGCAAGACCCCGCTTGGGGGAACTTAGAGAGGAAGGGACGGCCATCAGAAGCAGAGAGAGGAGGAGAGTGAGGGCCAGAGGTGCACAGGGGGAAGGCAGAGCTCAGTTGCTCTCTGATCAACTCTGCTGTTCGGCATCAAAGCATGGAACCAGAATGCTGAGCACTTTAGGGTCCCATGAACCTATAAAAAACGCTGCCCCAACTGTATGTCTGCGATTTCTAAAACAAGGTCACCTTGCGCCCTGCCTGCCACCTTCTCCCCCTTAGCCAGGAAGGGTCTAGTGGGGGATGCTCACCGGGGTACTGCCACCCCTGTGGGGCACTGAGCTCCAGCATAGATAGATCACAGGACACTGCACACACAGGAAGCTGGACCCTGGGGGATGCCAGTTGCAATACATCTCATAGCAGATTCCCTGTCAGTCAGACCCGGCTCCCATCTCACACTTATCACAACTTAAACCAAACTCCTGTTTTCCCTGCACAGGCCCTCTGCACTGCTTTCCTTCTGCTCCATCCTGTAGAACGCCTCCAGGCAGCATCCAGCCCCACAGCTGCAGGGGGACTGTTCTCTGCTCCCACACGCACGATGGAACCACATCCTGCCTCCAATGCCTTCCCACCACCCTCAAATTCAACCTCTCCTCTCCATCCCAGTGCCAAATCGTTCATCTCTGCCCTGCTGCTCTCCCGCCTTCACCAGTGCGGCCTGTTCCTCTCGCATCTTCGCGCCAGTGACCTTGTCCCTCACAGCCCTGTACGAAACCCTGCTGCCAAGCCAGCTTCCTTTCCCACCACTGGCTCCCCTTTCCGCCGCCCATCAACTTTGGACAACGCCTCACCTTCAAGCCCCTGCACAGCGCAGCCCCTGCCCACACGTCTGGCCTGGTCTCTCTCCCTGGTAGGGTGACCAGACAGCAAGTATGAAAAATCAGGACAGAGTGTGGGGGGTAATATGTGCCCATATAAGAAAAATTCCCGAATATCAGGACTGTCTCTATAAAATCGGGACACCTGGTCACCCTACTCCCTGGCCCCCTAAGAACACCAGATTCCAGACCCCACTGGCCTCCGTGCTGTCCCTTTGCTTTGGGTGACCTTCTATGCACTAGTCATCACACCCTAACTCATTCTAATTGCTCCTAAAACCATGCCTTTGCAGCATCGCCTACTGTGGAAAAGGGGCCGGGCTTACATCAAAACCAAATAGCACTGGAGTTATCAAGCCTTGTGCCCTTAATCCCCTGACCACCTGGTTTTCCTCCTGAGACCCATGCCCCTCCCCTGCCTTTTTCACTGTAAACTCTTTGTGGCAGGGACAGTGTCTGCAGAAGCAGCTAGCACACATGTATCACAGCAAGCCAGAAAAGGAAAGGGTCACCTGACCATCCCCCAAGGACCATGGCAGCCGCGCTGCCAACAATACTACAGCCATCATGACCGCAAGAGTTAAGGTTACAAAATGGTTTCCTTTCTAGCCGACCCTCATTTCCCCCAGTTTTCACAGGCTCACAGCCCCCCGTGGAGCCATCCCTGTTCTACGCTGGGACCCTGCTCAGAGGTGAGGGTTTTCCCAGTGTGAGCAGAATGGTGTCTGGCATTTTTTGTTACAGAGGCGTGGAACTAATTCCCCTCTGCCCATGCTTTTAAGGCAGGGCCACAGCACAAAAAGGCTGGGCCAAGTCATAGCCCGAGCTTGGCCTGGTCTGACTTTCATTTAACAAGCATGTGCTACTACACATTGGCACTGCACAAGAGAGCGTCCCCTTCAGTCTACAGGGGCACACCTGGGCCTGACCCAGCTCCTGGCGAAGGTAACGGGCTCCTTTCCATTGACTCCCCGGGGGCTGGATCAGGCCCTGAGACACGCTGCAAAGCCAGCAGAGCGCACGCTGGTCAGCCTGAGGCAATCCCAACTCCAACAGCAAAGCTCTTGAAGGGCAAACAGAAAATCTGTTGCTGATTTAACTAAATCTAGGAAATTAAATGCAAAACAGGCTGCGTCAGTGCAGCTTTAAGCTGCACTGTTAATCGGGAGCAGTGCTTAGGGCGCCCACAGTGCTTAATCTATAATGAAAGAGGTGCCAGGGCTCAAGCAACTAGGCACCAGGGCTCAGCCCAGGCACATTAAGCACTGGGCATCCACCTGAGACTCTGCAGCCCTGGTTTCAATTACCTGCTCTGCCACTTGACCACTCTGTGCTTCAGTTCCCCAGCTGTACAATGGGGTAACAGCATGGCTATACCGCACAGGGTGCTGTGAGAAAGGCTCAGTTACATGGTAATGGAGGCCTCTGACAGGGGGTCAAGTACCTTGAGAGGCTGGCCCAGGGGGTTTCCTGGGTTGTTTTATTTCTGTTTAGCATCTAAGCCACATCCCACCCTGGCACCATACGACAAAGATGCTAAATGGGTGGGTTGGCTTATAATACTGGGGCTGCTGGCAGATAAAGATGAAAGTTTTTTTTTTACTGATCCAGGTTGGGAAAGGGCAGGGAGAAAAGGGCCAAACCAAGCAACCAACACACATCCCAGGATTTGGCAGCATTAGCACATGGACTGCCCCAGTCCCAGGAAATACCTGCTGACACCCTGTTCTCCTCATTATACAATTCCCCATTGACTTAATAGTCTAACCTGTTACAGTCATTAGAGGCCCTTGATAGCAGTATCTGGTTCCCAGCTGTGTTTATGGGCTATAATCACCCAACCCATAAAATAAACCCTGAGGGAAGACAAGAAAAAGAAAGCATCCAAAAAGCATGAAAAAAAACCAGAAAGCCCCTCAGAATACTTGATCAGCCTGTCACAGGGCCATCTGTCTATCTAGGTTCTCATGTGGCCCTCATGACCACACTACCTGAGAGCCTCACCATCATGAATGGATTTTATCCTCACAACACCCCGGTCATTCAGGTAGAGAAAAATCAGCCCCATTTCATAGCTGAGGAACTGACTCAGAGAGAAATTCAGTGACTTGCCCAAGGTTTACACAGAGAGTCTGCAGCTGAGCTAGGAACTGAGCCAATGCCCAATCCATCAGGCCATTCTTCCTTCTGCGAGCACCTAAGATAGATCCATTGATCAATCAGGAAATGCACAGTTCAGTTTCCCCCAGAAGTGTCATTGCAGCTGGGTTACACGCATGGGCTAGCTCCTAGTTCTGGTTCCTGTGTTAAGTTTGCAGCTCAATATATTTTTGTTTTGTCACGGCCCTGTGTGCTATGAAACACAGAACATGGAACAGGGCTGAAAACACCCTGCTGCTGGAACATTGGCATTTCCTGACTTTGGCCTAAGACAGCTGCCTCCATGGTGCTTCGTCCAAGCACACGGATGGGGACCGGACTGAAACAGCGGGGAATGGGCAGCATCTCTGCTCCATCCCCAGCACAGCCGCGTCATTGCACCAGGAAAAGTACCTGCACTTGGCGCAGCCAACTTGTCACCCCAGAGCAGGGAAAACTAGGAAGCAAAATATGACTGAGGTGCTCCAAGGGCCAATTCCAAATGAGAACGAGACTCCAGAGAGGAGAGGAAGGATGTTCCAGGTTTACTTTAAAAATCAAACAATCTTTAAAGTATTTATGTCCACAGTACTGTTGTGGGGGAGGGGAACATCCCTTCATGACACCTCAGCAAGGTACTATTATCCCATTTTACAGATGAGGAGCTGAAACAGAGAAAATGAGTCCCAAGCCAGCTTCTAACGGTTAGAAGCTGGCTTGGGACTCATTTTCTCTGTGTTTCAGCTCCCCATCTGTAAAATGGGATAATAGTACCTTGCTGAGGTGTCATGAAGGGATGTTCCCCTCCCCCACAACAGTACTGAGGACATAAATACTTTAAAGATTGTTTGATTTTTAAAGTAAACTAATAAAATCTAAAAACAAAACAAAAAACCCTAAGCAGTGTTTTTACCCTTAACAGGGAGCAGAGCCAGAGACTCCAAGGGCTTGTCTAGATGGATAGTTAATGCGGTGAGCTGGAGTGTAAATCTATAGCGCACTAACTGTGTGGATTCTACTAGTGTGCACCAAAAGTTCACTAGTGCACTTTAACTCTGCCACGGTTAGCAACAGTGCAGGTGCTGGATAAGAGAGGAGGGTTCTGCAGTTGGGTTTGCAACCCACTTGGGTAAAACCTTACCGCTCCAGAAATCGTTAAGTTAAACCAAAACCGGAGGATGGTAGGTGCAGCTGGAACTCAAAACCCAAGTACGACAGAACTCAGTGGCAGTTGAAAGGAAGCTGAGAGCTTGAGACATTGAATCCTGACAACCAAATCTGTAACAAGAGCAGGGGCATGGAATGTACATACTTTGTACAGTACGGGAAAGCTGGCACAGGTTACTTGAGACGTGAAAAAAATAGCATCTGAACGTACTTAGCCTCAGTGAAACAAGATGGGCAAGGAATGGCAAGCTGGTGTCAGACAGTGCTACAATCTTACGTGAGGAAGGCCAAAGAAGAACTGGCAGAGGACAGTGAGAGAGGATACTGAATGTGGTGGCATCACCTGGGCAGAAATACCACAACTAGCGAGTGACCATAATCAGGGGAGAACTGGACTGCCTGGTGTGTCAGCGGCACAGGAGGGACAAAGGTCTAAGGTAAGTGCACTTTGATCTACCTCACTCTGAAACACGAGTAGGTCACTTAGTGTGCAGTAGCAGGGCCCACACAGCCAGTTACTGCACAGCTGGCACATGGCAGATTTACGCCCCAGCTTACCATGCGCAAACTCTCTGTTCAGACAAGCCCCCAAAAGTCCCCTAGGGAATTGGCTATTGCTATAGATTATACATAGAAGATTCTCAAATACTATGGTGATGGACAACAACAGAAAACCTTTAGGGCTCGTCTACACAGGAAAACTTACCAGTATTACTATATCAGTATAATTATACTGATATAGCTTCCCATATGGATTCTCTTATGTGGAATAACAGATTTTCAGTTTTGCTTATGTTGCATAATAATGCTAGTAAATTTCCCCATGTAGACAAGACTTCAGACAGATGAAAGATAGTATGTTAGCGCCTCAAAATCTAGGGCAACGGGGGCCATATAAGTAGCTTAGCTAACAAGATCCAGTAAGAGAGGCTTTTATAAGCATGCTTTTCACAAAACACACCCTAGCCCACACTCACATGCTCTGTTTCACTTTGCAGTAAGGAGGACTCAGACTAGGTATCAAGAACTAAACTTACATGGGATTTTTTTTCCTTATAACTCCCATTTGCAAACAGCATTACTGTATACTTCTGCATCTGTATCCTTCAGGGTAAGCCCCCTTCAAAAACAAAACAAAGCTGTATTTTATAAAAGGGGGGCTTAGAACCCTGAAAGAGTTGTGAAACGCGTAGCATCAAAAAACAGAACAAACATGTAAAAGAAAACAAGGGAATTCACACACAAAATACTATATTTAAAATAATGTTGTTATGACCCAAGTGGAGAAAAGGAAGGAATTACTCCAGATGATAATACCTAGCTCTTTTCCTCCATAGACCCTACAACACTTCACAATCTCCACAATCTGCATCCAAGTGTCACAATCGCCCTTTTACAGGGCACAGAGAGGGGAGTGACTTGTCCATGGTCACAGGGCAGAGCAGTGGCAGACAGCCCAGGTTTCCTAAGTGCAGTGCCCTATCCACTAGAGAACACCACCTCCCATTATGTACCCAAACAATGGATATAACATAGTCAGATGCTTCCCTCTTCACCCCAACACATACACTTTGATGTTTGTTTTTAATACAGCTACACATCGAAGTGAGCCAAAGATAGCAGGCGCCCTTATATTTGAACCTCCTGCATTCTGGTTTACGCCCAAACTCAGGTCTGGTCTACACTACAAAGTTAGGTTGACGTAAGCCACCTCGCGTCAACCTAGTTGTGCATGTGTCTACATTTGTGTGTGTCTCCCGCCAATGCAAGTGCCCCATCATGGCGACACAGTAACACGGCCATGTACTGATGCTGACGCAGGGCAAATGTAGACACTGCGTGACCTGCGTCGACCCTAAAAGTCCTCCAGCAGCTGTCGCACAATGCTTGACAATGACTGCTCTGGTCACAATTGTGAGCTCCACTGCCCAGCAGTCATGGAAACGAGAGGCCACCCTCCCTTGTTTAAAAACCTCATGAATTTTTGCAATGCCTTTCCTGGATTGCCCAGCTTGGCGAGCACACCCAGCTCCGGCCTGGAGCAGACAGGAGGTATTGGATCTCCTGGGCCTGTGGGGAGAAGAGGCTGTGCAGGCACAGCTACAGAACAGCCAAAGAATCATGGACCTCTATGAGCAGATTGCACAGGGGATGCAGGCAAAGGGGAACAACAGGGACTGGCAGCAGTGAACATAAGAACGGCCATACTGGGTCAGACTGATTGACCATCTAGCCCAGTGTCCTGTGGCCAGTAACAGAGGCTCCCAAGGGAACAAACCGAACAGGCAATTTCAAGTGATCCATCCCGTCATGCAGTCCCAGCTTCTGGCAAAGCAAAGGAAACACGCCAGGCATACCACAAGGCAACAGTCAGTCCGAGGCCGAGCCACAAACATGCCACTTTTTCCAACAAGCTACGTGCATGGCAGAGACCCCCACCACCAGCCCGCAGACCAGACCTGACACCTCCAAGGACCCTGAGACACACACCCCTGCCGTGAACAGCAAGGACAAGGAGGTGGAAGGTGGACATGTGACTGAGGGAGGGGGCAGCTATGCTGCAAGCCAGGACCTGTTTGAGTCTCCACTGCAGTTGAGCATGGACGAGCCCGATGCAGGGGAAGGAGCCTCGAGAAAGCGCGTGAATACATTTCCCATTACTGATGGCGCCCAGCCCCAGCGGAGCAGGATACAGCTAATTACTTTTTATTAATTTACTCGTATTAGTAAGAAGTACCAATACGACCTGTAGACATGGGGTGGGGCGGGGGGGGGGGGAGGAGAGGCTGTGCAGAGCAGTTTGTTTATGTACAGAGAGAAGTCCCTTGACTCCTCCTGAGAGATCCTGATAAACCTTCATGGAGGTCCTCTGCAATCCTCTCCCAAAACTTTCTTGGGACGGCAGCCTAGTTTCTTCCTTGGCAGTAGGACGCTTTCCCATGCCACTCCACAATAATTTCAGCAAACACCACTCTAGTAAACAGCCTAGCGGCCTACGGGGCCCAGGCAGCTTCAGGATGCCAGCAGCAGCTGTGCTCTCTGTGCCTTGGGCCTGGTCTACACTGGGGGTGGGGGAATCGATCTAAGTTACGCAACTTCAGCTACGTGAATAACGTAGCTGAAGTCGACGTACTTAGATCGACTTACCGTGGTGTCTTCACCGCAGTGAGTCGACTGCTGCGGCCCCCGTCGACTCTGCCTGTGCCTCTCGCAGCAGTGCAATACAGGAGTTGATGGGAGAGCGCTCGGGGATTGATTTATCGCGTCTAGATTAGACGCGATAAATCGACTCCTGCTGGATTGATCGCTGCCCGCCAATCCAGCGGGTAGTGTAGACATACCAGAGCTGGTTGAAAACAGTGCCAGTGCCCTATACTTGTAGTTTCATGAAACCGAACAATTCCCTTCTCATTCCACCCCCCACCCCCATCCTAGCGGACCATGCTCACCATGGCTGGAGCTGCGAGTGGGGCTGTGCACAAGCCCCCTGAAGCAGAAGTGTCAATAAACATGTCTGGTTTAAAACTTTAGGGGCGCAAAGGAAGGAAGTTCTGAATCTGACCTTGTGTTTCCGTTGTGACTCTATGGGCAATAGTATCTGTGTGTGTTTTATCTGCAGCTGCTGACATTGCAGCACCCATGGAACACCTGAGCCAGATGAGGAGGAGAAAGAAGAGGACTTGGGATGACATGTTCAGTGAGATCTTGCAAGCCAGGGCTGCATCAGACCATGAGCTAAGGGCCTGGAGGATGAACATTGCAGACAGCCTGGAGAAGGAAGAAGCGGACAGGAAAAAGGCCCAGGAGTCCCAGCCAGAAAAGGAGAGGGCATGGGCGGAGCCCCCATTTGGGGAGGCTAGCCCCCAGCTCCATCCCTTCTGCCTGCATGCCCCCTCCCTCCCCACAGCTGGAGCCCCGAGACACACACACACACATCCGGCCAGAGGAGCCCAGGGGCCAGCTGGAGTCCTGAGCCCCCTCCTGCCACCAGAGCACTGAGCCCCCCCCCACACACACACACACGCCCTGGTGCGGCCAGAGGAGCCCCGGCCAGCTGAACCCCCCCCCTCTAGCCCCCCCAGACGTGTTGCAACTTCCCAGACCCCAAGCCACCCCGTGGGGAAAGCACTGGTTTCTTCTCTTCTGGGAGAAGAACCCAAGCTTTTGATATGCCCCATGCATGTTCTGGGGCAGCTGAGGAGGTAATCTGTTACTCAGTAATCTGGGGAGATTACTGATGAACCCAGGAAGCTGAATAGCACAAACCACCTCCTCAGCCACCCCAGATCCTGCATGGGGCATAATAATAAGCAAAAACTTCCTCCGCCAAACCCGCAACCAGTGGCCACAGCTATGCCAGGGCAGGCTCAGCCTTCCCTGACCTATTATACCGGCCACCCATGGGAGAGGGAGATGCATCAGGACATAATGGGGAAGTACCACAAGTAGCACAGATGCTGCAGACTCCAGTGGACCTACAGGTTCAACAATCACAGTCTCGCCTCCCTTTGCAGTCAGCGGAGAGCTCCACTGCATCATCTCCCTACAGCCTCCATCAACATTTCACATGGCATCAAGGGTCGCATCCCCACCCCTACCACTCTGCACCAGGGGACAGTAAGGACAACCCAGCTTCACATACATTAACCAGTGAGAGCCATCGTTCCTGTATTTGTAGCCGCAATGGACTGAAATGAACATGAATGTTCCTTCACCTTGTTTGGTTCTTTTCCTTTATTTCCAAAGTCTTTCTTGTATTTGTTCTTTAATTGTATATAGTGTCTATGCACTGGTTTTGGTACACAATAAAAATATATTTTTGAGAATGTAATTCATGTTTATTTCACAACCTATGATACCGCATGCCTAGTGTTACTGAAAGTGCCCAGCTATTTGGTATTGTACAGAACTCATGGGATCAGTGACAAACAGTGCAATAATTATAAAAGTACAGCATGCACCACAACGTTAACAGGTGCATTAGCAAACAGTATTATAATCCCAAATTTGCACCAAGCACCAGTAGCTGAATCTTTGCTTGGTGCTGTTGAGGCGGTTGATGTATGGCTTCATGAGCCAGAGGAGCAAGGGGGAGGCTGGGTTCTCCAGGTTCACTACTGGCATTTCAGGACTGCCAGTGATAAATCTGCCAGTCAGGAAAGAAAGTTCCTGCTTGTAGCTTTCCAAACAGATCTGTGTTCTTAAAGATACAAGCATCATACACCTTCCCAGACTAACCAACTTTGAAGTCGGTGAAGCGTCTCCAGCGATCCACCAATACTTGCATAACCATAGAAAAGTTGCCCTTTCTGTTGGTGTACTCTGTGCCAAAGTGGACTGGTGCCAAAATAGATATATGTGTGCTATCGCCACACTGCAGTTCAGGAACCACATCGTGGCAAATCCATCCACTATGGTCCCGCACATTGCCGACAGTCACAGTCCTGCATAGAAGGAGACGATTAATGGCCCTGCGCACTTGCATGACAACGGCCCCCAGAGTGGATTTTCCAACTCCAAACTGAATTCCTGCTAACTGGCAGCAATCTGGCATTGCAAGCTTCCACAGTGTGATCACCTCTTGCTTCTCAATTGTCAGCGCAGCCCGGCTTGACAAAGCCCTGTCTGGGATGATTTAGTTGGTGTTGGTCCTGCTTTGAGCAGGGGGTTGGACTAGATGACCTCCTGAAGTCTCTTCCAACCCTAATATTCTATGATTCAATGATTCATTCTGGTGTCCCTGCGCTGGAGGGCTGGGGCGAGCTCGAAACACAGATCCAGGAATGTGACCTTCCGCACCCAAAAGTTCTGCAGCCACTGCTCGTCCTCCCAAACCTACATTGTGATGTGATCCCACCAGTCAGTGCTTAAATTGTCAGGCCCAGAAGGAGCTCTCCAAGTCTGCAGCTGGTCTATGAACACCACCATCAATCTTAAATTGGTTTTTGCTATATCCCACAGCAATCATCATTTCCCCTCTGCTGCAGTCCTTCTTGTGGCTCTGCAGATTCCAGAGGAACATGCGTCCCATATTTAAAACACTCATGACAATAGTGCAGAGCTGTGCAGGCTCCATGCTTCTGTCAGTGCATGTTCGTAGGATTTTTTAAAAAGGCGCAAAAATTGTGGGATAGGAATGGCATTATGGGATGGAGAAAGTTGCATGATGGGAATTGACCCCTCACTCCCAGTCATCGCTGCGTGACTAATTTTTGCCTCACCATGCAGTGTCAAAACTTCCCAAAAGACAGTGCGCCGGAAAATGACAAGTTGCACACTGGTATACCTACCCATGGTGCACTGCACTGTGCACTGACACAAGCATTCCTACTGAGTACACACAGCACCAATGCAAAGAGGCAAGTATGTACGCGTACAAGCTAAATACCAACAGTGGTGGCTTTATGTCGACATAGCTTACATCAACCAAAGTTTGCAGTGTAGACACGGCCTCGGGTACTACCACAATGCACATTACAGAAAACCCCAAAATACAGAGAACCTCAGATGAGGGGGGGGGTGTTATTGGTCCCTTAATAAAACATGTTTCAAGGAGCAGCTTGATTTTTCTGTACATTTTCCTTGTGTAGGAAGCACTCGGAGCAGTCTTTATGATGTAGAGCCACACACAGAAAGCCTGATTCTCTATTGCCCTACATATCGTGTCCTCATTTCACTCCGGGCAAAGCAAGCATAAAACACCACCACTACTTTACTGGGAAGCATTTTACAGCCATTTTGTGCAGGAATAAGCGGCAGCACGCGGTACACAGCATAAGACAACAAGGTTCCTAATAATGAAGCATGCAATGTTCAGACGCCGAGGCACGACCTCTACCCAGCAACATAGTCCACATTCACTCAATTGCATACTCAGCAATCATAAATGCATGTCCGTTTTCACATGCAATGCACCCAGATGCCAGCGCAGGGAGTATACTACAAGTCCATAAAAGACACATCGCCTTTTTTAGGCTGTGGAAAACAAGACTCCAACACAACAAACTAAGCACATGTCTCCATTTTTCAGCTCTCTCCCAAGTTATCAGCACACACTTATTAGCCTGGAAAAATTAAGTTTGTAATGACGGTTACACACAGAACACAAACACAAATATTCCTTTTTTAAAAAAAAGATACAATTCATCTACTATAATAAGCCTCCTCTACATTCCCACAACCCTGATGCATCTAGAGAAGGACGCACTAGCCAGAGGACGGCTAGAGCAGAGTCATCAACCGATAATAACTCTTATAAGTGCCAACAATTCCTGATAAAACACTAAGTCCACCTCTGGTTTTAAAAAGCACTTAGATGGTGCAGTCTTTCTATAGCCTTTGACTCGAATTCCGGAAGCATGACTAGTATTACATTTAAGCACCCAGCAGACTAGAACCAAAACCTACAAGGCACCTTGGCTTCATTTTAATTGGTTACCTTTTGGATTGATTCAAGATAGCTATCAGGGACTTGGATATGGGTTTGGTTCAGGAATCACTGGGTGAAGTTCTCTGCCTGTGTTATGCAAGCGATGATCATAACAGCCCTGTTTGGCTTTAACATCTATTAATCCAGAGAGCCCTTACAAGCCCACTACATAGAAGTTTTAAGACAAACCTTGCAAGCCACATCTCTCGTTCAAAAAGGAATTGTTCCTCACCAGCTGTGAATTGCGCAGAGACGGTTTGTATTCATTTAACAGCTAAAACTAACAAAACACCTTTAACACCTGATCCACTTCCTGCCCTAAAATGAAATTCAGAGGATAAAACCATAGGCAATCTCAACTGCTGTCGACTACACCTAGCAGTCAAGACCACATCTCTTTCTTGGTGTCGCATAGGTAACAGGCTGCTCATTAAGAAGGGTGAGGATCTGTGCACTGTAATAGCACCATAAAGCAGCGCACACTTGTGATTAGGAAGGCCCGAAGATTAAAGGGTATTGCTGACACCAGTACAGGACTCTTCATTCTCTGTAAGAGAATGCCCCCAAGCCTTTTCCAACAGTTCTTTCAGTAGGGTTTTATGCAATATGCCCAATTTAGTAACATTACACTAGTATTACAGTCGTTCCCCATGATAACTGGGTGTCAGCATAATGATTAGGTGGGTATTAGCAGAGCCTGCCAGCTCCCAGTCAGGACACGCACATAATGACAATTCCACAAAGCACTCAGAGGAATGTGGGGATCTTTCAGCTCTCTCTGGTTCCACAGGGTGACATTTGTCAATGAACACTACAAGCAAAACAGAATGGGACACCCAGATACTCTGCATTTACGGGGAGGCTGGAAATCCCAGCATTAACAGGAAGACTTCCTGCACCACTCCCTTCCACGCAAGCAGGCAGAAGAGAATCCGAACCCGCCTTAGCATTCCCAGGCAACAGGCAGGGAAGCAGTTTTGCTCACCCCTATTCTACCAAGTTGAGCTGCAAAACACACACACAGACACACACACAGCAATAAATGGCTGGCGGGATTCCCACTGTCCATGCAATGTTCATAGGTTAGCGCTTTCTCTCCTTCCATGCTCTTAAAGTGACAGAACGCTTCCCTTCTAGTGCTGGGGTGCAGAGTGGGAAATGGGGTGATGTGAGATGGGCTGTTGGTGTCCCGTACATGCACAGGCCGCTATAGGTGCTGTAAGGGATGGGGGGAGTGAAATGGGGGGGGG
>NW_020664563.1:4226735-4240236 GCF_002925995.2 Terrapene triunguis | reverse complement strand
GCCGCGCATCGCAGCCTGGCCCGGCCGCTCACCTGCGCCGCCGCCGCCGGGGATGCTCGGCGGAGCGGGCGCGGTTCGCGGCGCCGCGCGAGTCCCTCGCCGGCTGCCGTCCGCCCCCCCCCGCCGCACGCGGCGCCGGCTAGGCCGGGGGCGGGGAACTACGGGGCACGTGCGCGGGGGGACATGGAGGGGCTCAGGTGGGCGACAGGGGCTTGTATGGGGATACGGTGGGGCTTGGGGGCAGAGCTATGGAGAGGGTCATGTGGGGGGCAGGGGCATGGACGGGCTCACATGGGGCAGGGGTGTAGAGGGGTTTGAGTGGGGGCAGAGGGATGGAGTTGCTCAGGTGAAGAGGCAGGGGCACACATGGGGCAGGGGTGTAGAGGGGTTTAAATTGGGCACAGAGGTATAGAGGGGCTCAGGGGAGTAGGAGGTGTAGAGGGGCTCATATGGGCAGCCAGCAGGGCTATAGAAGGGCTCATGTGGGGACCAGGGCTCACAGCAAGGTCCGGGGTTTAGAGGCGTTCACGTGGAAGTCCCAGGCGGCGACAGAAGTAGAGGGGGGGCATGCAGGCAGGCAGAGACTTGTGTCGTACTGGGGCCATGGCGGGGGTGAGGCAGAGTCCACGGGGTGCAGGGGTACACGCGACAGGGTGGGGCTTTGGCCAAGGGATAGCTTAGTTCACATGCCCAGTGTTCACAAAGGAGGCTGGGCCAGTGTGTATTGCATGGCTCCTGTGTGGTGCCTCACGCGGCAGGGTGGAGTGGTTCATATGTGGTGTGTCAGGTGGAGGTGGGGCAAGGGGTGTCACAGGGCACATGTGCAGTGCCTCACATTGAGGGTGCGGATGGGTTGGTTACGCCAGGGGGTGTCTGTGACCAAATGCATCCCTGTATTCACACCCTACCTACTAACGTAACAATCTTTGTGCAAACTATGCCGTGTAAAGGATCGTTTGAAAACTGGACCATAATATCATGATGACACATGCAGTAACAGTAAAGCTATGAACATTATCTGAAATTATAGCTAAATTGGGGGCAGGAATAGCTCAGTGGTTTGAGTATTAGCTTGCTAAACCCAAGGTTGTGAGTTCAATTCTTGAGGGGGCCATTTAGGGAGCTGGGGCAAAAATCTGTCTGGGGTTTAGTCCTGCTTTGAACAGGGGGTTGGACTAGATGATCTCCTGAGGTCCCTTCCAACCCTGATATTCTATGATTACCAGACAAGTTTGGGGGGGGGCATAAACTAGTTTCTCAAAGAGAAGTGAGCTGCAGCCCACAAAAGCTTATGCTGAAATAAATTTGTTAGTCTCTAAGGTGCCACAAGTACTCCTGTTCTTTTTAAAGGCCAATATGACACTGTTAGCCAGGTGTCATTAAAGCTTATGGGCTATTACCTGTCAAGTGGCCATTCTTTGGCAAGGATGACAGGTTGATCTGCGTCTTAGCAAACAACAACATGGGACCTCTTTCACCAGGAGACTCTAACTCCAACCTCACAGCAGGAAGGAACTTTATCTAAGGGTAACCCTCAGGAAAATGCATTTCAAAGACAGACTAGAATATAAAAGTGAAGGTCGGGACAAAAACATCCCAAGCTCTCTTTCACCTGAAGACAAAAGAAACAGCCTATGGACTTTGGGAGCAGATCCTGACCTGAAACTTGGAGAGACCTGTTTCTGGAAGCTACAACAGCAAAGCATTTTGAGACACCCAAAGTCGCAGGGCAAGTGGTGACACAACCCCCCACTGGTCTAGATTGCACCCTGGAATGTCCTAGTATCACAGGGCATGTTTGGGATGGCTCATGTATTGGATGAGGGTTAGACTGGGGCTCCTCCCACAGTGGTGTGGGGTAGGTGATATGGCAGAGTATGCTTGGCACATGCAACAGGGAGTACAAGACATGGCAGCCCAGATGCAGTGGACATGAATGAAATCCTGCTCTTGGCCTCACACCCTTTGGAGCAGTTACACACCAAATAAAAGGGTTTAATGCCTTCTGAAATCTTTCCAATACTGACACTAACCAGGGCGGGAAGCATTCCTGCAGATGACCCAGCCAAGGTCACACAGGGAGTTAATGGCAGAACCAAGGAGACAGCTCAGCTCTTTATCCCTGTGCTATGCTTGAAGCACAAGACCATTCTTCCCCTTGCAAGAGAACAGGCCAGGTCACAAGATAAAAAGGAGAAGGGTGGGTGGGAGGGACGGGGTTTGGCCGGGGTACAAAGGAAACCCTATTGTCTTCCATGCAATAGAAAGGACGTCTCAAAGGAAATAAGGACAAGTCACAACAGAACTGCCTTCCAAGGTCCTTACTGTGACAGAGTATATAGGCACCTGGAGACCTCATGGTCCTACCACACTCTGGCCCAGGAATGGAGCAGTGAAGGTGGGTCCTCCAGGCCCTCCTAGAAAGGCTGCAGGGAGGCAGCCAATCAGAGCCTCACAAGCTCAGATAAAAACAAGCTGCAGGGTCTGTGCAGGTTAGTTCCTGGCTGGGACCAGAGGGAGGAGGAAGGGCTGGAAGTTGGTGAAACCCCAGGCAATGAGGCTGTGGGGGGAGAAGACCCTGCTTAGCAGGGATAGGACAGAACCCAAGGACCTTTACCCTATGGCAAAGGCAGAAGGTGATGGGACTGAGTGGGAAGGAGCCCAGGGAAACCATAGCATCTAATTCAGGGGTGGGCAAACTATGGCCCATGGGCTGGATCCAGCCCCTCAGGGCTTTGGATCCGGCCTGCGGGATTGCCCCTTGTGGCGCAGTGGGCCCTGCGCTACTCTGTAGAAGTGGCCGGCACCACTTCCCTGCAGCCCCCGGGGGGGACAGAGGGCTCTGTGTGTTGCCCTTGCCTCCAGGCACTGCCCCCCACAGCTCCCATTGGTTGGGAATGGGGAACTGTGGCCAATGGGAGCTTTGGGGAAGGTACCTGGAGGCTTGGCAAGGGCAGCGCATGCAGAGCCCTCCACCCCCACCTGCCTCCAGGGGCCACAGCACTTCCTGGAGTGGGGTGGGGCTGGGGACAGGGCAGGCATACAGGCAGCCTGCCCTGGTCCCGGTGTGCACTGCTGCCACCCCGGAGCCGCTTTAGGTAAGCGGTGCTGGGCTGGAGCCTGAACCCCACCTGCACCCTGCCCCCCAACTCCATGCCCTAAGCCCCCTGCCTGCACCTTGCACCCCTCCTGCACCCCAACTCCCTGCCCTGAGCCCCCTCCTGCACCCCAACTCCCTGCCCTGAGCTCCCTGTGCATCCCTGCCCTGAGCCCCCTCCCACCGTCTGCACCCCAACCCCTTCCCTGAGCCCCCTCATACACCCTGCACCCCTCCTCTGCCCCAATCCCTTGCCCTGAGCCCCTTCCTGCCCACTGCACCCCCTCCCACACTCTGCACTCCCTCCTGCACCTGAACCCCCTGCCCCGGCCCTGCATACAATTTCCCCACCCAGATGTGGCCCTCAGCCAAAAAAGTTTGCCCACACCTGATCTACTTGATGGAGTTAAAGGGATCACTGAATGCTGCCTGTAGAGTCCCAGGGGTGGGGGTGGGGGCGCAAACTAGTGGGTGGGTCTTGCTCCCTTCGCTGGCAACTGGGGAAGTGGCCTGAGCCCTGAGAAGGGGATAAGACTGTACTGAAAGTGCAAGAAAGGGGCTGGAGTTTAAACAGGCCCAGAGAGGGGTCTGAAGAGCCTGGAGAGGACCAGACGTGTGTTGGACTTTGTTACCCCAGAAGGGGACTGACCTGGTTGGAGAGCTGGGACAGTGAGAACTGGTGAAGACAGAGTCTCCTGCGAGAAAGCCCTGGGTGCAGTGCTCTGTAACAGCGCAGGGATGAACTCGAAGTTAGCCCAAAGGGGTTGAGAACTGAGCCCAGAGACAGGGTTAAAGACACTAACAAGGGCACAGTGATAAGCCTTGGTGGTTCATCCATTGTTGATTGTGTGGCTCGGCCAGAGGGCTGATCCACTGAGGACCTTGCTGAGTAAGGGCACCAACGTTCGGGGGTCCCAGAACCAAAAAAGCAGTGCAGGATCACACCCAGCCAACAGGTGGTGCTCACAAGAGGTGAGTGTCCCCCCCATGTCACTTACTCGTTATCCACACCACTGTTCTTATCCATTGATGTTCTTGTACCATATTCATCATTGTAATGTCTGAGCACCTTCCAGTAATGCATAAAACAGCTTGACAAACGTCGTGTATGTTCTGTCAGCCTCTCTCCAGGGAGAGAAGTTTGTGCAGGAGATAGTTCTGTTTTTGAAATTTTTATAATATGTATATACACACAAATGCACACTGCTATATGTTCATGTTGGAGAAGTCAGGTCAAAGAAACGTGCCTTGCAGAAGGTGGTGAGGTTTGTGATGGTCCTTCATTCTTGGGGGAGTTCATTACACAGACAAGGACCTGCCCCCGAGAAAGCTCTCTCTCCTGCACAGATGAGCTTTCCCCTTACTGTTGAGAAATCCATAGGGGCAGAGGAGTGGAGTTGTTGACCATGGTCTTCATCCCGGAGGTTTAGATCTTTTTAGCTCTCTTGCACCTTGAAGATACGAACCAAGCCCTTGAACTTGATTTGATAGTCTATGTGGGAACCAGAGCAGGGAGGGAAGAACGGGCTCTGATGTGCTTGTGATAGGCTGTGTTGCTGAGGAGATGCATGGCAGCATTCTGTACCAGTTGGAATTTCTTAAGTGCCGAAGGCTTCATGCCCAGGTATGTCACATTGCTCTAGTCCAGCTGAGAGGCATTGAAGTTGTGAATAATGGAGGCCAGGTCATTGTCCACCAGCATGGGGTGGATGGCCTCTCCCACCAGCACGGATTCACAGTTAGAGGTGGTCCTGGCATCCTGGGGTGACCCCTTAGATTTTTCCAGTGTTTACATTTTTTTTTCCATTTAAAATTGAATGGTCTAAGCCTTCTAGCTTCAAAGAAAACTTTCTAAGGCCTTAATGCTCATGAGGAAGGCATCGTGGCCCTGGTAGGGAGAGGGGCATGGAGAAGGGAGAGGAAAATGCCACAGAGAGCCAGAGCTGCAGCTGGAGTAAACTGGCAATGGGCCAGATCCCCAGCTGAGGTAAATCAGCAGAGCTCCATTGAAGCCAATGGTATTACACATGTGACGTTGCAGTCTATATGATTTTATAAAAATTTGATAATGAGTGAATATAATGTAACTGGAATATGCTTCATGCGAAAGGTCTCTTGTAAGGTATCATTACAAAGCTTATTGTCTACTGAGTGTGGTCATCCTATTTGTATAAAGGTATCACTCTTGTATCTGAAACTAGAAATATGAAATATAACTCTGAGGGCCTATTGTAATTATGCAAAGTGTGGGCCATTAATGGTGGTTTGGAATCTTAATGGCTCCCATCAACCAGGACAATTGACTGGATGGCTCTGTTTTCAGGCAAGCCTTCCTGTGAGTCAGGCTGGGAGGAATGAAGGCTTGGGGTCTTACAGTGACATGTGATCATGTCACATGAACTGGAATCCATCTTTAACCTGGTGCTTTTCCAGTGAGGGGGGTGGAAACCTAGAGGGACACAGGATTCCTGCCTTATGCAAAATATATATAAATGGATGGAACAGAAGAGAGGAGAGGAGCCATCATGAAGAATCCCCTAGCTACCATCTGAGCTGAAACAAGAGCTGTACCAGGGAAAAGAATTGTTCCCAGGCCTGGAAGGTGTCCAGTTTGAGGAAAAAACTTACTAAAGCATCTCTGAGGGTGAGATTATCTGTATTCAGTTTGATTAGACATAGATTTGCGCATTTTATTTTATTTTGCTTGGTGACTTACTTTGTTCTGTCTGTTACTACTTGGAACCACTTAAATCCTACTTTCTGTATTTAATAAAATCACTTTTTACTTATTAATTAACTCAGAGTATGTATTAATACCTGGGGGAGCAAACAACTGTGCATATCTCTCTATCAGTGTTATAGAGGGTGAACAATTTATGAATTTACCCTCCATAAGCTTTATACAGGATAAAACTGATTTATTTGGGTTTAGATCCTATTGGGAGTTGGGCATCTGAGTGTTAAAGACAGGAACACTTCTGTTAGCTGCTTTCAGGTAAACCTGCACCTTTGGAGCAAGTAATTCAGACCCTGGGTCTGTGTTGGAGCAGACGGGAGTGTCTGGCTCAGCAAGAAAGGGTGCTGGAATCCTGAGCTGGCAGGGAAAGCGGGGTAGAAGTAGTCTTGGCACATCAGGTGGCAGCTCCCAAGAGGGTTTCTGTGATCGAACCCGTCACAACACAGACTTGCACCATTTGGGAATTTTGCAAGTCACTGGTGAGATCCTGTGGGCCAAGAGTGCCCTTTATTTATCTTTGGTCTGGGCTACAGAGCAGGTCTGAAAAGGGACTAGTTCCTTTAAAGATTTTTCACAGTAACACAGCAGGGGTTTTCCCAATCGGTTATTGAAGCTATATGTGGCTTTGCTTTACCTTCACTGCCACTGTGGTGGTGGCCTTAACTCACCCCTGGTGGGGCTGGTTAGTCACAGAAAATCATGTTCAGAAGCAAATCTTCTGGCCCCTCTCTTGAAACTTTTCAGCCCTTCCTCTGGGTGCTTTATAGACCTTCCCAGCTTTATCCAGGTGACCCCCTGAAAGCTATTGGTAACTACTGAATCCACAGGCTCCTTACAAACTGTAGGCCTGTAGGTCATGATGACTCCTCGGCTCTGTCCCATCATCTGGACTAAACCAGGCACAAGCAAGGCTGTGCCCAGTTCCCCTAAGGGCCAGCCTTTGAACAACAGGTGTTTTGGCCTGTGGATGTGCCCTTGGACCAGTGCACCATTGCAGTCAGAAATTCAGGCATGGTCTCCCATGTTTTCCCTGCTACATTCTATGGCCAAACTGCAGAGTTAGTAAGACTGTAACATCCAACTTGGTTCATTGACTGGAGGAGTGACTCTTATGAATGGGAGGAAAACAGTGGGGGTGAAGGAAACAAACTAGGAAGAGAAGGGGGGAAATCCAGTGGAAGAGAAAACAGCTAGGGAAGGAGAGAAAATGCCAGAAATAAATGGGAATTGATGAAGAAAAGCTGCACAGCATGTGAGATTTGAGATGAGCGTATTTAATTTATTCAGCTATATTATTGTATTAAAGGGGTTCTATAAAACAACTCATAATTTGGTAATATGCAAGTTCTTTAGGTCCTATTTCTGCTATGTGCAGTTGCTAGCACCAAACAGGGCCCTGATCCATGACTGAAGTCCTTGGGTGCTACTACAATGCAAACTAATAACTAATGTAAATGTACAAGCAAATGAGCTGTGGCCTTTGGGCCCTTGGCAACTAGGGGTCAAATGGGAGTGACTTGTGATGGCTTAGCAAGCTGGTGCCTTCTTCTGCCATCTTGTGCTCTAGAACAGCAAAAACTCTTCTTTAAAAAATAAGGATCTCTCCACCCCTTATGGCCATGAATAAAACCATGTGTGATTTCCAAAGCAGCCTTGTGATTAGCTATGGAGTCTTAGTACTTGGCAAATGCCTTCCTCGACGCTTGTGCTAGGGAGTGAAAACTTGCCTTCATTGCCTGTCTCTGTGATAGTGCCCACCTGTCATGAGAGGTGCCTGACAAAGGGAAAAGCCGCTCACCGTAGTGTCAGAGCGGCTCTGGTGTTAGACTGGCGCAGCATAGTCCCAAGTGGACTCCATGGAGTCCCAGGTTCTGCTCTCTGCCCAGGTTATGGGATGTTCTGCTTGTGGGAAGGGGTGGGGGTTGTAAATACCATTCTGGTCATGGTGGGAAGGTTTTCTCAAACAAGGAGGTCATGCAGCATGAGCTGAAGGGTGTCAGGCTCTTTGGAAGCATGTTCCACACTAGATAGCTTCACTTTATCACCCCATGCTGGGTTAGATGGGGAAGGGCTTCATCCCCTGCCAAAGGAGTCAAGCAGAGGCTCCGCCTGCCTCATCTTGAAGAACCAGGTGTGCTAGTCATATGCCTCAATTTATGGTTATATGCAAATTATGAGCCAATATGAAATGCTGTGTGTCAAGGCTGCTTCCCCACTTTAGGGTACAGACGTGGGGGCCTGCATGAAAACTTCTAAGCTTAACTACCAGCTTAGATCTGGTCCGCTGCCACCACTCCCAAAGTGCTAATTCCCTTCCCTGGGTACCCTTGAGAGACTCTTCACCAATTCCCTGGTGAATACAGATCCAAACCTCTTGGATCTTAAAACAAGGAGAAATTAACCATCCCCCTCCTTTCTTCCACCAACTCCTGGTGGATCAAGATCCAACCCCCTTGGATCTAAAAACAAGGAAAAATCAATCAGGTTCTTAAAAAGAAGGCTTTTAATTAAAGAAAAAGGTAAAAATCATCTCTGTAAAATCAGGATGGAAAATAACTTTACAGGGTAATCAAACTTAAAGAGCCCAGAGGAATCCCCTCTAACCTTAGGTTCAAAGTTACAGCAAACAGAGATAAACACTCTAGCAAAAAGGTACATTTACAAGTTGAGAAAACAAAGATAAAAACTAACACGCCTTGCCTGGCTGTTTACTTACAAGTTTGAAATATGAGAGACTTGTTCAGAAAGATTTGGAGAGCCTGGATTGATGTCTGGTCCCTCTCAGTCCCAAGAGCGAACAACCACCAAAACAAAGAGCACAAACAAGCCTTCCCCCACCAAGATTTGAAAGTATCTTGTCCCCTTATTGGTCATTTGGGTCAGGTGTCAGCCAGGTTACCTGAGCTTCTTAACCCTTTATAGGTAAAAGGATTTTGGAGTCTCTGGCCAGGAGGGATTTTATAGTATTGTACACAGGAGGGCTGTTACCCTTCCCTTTATAGTTATGACACTGTGCATTAAATAAATTGTATCAAATGTCACACGTGAAGCGGCACAAAACTTGGCAACTGTGAGGAGGGAAGCTTGAGGCCTGGGCATGCCTGGCATCAGCAAAGCAAGAAGCTGGCCCCTTATGTTCCTGCTATTCTGCACTTTGTCCCAGGTTTTGTGACCTGCACTGGCCCAGAAGAGCCTCTGGCACCTCATTGGCAGCTTGGAGATGGCTTCCAATGGACAAATCTCAGAATGTAAAATGAAGCTATTCTGCTGTAGGCCTGTAGTGGCTGTACCATCCCTGTGCCTGTTGGAGAGGCACTGTCATCCCTCTAGGTCCTCTTTGTCCTCTGTCATTCCTTTTTGGGAGCACTCACTCCCATTGTTCTGCATTGAGCTCTAAGTGGACCAAGGTCTGCGAGCATATTAGCTCCTAACAAAAGCATTTCTTCTCTGCTCCAACTGTTTCCCTCTTAAGATCTGAGCAGATAGAAGAAAAGAGAGTGGGAAATGACAAAGTGCATGGCACTAAATTTGTATGTCCGGTACATCTTCCTGCTTTGCAAAACTGACAAGAGACTTGAGATGATGCCTTTCCTACTGCAAGTCTTCCAAAGTGCTTTTCTATTTTCCCTTCCTGCAATTCGGATGCACCTCAACTCTGACCTGCAGCAACATCTGCTACTCCAGTCCTGAATCCAAAAGCCACCTTTATAACTTCAAAGCAGTCATGTTAGCTAACTGGTTCTCTCAGCCTCTGTGAGGCAGATAATTACTGTCCCTGGTTTAGAGATGGCAAATTTGAGGTGGTTTGGAGTGAGTTTGCCAGAGGTCACATCATGAGTCCATTGTGGAGCTTGTGTTGGAACATGGGAGTCACTGGGGCCTAGATCGTTACAAGCAACAGAGTCCTGTGGCACTTTTAAGACTAACAGATGTATTGCATCATGCATCCGACGAAGTGGGCATTCACCCATGAAAGCTTATGCTCCAATACATCTGTTAGTCTTAAAGGTGCCACAGGACTCTCTGTTGCTTTTTACAGATCCAGACTAACACGGCTACCCCTCTGATACTAGATCATTACAGGCATTTAGGTGCCTAACTCCCATTGACTTCAGTAGGAGTCAGGCACCTAAACACCTTTGAGATCTGGTCCAGGATGCTAGTCTGCAGGACCACACTGCCTCTGTGCACTGAAACCCTGTCTAAAGGGACTGGTCCAGGTTAAAAATCTTAATGTCCAAATGTTCTTACCCGGGTTACTAGTAACACCAGTAATGACGTTTGAGATGCTCAAAGCGGAAATAAATCTTGATCTAAGGTGCTTCTTCTTGTGCTGTTTGGCTTTGCTTTTGTACATTTTACTTTGCTTGAACAGTCTATTTTAGTCTGTCACTTTCACTTTCTGATCCATTAACAATGATGATAAAGGGAGTGGCTGACACCAGAGAGCAGCTTTCTTTTTTAAGAAAAAGGAGGTGGGTGAGGAAACTGTTTCCACTGGAATTGTGGGTTTTTTTTTTTTTGTTGTTGTTGTTTTTTAAAGGAAACATTTGTGTTGGTCTCGCTTTGTAGAAAATGCAAAATTTTACACATTTTGGCCTAAATTCAACACAATCATGTTTTTAATTTGATCCCAGAACTCTCTTAGTTACACCCCACATACTCCAGGACACAATTCCTTTCTGTGTGTGCTGTTAGTTCTCATGTCTTCCCAGAGGCATGTTTTGACCAGACCATTTGTTTTCTTCTCTTAATCTCTACCCCCTTCCCCCCCCCCCCCCCAAAAAAAAACAAGCACAGCATTGATTAGGGGGATGTAGAGACTGTGGCAAGGTGGCAGATTCTAGGGTCACTTGGGCTTCTCTGGGCCATCCCAATACCAGGCACTTAAATCCTGGCAATAGAGGCAGAGGTATCTTTGCTGAGCCACACTGAGGCTAGATCAGGTATGTCTAGTTCAGGGGTTCTCAAACTGGGGGTCAGGACCCCTCAGGGAGTCACGAGGCTATTACATGGGGGGTCGCGAGCTTTCAGCCTCCACCCCAAACCCCACTTTGCCTCCTGCATTTATAATGGTGTTAAATACGTTAAAAGGTGATTTTAATTGATAAGCGGGGGGTCGCACTCAGAGGCTTGCTATGTGAAAGGGGTCACCAGTACAAAAGTTTGAGAACCCCTGGTCTAGTTATAAGCACAAGCTGGGGGGGGGGGGGTGGAGTGACTCTCAGAAGGAGGGCAGGAGCAGAGACAGAGTGGTCCCTGAGGGGGAGAGCACCAAGTTTGTGCAGAAATCTTAAGCTGCTTACATCTTGTTATTCACAATACAAGGGAAAAAGAGAGGCTTTCTGAACTGCCTCCCAATACACCTTTCTGATACCGAGGTGCCCAGAATGGAATATGGTGTCTTCCCTAGAGCCCCACTCCCAACCTTTCTCTTTCCACAAAAATACTTAGTCTTTTAAATTGCTCAGATCTACTGCAGAAAATTGGTGCCACCATCCAGTATCTGTACGACCCAGACAAATAGCCAATGAGGCACTTGCCTTCATGTAACATCCAACAAGAGGAGCCTATGTATTGCTTACCAGGTCTCCTTTCCGCGTGGTGAACGTTACCCTTCCTTCTCTTTGTTAGACAAGCCCAGAGCTAGGCTTTCAGCCACATTTTGATTTTGCATCTTGCTCTCTCACTCTCTGAGCCACAGAACCTTTTTTTCTTCTTGCTGTGACAGGCCAATATACGCAATGAAGCTATCCTCTGTTCTGGTGTCGATGCTGATGCTGCTGAAAAAGCCAAATGGCAGCTTATTACATGAATTCCTCATCATTTAAATGCTTATGGTGGAGATTTGCAAGTGATTAATATTTGAAAACTATTATGTCTTTGATCTTGCCTTAGGATCCTTGTACAGTTTGATTTTTTTTTTCTTTTCATTGCAAGCTCTTTTGAGCTGGGAACATGCTTTTCCAGTAGAAGGAACTTCTTATTCAATTAGTTGTGAATAATCCTTTCTCCCCTGAATTTTGCTTGCCGTTCACACAGCTCTCCATAACCCACCCTTTGTCGGGGAAGCATCCTAGAGCTGTGGCATTGCCTGATGATGCTCAAGGCTGGAATAAGCCAGTTCAGGTACCCAGGCATGCCCTGGGAAGGGAAATGTGGGGCTGCTCATGCACTCCATCTGCTGGGCTGCAGGGGCCCTGCCTATACTCCTCTTTGAGCAGACTGGGCCTCTTGCTCCCCAGATCACCACTGTCCTTCTGAGGGCAGGCAGCTGTCTGTTCTGGAGGAGGAAGGACCCAGCACCAGCCCAGCTGAGCAGAGTGTCATGACCCATAGGTCTCAAACCCAGGCCCGCAAAGTTCATGGGAGTACCCATGCTCCAACCCTCCACCTGGCAGCCTGCTGACAATGGCTTTCCTGGGACCCATGAAACCCCACCCCAGTGTTGATGCTCCACCCCAAGATCTGATTGACAGAATCCCAGAGTAGCTGATTGGCCCACTGGCCTTACTTAAGCCAGCAGCAGTAACAGGAAGCTGTCTGAACAACTGGGATCCACCCTGCTCTAGAGCGTGTCTGCCATGTGCTTTCTGCTCTTTGAGCCCCTGGCATCCCGACCCAGTGTGGCGCCAAGCTTCCTTTGTCTCCTGGCCAGCTGACTCCTGTCTCATGACTAGGTCCGGCTGCTTGTGACCCAGCCATGATACAGAGTACTCTGCATGGGGGCCCAGTTGACATCCTAGCAGAGCCATGATAGGCTAGCAGCAATGAGGAGAACCCCCACATACAGCATCCTGTGCAAGGGTAGTGTTGGTTGGGGCACTCCAGAGCAGCAGGTTTCAGGGTTGAGGAACATAAGGCAGTTCACACCACCCACAGCTAGTGTTTCAGGCTCATTGCAGATTTGGGCAGATGCTGCTGCATTGTTTATGCTTGATTCATGGTTTCAAGCTCTTTTTTCTGCAGCCCTGAGGGTTGGAACCATGGACGTTAAAGTAGAAATTCTGATCTATCAAGAGCTGGGACCCTGGATGTTTTTATTTTGTAACTATATGGGTATATTTTCTTATTGACTTGGCACTAGGAGTTAAGTGACTTGTCTTATTGCCCAATAACACATAACAGGTTAAGC
The DNA here is from genome assembly GCF_002925995.2 of Terrapene triunguis. Taxonomy (NCBI): domain Eukaryota; kingdom Metazoa; phylum Chordata; order Testudines; family Emydidae; genus Terrapene; species Terrapene triunguis. The sequence goes on along the minus strand of NW_020664563.1, from coordinate 4,227,267 downwards.
TCGTAACTGAGCTGCAAAAGTCGCCAAAATAGATGTGAATAATTTTTTTTCCCTATTGACCCAGCTCTAGCAATCACCAGGAGCAAGTCAGCATTTGTTAGCAACTAGCGCACGGTGGTATCCAAGCCATCCCACAGTTACTACAGCCATTTCCTGTACTAACGACAGGGGGACACGGTGGTGTTTGCTGGAAAATGCTGAATCTTTACTTGGGACCATTGCAGATTGCCACAGCCCCGGAGAAGGGGTTCCCCAGGCACAGTAATCAAACCAGGGCATGTCTGCTTGATGCCTTGGCCTGTAAATTCAGGGTCCGTATGCTTGATATGGGCTTAGTTTAGAATGCATTGACCAGGGTCGGCTCTAGGCACCAGCAAACCAGAAAACAGAGTTAATAAGACACATGTACCTTTAGACATACTACTGATTATATAAAAACTAACAATATGTTTCATTCCAAGAACAATTGTTAACCAGTTAACTCTGGGAAACTTTCCCGGGAGAGTGCATCAGCCACTTTGTTAGAAGCTCC